>NC_068943.1:75530346-75833376 GCF_026419915.1 Harpia harpyja | reverse complement strand
TATTAAGTTTTCTTGGTTTTGGTGGTTTGTTTTTTGTTTCTGCCTACCCCCAATATTTACTTGACTTATAAAATAACAATATGTCACCAAACATTCCCATTTTTCTTTCTCAGTAATTTCCAAAATTTACATCACACCTACTCTAAGTGACCTATAACCATACCCGATATATAAAACCTGATTAAGCAGAACACAGTAACTAATCAGTACATTGTGGCCCTGCTCTAAGTGGTGTCAGTTACTTATCAGAAACCAGGCAGGCGTGACTTTTCACTTTTCCACTAGGTCAGACTACCTCAGAGTTAATGCATTCCACATGACAATAACAGACCATAAGCAGTCTGTACAAAATGTTGATGGCTGACATAAGGACTGTTGACCCAAAAATTCCAGGAGGTACAACATGCTGTTAAGACCATCTAGACAGAGTGCTGATCATCAGATATGGTTTTCCCCATCCAAACACACATGCTTTAGCTGGCGGCTTCTTTAATCATTAAAATGTGTTCAAATACTACCTGCTTAACAGGTGTGTGGATAACAGAAATGGTAATGCAATAAATCAGCACCTGCATCAACATACAATATGCTGCTGTGCTTCTAGCTACAGATTTTAATAGGTGTTGAAAAAGAAATTACTTATTTGTAAATTGCATTTCTCTATTACAGTAGCCTACAATCTGGAACTAAAAATCTTCTAACAGTATTGACCTAATTTCTCCAGTCATTTTGTAAGGAAGAAGCTTGTATGAAATGACAGTACAATCTACTACTGTTTTGAAGATACAAACTGGTATGAAAGATCCAGAGAGATCTGATAGTTATTTTGCAGAAGATCATAGCACTGTAAGACACTCAACACAGGTTAGAACAGACAAACAGCGTCTAATTTAACCACGTAACAGAAATAACCTGTGTGCACATACACATACATGTACACACACCACCCCCCCTCCACTTTTCAGCACAAATGCAGAACTTGAGAACCATCATGAACTGTTCAGGAACTACACTGCCACCACATAATGGCAAATTGCCTTTAAAAGACAACAGCTCTCTCTGATAATGGGATCATCAGGATCACAAAAGCTACTGCTAAAAATGAAACATGGATGAGATGGCTTAAAAAAGGGGAAGCTAGTGAGAAAGGATGAGAGGAAAAGTATGCTGTAGGAAGCATATATCTGTGCTGGTTTTCTTTTTGTGTGTATGCTTCTTCTTGCAAAGCAGATTTTTAAAAAAAAAAAATAGAATTGACTTGCTAGTAATCCAAAAATTAAACCTCGCCTTGAAAAAGCTAAGTATCAGGACTAGCACGTCTGACACATCCAAACAGTACCGCTACATGTTTCAAATGGTACCAAAAAGTAGGAGACACTTAAAAGTCTCAGTGCCTCAAATGACACCCAGTAGGTCCATCATGATAGAACCCAAACAGCACTGTGCTACGTGCATACGAAGAACAATTCAAGGGATTGGGTTTGTTCAACCTAGAGAGGAGAATACGCACGGGGAATCTAACCACAGTTTTCCAATGCCTAGAGGGTAGTTACAGAGAAAATGGGGGCACTCCTTTCACAAGGATGCACAGCAACTCGACAAGAGGCAACAGGCACAAGTTGCTTCAGGAAAATTCCATCTGGATACAGGAAAAAAAATGCTTTACTGGGAGAAAAAATAAAACGCTGGAACAGATTGGCTGGAAAAGCAGCAGAATCTCTCTCTCACTGAAAGTATTCATGATCTGGCCTAACAAGGCCCTAGATAACCTAATATAGGGCCCAGCTTCCACTACAGAATGTTGGACCAGAGTATGTCCAACACAAACTTCTCTGTAATTCTGTAATATTCTGTGAACCTGCAGAACAACACAGACTCCTAGACTGTTGTGAGCCTGCCCAAGATTTCAGGAATTATAATTCTTCAGGAAACAAAGACATCTATTTATGAAATACCCTCCACAGCTCCTTTGCCTGTTCAGAAATATTGCGTGGGACAGCAAGCATTTGCTGAGTTGAATTCATTTTTTCAATGTAATTAGCAAGACAGTATATACCATCAAAACAGTCTGTAACAAACACATTGTTTTCCAGGAAGAAAGTGTCATTTTTACTTAACTCAAAGTCCATAAGGAGAATACAAAACGTAAGGGCAAAAAAATAGCCCCAAACTCTGTGAAAAAAGGATATATTGTGCTTTACAATACAGTATGCTATACTGTATTTTATTGTAACTATGACTTTTAAGATTGAAATCGTAGATACTGTGCTTTTGGATATAAGGGCATCCAAAATCCTAGTATACCAAGGACCAAAAAAGTTGGGGAGTAAGGCAGGGGGAGGGGGGAGAAGAGAGAAGACTGAAATTTACTTGGGACCGTGAAGTAACTTAGCAATTGATTTTGGAGCAGCAGATAACTGGAATAGGAAATCATAATCAGCCCAAGAGCTTATTTAACTGTTCACCCTTAAAGACCACCTGATAAAACTCTGATCTGGTTATGCTTGCCAGGGAGCAGGGAGATGACTTCAGACAATTTTAATATATCCTGGACTACACTTTGAAAAATGGCATTGATCTAAACAGCCTTTGTTGTATCAGATAACCAACAGAAAAGAAATCCCCATACAACATTCTCAGCCAGTGACAAGACTGACAATCTTGGGTCACTACCCGCAGAAATTATCAGATATTTATATAAAAAATATGCTAGGAAAGAAGTTTTTTTTTTCATTTTGTTTTTCTTCTTAATCAACTTCCACTATGTGTCCATCACATGTTGGCAGAGGTCTTACTTTTGCAATGAAAAAAGGATCAAATCAAAGAAAAAAAGAAATATACAGACCCTTACAACTGGTTACGCTGCCTAAGAAACCCAAATAGAGGAAGATGTGCTGGACAAGGTTATATAGCTTATAATGCAAATGGAACAAATATTGTTTACCTTCACTGGCTAATAATTCTTTAATCACCAGTTTTGATTCCTGGAAGTCTAAATCAGAGAGTTATATATAACCAGTTGTTTACTATGCAAAATCCAGATCTCCATATGAAATATAAGACTATTGATAAAAAGTTATTACGTAATTATACATTGTCATTTCTTAAACTAATCCTCTTTAAACCAACAACCTTATTATAATGACATGACAAAGTAATTTCAAATAGGAACTATTAAAAAAAACAAACAACAGTTGAAGCAAACCTGTTTAATACTCAAAAGAGATGGCTCCCCAGCAGGTCTTTGTTCCAACCTTAGCTTGAGACATTCATGGATAACATTGAGCAGGACTCGGCAGAGGACCAAGAATGCAGGTTCAAAAGATGGCAAATCCATGGATTTCAGCTCCTCCCATGATACAGTGCTGCATTTTTGCTCACAACAAGGTGGGGAATTTAATAACTGCACATAATCTGAACACAACATGGGATCTGGAAATTCTGAAAACTGTAACAAGAAATAGGTATCATGAAAATGATCCTTAAATTCTTTAGGATTTAGCATTTGTTTAAAGAAGCATGCACTAAAGTCTATTTTTAAAAGGTAAGATTCTATTAACTGGCAAATCAACCACAGAAGTTTCAATTTCTCTCTCTCTTTTTTTTTTTTTTTTTTTTTTTTTTTTTGAGGATCAGCAGGCTGAGGAAAACAATTATGGACCCTTGGGAATGAACAAAACAATCTCTTAACTTTATGTTTCTGTTTTAAGATTATTAAACCATCCATTAAAGCTGGAGATCACCTCACTACACAGGAAGAAACTGCAGTTTGAGATTATGATGAACATACAGGTTAATCCTAACATAATATATAGAGACATATAGTCAGTTCATTATAAGATACAATACTTGAGAATTTAAAAATATATTAAAAAAATAAATAAATCAAAACGTCTTACACTAATGGCTATATCTAGAGAAACAAGTTTGCATTTGGCTATGTCAGGTGAGTAACCTTGTTCCTTTTCAAATACATAGTGCATATATTATATAAAACTCCGCATTGTAAAGTAACGCAATATTCAAGAAAGTGTCGCTAGCTAAAATGAAAAAAAACTATTGAAAAAATAACTTATGAACTTTGGTAGATGTTAAGAAATTGAAACTGAAATTTAAAAAGGAAGATAAAATATAAAGAGATCAAGCTGGTTTTTTCAATTAATAAACTTATTTTCATTTAAATGAAAATTAAATTTGAATGAAATTACATTTCCAATTAGAGAAAATAATTGAAACTATCTGAAATATACATCCTAGATATCTAAATTATATACCTTCTGATAACATTCTAAGCAAAGCTGTACATGGAGGCACTCTGGCATTTAATTTAGGAAGAAAATTTGGACTGCAACACATGTATAGCTCTTAAAGATAACAACACACTGTACCTCATCTAAGGATAAGATTTGTTTCAGATGAAGTTTGTTTTATTCTAATTCTCATTTCATGGCTGCTAATTATGACACCTGAATATCCTTCATTCATGTATTAGACATAACTAGCATTTTTTAGGTTCTTCTTCAGTGCCAAATTTAAATAACATCACTTCAAAGGAGGGGAAACATTACGAGAAATTAGATAGAACGATAAAGTGCTGCCTAGAGAGTTAAAAAAAAAATTAAGCCACTTTTAAGCTTATTATCTAGCAGAAAATTAAAAAAAAAAAAAAATTGTTTATTCCTTTACACCTACACACACATTTTTGACATTTGTGTCTACAGTGTTGTACAAGCTCTGCTTCCTCAGAAGAGCCACACAAAATTACAGCTACCGACAAAGTCAGTTTTCTTAGTGTTTTTATTTTTTAATACTGTGATGCTTCTCAGCTGTTGGGGGGATGGAATAGCATATTCATTACTGTCTAATGTTGGCACAACACATACTATGCACTGCAGATTCTTAAGCGGTTTCTAAAACCACTAGCTCATTATGCAGAGATAGCAAACATGCATGAGTGGGGATTTCCTTTATACCTAGTTTAGTTGAAGTTTAATCACTAGTTGATCTACAGTATAAAAACTTATCTTCTTAGATGGTATATTAATTCTTCTTTTTACTAACTCTCTTTTAAAGAAACATACAGCACCAGAATAGCTCCAGAGCTAAAGGCTTTTATACAAGAAGTTTTCATTAATAACAGTTCATGAATATACTACACTTACACAGCACAAAATAGTTAAGAAATACAATCCTCACCGTGATGCAATTATGGTGTTGAAAAATTTAGTTCTTATAAAAATATTAAAGAACTAGTCTATGGTATGATAAATAACACAACAAAATTGAATAAGTATGTTTTTCATTTTCTAACATTAAGGATGACAGCACATGACATTAGGGCTTAGTATTAGATACCTGAACCTCTACTGACTCATCTTAATCTTGAGCGGGCCCAGTCCGAAATGTTTCAAGTGACTATCAAATACTTCTTTAAAAACCCCCAAGAAAACAAAGTCCAAGCCATTTATTGAGATCATACATAAAATCCATACTCAAAAGTGCAGCCAGTTGAATAAACAACAAGCAGGGTACATGGGCTTAAGTACTATTCTACTAAAATAACATCTCTGATTTTGTAAACTGAAAGAAGAAATATTAGCCATTTTCTTTAAGAATCAAATCATACAACTTCTACACAAACAGACCCTGTAGTGCCTAGAGCCCTGTTAAAGTATCAGAGCCTTTGATGAATGAAACTTGCACTTTAAAAAACACTAAAACCAGCTATATGGATTAACATTTACACATACTTAAGATGAAATGAGCATTAAAATGGATACAGTGGAAGAATCCAGAAAGCACATTTTAGATGAAAGATAGTGTTTAAGTAACAATAGAAATTAAAGTATGTCCAGAGATTTTAAAGGGTATGTACACACATGAACACAGAGTCAAGATACAAAAATAACAGAAGTAACAAAGATGAACAAAACACTAACAGCTCTGGCTGCATACAAATATCAAACTGAACTGCACTAAAAAAAAACCCAAGACACTACATTCCAATGCCATAAGATGCAAAGACCAAGCAATTCAAAACCATCTCTTCTATTTTAGTCTGATGTCATCTTTTGCTGCAGTAGGTACCATGCTTCTGACAAACAGTATTTTCTTTTTTTGACAGCATTCTTTTAACTTTGGGGCAGGAAAGAAGTTTACAATTTTATAACATTCACCTTTAGTCATAAAATAATTTCTTAAAAGAGGACAATATTCCAAAGAAAATGTAGTCGTTACTGAAAATGAACATTCAAATAAGTCGCAAGGGTGGAGAAGGAGGAAGAAAAGATTAACCTTCCATCTTACACAAGTCATCCAACACTAAATTACCAAGAATTCTAATTCTGTGAAGCTGCAGCAAAGACTCTAGCTACTTATATTTCATTAACTTGTTTCAAGAATCTTTATGAAGTCAAAACATTTGAGGTATTTAGCAATTCCAAAAATACATTCAAAGTAGTTTGCAATACCCCCAAATTATGGGGTTTTTCCCTTTGGTTTTTTAAAGGTATTTCTACCGGTATATTAAGCTGAACTTTCTATCTAAGTATATATGGCTTGGGGGTACTTTTGGTTACTGTAACAGATACCTCCAAGTTTTGCTTAGGCACATGACTCTTTAGAAATACACAGATTTTCTTAATGCAAAACTTCCTAGAACACAAGTCGAAACCAAGTAGAGAATAAATAAAAATTCAACTAACTTCATTCTTTACAGTAATATCTACATTAGCAACAGAACAAATAAAAACTTTCAGAATCAAGTAACTTTATAAATATAAATCTATTCAACCTAAAAAAATAACCTCTGAGAGAGATAAACAATTCTTGTTCCTTTTGCAAATGTGAGTCAACACTAAGAGCATCGTGTCAAAGACCACATGTGGTATCCATATTAGAGTGGGCATGATGGCTAAGAAATTCCTTCGTCCAGAATCCATGGTTAGGCCCCACACATAGTGCCACTCGTATCGAGGAGGGCACGTAATCCTTACTACTAGTTCTTCCTAATATAAAAATGCCTGAGAGTTAGGTAATAGTTTGTATTAAGCAACAATATTCTGCCTTGAAAGAATTAGTGATCACAACTTACCATATGAAACTTCAGCTACTGTCCTTCATTTACTGCTTATTTCATAATTTTGTTTTTATTAACTCACAATCATTCTTAATTAAGAATATAAAATGACCCCAACCCCCCCCAAAATGAAACTAAGAGACAGCTGAGAAATGCAACATGCTAACATGACTTGCTTTCATAGATTTCAAGGTTAAGAAAGCCCATTCATTTATCCAATCTGGCCTCAAGCACAACATACCACCACAGTAATTCATTTACTTAGATGAGGAAAAACCCAAAACAATAGTGACGTTTTCATAAAGGATGTCTTGCAGAGAGATATCCAGTCTTGAAGACAAGAAAAGGAAAATGACCAGTCCCATTGCTAATTTTTCTCATGATTCAACTTTTGTACCTAATTTTCCATTGTAATTTTTCTGATTTGTAGCTTTAGACATTAGAAAATGTAATGAGCAAAGATGTTATCATAAAAATGTCATTTCAGTTACAAACAAGAACAGAGAACTAGCTTGTACTTCACACAAATTCTAATTCAGGTCAAGTGACAGATTCATTTCAGCGGAAGCAGAACTGGGCTCTTCATCATATCATACACTATCTTTCAAAAACCAACACAGCAACCAAAACTTTCCTAAGATCCCAATTTCTCCAGTTTCAGTTAGAAACAATACAGCAGGGGAGGTACTCCTGTTATCCATTTACACTAGTAGCAACCTACCTCCAGCTGATGATCACTCCTTACCAACGCCATACGGGCCCTTTGCAATGAACCATGCATTAGCTTGTGCAGTCTTAAAATTAGCTTCCTCAACCCCATTTGCTTCAGTGCTTTATCTACAAACGGCCTGTAAATAGAGGTCAAACAGTGTTGGCTGCAGCTTGCCTCAGCATTGCATTCTGGAATAACCCAAGAGGCGGAGTCATCCTCAGATTCAAGCCTATCAAACCTCCTTGAAAAATGGTCCTGAAAGTCAAGATTTGGCTTATTAGTAAAAGTGTTCTTGATGGCTTGTCTAAGTTCCTCAACATTCTCCTCAGATATTTGTTCTTCACCATCGCTCTCCTCTGTGCATGTTCCTGAGGATTCCTTTACTTCTGTTTCCCTATCAACTTCTTCATCCTCTGGATCATTGTCCTTAGATGGTCGAGGAGAAGGAATTTCAAACACTGGCCAGCCAATGTCAGAAAGATTTTTGATACCCAATACGGTTCCCATAATCCTTAGTTTTTGATTTAAGTCTTTCGTAATATTTAACCATAGACAGAGTGCCTGCACTCTGTCTTGGAAGTCCTTTGCAGCATACTTTTCATAGTCCTTTTGAAGAGCCTGCAGAGATGGATAAAGTGCTTCTATATACTCGAGCAGCTCCATTATCCGCTTTACTTGCTCAAATGAGACCCGCTGGCGATGGAGGTGTTCATGGTAACTTGAGTAACCCAAAGCACTAGTTCCACGTGTTGCCTTGCAAACTCCTTCTCCTGAAGTACCATTGAGACTGGCTCCATTTTTTACACAGGAGAAGCTTCCATAGTTCACTTTGAAGGTGAGGATTTCATTGATGATATCAGGGATAGCTTGACGGGCTGCATATAGATAGAGGTCTTGGTCATTAATGCTCCGGCCAGCATGCCAAGCTTGCAGCTCCAGCCAGATCAGTTCATTGGATCGGTTCAGCCAGACAGAAGAGGTGTTTTCCGGTCCTCTCTGCTCCCTGTCCTTTTTCTTTGAGACTGAGGTAAGTTTTAACAAAAGCCGCAGGGTTTCAAAGAATTTTAAGCGGTCTGCTGGGCAGTCAGTCCTAGAAGTCTGGCGTGCAGTTCTGGGTATTGGCATGGGCACAGAGACTGGAAGCTTAGCATTGCTACAGCCAAGGCTGAGGTAAGGCTTATTAAGATCAACATCTGGAATTGGTTTTTTTGGCAGAGACCCACCAACTGAGTCTAACATAAATGAGCACTGCACATTTTTCTTGTGATCTCGTTCTGTCGTCCTTAGGGTGTCTCGGATCTTTTTTCCTTGCTTATAGCTGTGCTCCTCCACATTCTCAATGGTTTTCCCATTGTCTTTATGCACTGACTGAGTTGGCACACTCATTTTTTCTGTAAGAAAAGAAAAAAAAGAATGTGACTGCAGCAACAAGAAAAAGCATCATTCAATCCAGCTCCCGATCACATTTCTTAGGTTCAGCATAAAACATTTTTTAATACCAACGAAATAAAACAGGCATGGGTAGAAGTAAAACGTAGTCTTCGATATTACCATTAGTACAACTAAATCAATAGCAGCACCGAAAGGAAATTTTTCTTCTCTTCTTGCTTTCTCTCTTTTGTAGAAAGGACCTCAGAGAATTCTCATTATTCTGAGTATGCCATCTACTGAGAATTGAGTATGATCAAAAGGAAAAGAATGGTTTTCAAATTCATTTTCCAAACATTTGTCACACAAACTCCCAAACAAAAACTCAAAATGCAACAGAGCATTATTAAGGTTTCCAAGTCAAACAGAATTAAAGAGACTCCATTGCACACGCAATTTCATAAAAACTGGAGCATGTACAGATTCTGAAATTTAGCTTGAATGATCTAATCCTGGCTCTTGGAGGGCTTGATCTTAGTTCTGGGAACCCATCTGTAGTCTTCATACACTGCCTTAACACCAGGAGCATACTTCCCCACTCTCCCAACAAACACACACTTGCCTTCTCCCTTACCACACAACAGCAGCCCTTTCCTGCCTAATTGTGCAATCTCCTCTTCTCTTCCTGCTCTTTCCTCAGAAGCAGCAGACATTATCACCCTTCTGCAGCACTAACAAAAGCACTTCAGTCTAGGCTTTGCAGATCAGGACAGGGGGAACTACTTGGTATCAAAACAGTGGTTCTCTCCCTCTCTTAAGGAATTAGTGGTAGGCTGGAGAGAAACACCTGTATGTAGACAGCTGCAGTCCAGAGATCAGCAGTTAGAACACAACAAGCTACACAGCCACAGGGCCCCCTGCTTATTCAAGAACAGAAAAGACTTTCAGAATGATGGCTGAATACTTTGTCTTCTTTTCACTCTTCACTGTGACTCTAAGGATTATCTGCTGCACACAGCTCATTCCCCACTCTAGAAGTAGTAATTTCCTTAGAGTCTTTGCTACTGTGCTCCTCACTATAACATCCATTAATACCAGAAATACTTAATAAGTTTATTTGCAAAACAGGCCTGCTCAGTGGAAGAATAATGTTATTCCCTTTCTATATGTGGAAAATCATGATAAAGAAACATCCATCAAGCCAGCATACTTTTGCGTGCCAAAAATGGGAAAAGCTATTGCTCAACATTTCAGAACACCGAGCACTCCGTGTTCAATACTCCCTGACTTCAATTGCACCTTGATTTCTGACCAATTTGCAAACCACATCCCAAAATCTCTAGTTTGCTTCTAGGAAAACAAGAAACAGACAGAAGATTTTAATTCGCACTATTTGCCTAGCATCACACAAATTTTCGTGACAGAATGCTGTTATCTATGATGCACTTCACTGACTTAATTATCAGATGGCCCTTCATTCTTGTTCCATTCACTACATATCTTCCAGCATCTGCAACAAAAGAAGGTACAGTCATAAAGAAATCTGCTTCCTCCATCACAAAATTCCAAACAATCTCTTTTCATGTAAGACAGCAGTGCTCTGGAAGAGAACTGGTGTGGTAACATAGCTCAAAGACTATCAAATGTATGCACACAAAGGCATTGTATTAAGGTTGCAGAGACATCTGAAACAAAAGTGGAGAGGTATGTGGTCAGAGCACCTTCCTTCGCTTGCTTCCATTACAAACCCTGTTTTCAGCTGTTAATGAGCAATAACCAAGTTAATAAGGGTGTGACCTGCCACACTGCCTCCTTCCAATCCCCATATCTAAAAAAATATAATTTAACCCTTGTCATAGTTGTGTAGGATCGGGGCAGGTCACAATGTGTACAATGGCATTTAACTCTGGAAAAAAAAATTATATTCTGAAGGATATGAGGAAGAAAAAAAAGAATCACAAAATCATCACAGAAACTGTTTCTTGCAAATATGGACTTTATTAATGCCTCTTATACTACTGTTATTTCAGGTATTCTTACATCTTTCTCTGAATAGCTACCAAGTACAACAGCAGCTGATATGAAAACCTAACTCAAACACAGTTTCCTCCTGGAAATGGAAGCCTACCAGTGCTTCTAAGAAACCTGCTATAGAATTCACTATCACTGATTTTACCTTTATCTACTCAAACACTACTGTCAGACAGCAGTACCTCACCCTCACTGGTTACTAACTTGTGAGGTTAACCAGCACCACACAGAACACAAGACTAAAAGTCCCGCTGAGCGCATCAGCTTGAATTCCACACCACAGTTGGCACTGCCGTGAGGAGCAACAGCCCAAAAAGCCAGGACAGGCAAGGAGCAGGAAGACGTGTTCTGCATTGGCAGGAAAGAAGGAGGAAGATGAAGGAGGTTGGCAGAGATGAAACACACACACATAGATATGCCCCCCAGACTGTGAGGTAGTTTAGGAATGGATCAACTTTTAACAGCACTTCGACGTTAAATATTTTGGTGACCTTGCAAAATAATAAATGAAAACCTTGGCACATTTAAAGATCACTTTCTGAACTTACACTCTAGCTACTAGGAGGTCCTATAAACCCCTTCAGTTTGTATTTTTAACATGTTATTCTCCTTCAATATTGATCTTCAGATTCTCCACCCCACCAAAACACATTGAAAGAAAGGTAAGTTAAAAATATTATTCATTGTTAGACATCCAAAATGTCCTAATACTTAAATATTCATCACTCTTAACAAAGCCCAGGCGCAATAATCTACAAATTGTTTCAAAATCCTCTCATTTTATCAAATAAACAGGTGCAAATGATTCAAATATGCCCAACAATTCTGTAATAAATGAGTATCAGTGTTATAACTGTAAGAGTTCCTACTACTCATTTTATTGCAGTTTTGTAATACAGGCTTAAATCAATTTGTAAAACAAGTTCAGCTGTACTAACAAATTTTGAGTTACAATTACCTTTACTGCTACATGGGGCAGGTAGGTTTCATGACTAAGCAACAATTGGTTGGTGAGAGGGAGCAACCAATAGATGGTAGAGTCTGAGATCTTAACCAGCTCATTAAAAAAAAAAAAAAAAAAAAAAGAAAAAAATGATGAAATGAACTTGAAGAACTTGATGGGGGTAAGAAAGTAGGGCAGACAGAGGTTCCCCTTCAAGTATGAAGTTGCAGAAGTTTCATACTAAAAAGCAGACAGGAGCACTGTTTTTTACATAGTCCAAGAAGCTAACACTTCAATAAGTAAGCAAGCATCACTGGACTGACATTCCATACCATCAGAGTCAGAAAAAACAGGTAGGAGACACACTTGTGTCTTAGAAGCAACTTTGAAATGCAGTTAGCTTAGAAAACGTGAATCCCATGGGTCTTGGGCTGCAGGAGAAATGATTCAGAAACAAGTTTAAACAGCTTATTGCGTCAGTTTATTTTTTGATACTAAATGCAAGTTATAAGAAACTTGGTGTGACAGAAACTAAACAAACACTGGAGATGCAAGTAAGCAAGGCCCTAGTGCCCAAAATTCTTTCAGTTGTCTAAATAAAGATATATTAAATCTGTTATATGTAAATGTCTGAAAAGTTATTTCAAATTTACTTTTTAAACTGATTAATTACATCAAACTAACCCCCGAATGAATTCTCTTACTGAAGTAAAACCAATTCAATCTCCAATAATAGCATATGCACACCCATTCTAGGTCAATCAACTAGTCCACTTTGAAGTTGTTGTTTTTGGGGTGGGTTTCTTCCCCGCACCACCCCCCGCTACAGAATAAGTTGCCTATACGTATAATCTCAGAAAAAGTTAAACAAAATGAACTATGAACTTTCCAGAAAAGATATTTTACACAATGTAACATCATCCAATTCATAAAAAAACAAAAACAAAAAAAACCCCAAACACATTTTAAAGATACACTCACAGCAACCAAGAACAGGATATTGTTATTCCAGAAGCAAGAACCATTCCCCTCGCAAGTAGTAAGAGAGAGACCTAAATAAGGTTAACGTTGCATTAAAAGAGTTTAACTTAGCCAAAAGGCACAACTAAAAGCCAATAAAAGTAGCTTAATAATTCCAATGCCTACACAGCTAACTGGCAAGTATAATGAGATTCTCTCTTCAATTTAGTTTAAGGAAGAGGTCTTCTGGTGAATGCTTTCTTCATAGTGACATTATTCAGAGGCTGTATGAAATGGAAGGGAACCAAAAGCTTTGGAAGATGTTTGTGTGGGCCCTTCTTTTATTAGGAACTTGCACTCCACAACTCTGTGAAACTGAAGAATAGACTGTATTCCCTTACTCACACTAAACCATTTACCTTCTTCTCCCCTACACTTTACCTTGAAAATGTAATCCTTGCAAGTAAATGCACTCTGTGATAACATTTCCCATTTCCTCTGAAGCAATTTAAAAAATTGCTTCCAAAATATTAACTGGCAATAGTCAAGCTGCCATAACGACTCTGGCAAATAACCTTGTCTAACATGGTTTTTCTTGAAAACAAACAACACCCCGCCCACCCCCACCCCCCAAAAAACCCCAACCAAACCTAGGTATAATTCTGTATGAAAATATTAAACATAGAATCTTAAAAACTGGGGGTTTTGCCCCCATCACAAGCTGAGCAAAACAACTAAAATTGCACAATTTTTTCTTTTTTTCTTGGAAGGGCAGCTTGAAAAGATGTAGCTACTGCATGTTTTTTAAAACTATCTTTTCAACAAGCAATTACCATATTCTATATCTGCTCAAAATTAAAGAAATAAAAGCTTAAAATTCATACTTTAACCTAAAAATGTTTTATTTAGTATTAGATGTCGTTACTCAGTAACATTAGGAAAAAACATACACCAAGTATCTTTTGTTTTTTCCCAGTTATGACTTTATGACTAAAGCATCAACAGAAGTAAACAGTGGTAACTACAATTTAATTGCTTCAGTGACACTAAAGAGTAAAGAATAACCACTGAAAACTCTATTTTTCTGTAAAACAGACTGTGAAGTGCTTCAGAACATGAAATTGGGGCAGGGAGGCAACTACACCATTACTAGTGACCACAGAATCGCGTAAAAAATTTGATTGGAAAATACCTCTGAAGGTCATTTCTTCCAACCTCCTGCTCAAAGCAGCATTTATTTCAAAACTAGTTTAGCTTGCTCATGATCTTATCCAGTTGGAAATCTCCAAAGATGGAGATTCAACAACCCAACCACGTCTCTGGCAAACTGTTCACTCTTTGACCATTCTCATGGTAAAATTTTTCTTCTAATACCCAGAGTTTTCCCTTGTTGCAACTTAGGGCAGCTGCCTCCTGTCCTTTCACTGCACCTCAGTATCTCGTTCCATCTTCTGCATATCTCCTCTGTCAAGTAATGAAGGGCTACTACTATGACTTTATGGTCATTTTAGGAAACAAAAAAAAAAAAAAAACCAAAACACCACACCTACCTTTCAAAGTGGAACGGCTAGCAGGTCTCCCAATGTTATTCTTCTGGTGCTTTGTTGACATACGCTTCATCTGGCGGGGTGTACTAGGAGGAGAAGTTCCATAGAAGGCGTCAGCACTTGCTTCATCTGATAATTCCTCAGGGTCAGATTCAGAGATCTTGCAAGTAGCATCTTCTGATTTGCATTCTTTCCTGTAGAGAACAAGTTAAACCACGATGTTAAAGAATTTTTCCTTGCAATATCTGTTTAGAAAGCTAATCCATCAATAAATCCCAACCACAGTCAACCTTCTATATTTTCCTGACACAGCCATGTATATTTACCAAAGTTTTTTCACACCCATAAGGGCAACTTTCCAATCAAGCAAAGTATAAGCAACATACAACAAAATGGATGTATAGCCAGAGTGCCACTAGGAGAACACAACGTGTATGTAACATATTTGTTTCTGAGAAAACTTGCGGCAAGCCTAAACTAAGAGGTACACGAAACAAACAAAGGTTCAAAAATACTAACATAATGCAAGCCAGTCAATCTAATCAGCAGCAGAGACAACAGCAGAGGTCTTCCCTTCCATCTTCCACCCCCTAACTTGTACATACCATGAAGGCAACTTCTAAGTTCACTGAAAAGGCTCTTCACCCTTCACAAAACTTCTATCTAGCACAGGAGACCTAAATGTATGTTACGTACTTTTCACTGATTTTAATATTAAGTAGGTTTAACCTCAGAACCTTTTTTTTTTTGGTAGCAAAAAAAATAACAGGGTTTGTATAGTAACTTTGTAGCCTCGATTACTTTGGCACTTTGGAAAAATACCAGTAATACTTAAATAAAAAACCTCAGACCTCACGCAAACACAAAATTAAGATAATGTATATATGTTCTTCAAACACCAAATCCAGATGGTCAGCTTAACCACTGGATGCAGTATCACTGAATTCAACAGAAAGCATGTATTTTTGCAGTATTAGTACCTATGTCAGTACAGAGTCCAACACAATAGCTTTCCAACCCTAGGTAGGACCTTTCATTGCGATTACATCTAGCAGCATCGGCAAACACTGCAGAGTAGCATTACATACAGTATTACAAAACTGTAACTTATTTCATTATTTAAAAAATGCTGACTTGTCTTTGTAATTTTCCAAAACTCTAAACTATTTTGATTTAAATTGTTCAAAGATAAAACTATAGAGTAACTTTTTTCCTTCAGTGAGGTACAGGCCTTTTAAAAAAAAAAACAAAACAAAAAAACAAAAATCAGAACAACAAAACAACAACTGCATGGTATCACATAGTTAACCCTAGCAATGGCACAATTCCATTGCAGAACAAGACAATCAAAGTCCAGACTGCTATGATTTCGGTCTCCTCCCCAGCCAAAAACTCCTGTAGCCTCTCCTTTGAGTCTATTCTGGCACTCACACAATTGCCCACTAAGCCAAAGCCAGGAGCTAACCTATTTGTAAATTCCCATGGCAAAAAAAGGAAAAGCCATCGGTTTTCGTATGTAAAATATGGGCAAGCTCAAAGACAACTTCCAGTGCCAGCTTCCTCTCATAAGAAGAGGTCAGATGTAAAACCACCACGATGTGGGGCATGCATTCTTATATTAGGACTTGCTTTAAAAATAAAATATGACAAATACAATAAATGAGTAATCATGTCAGATACCCTTTCCTTCCTCCTGGACACTTGCTCTGTCCCACCAAATAAGATTAGTTCAGTAGAGTGGCAGTTGGGCACAATACCACTAATAGCTAGATCTCCTCTGCACGATCAAGTGACACACAGCAACGAAATTGCTCTCAGACTGTGAACAACTGACCTTCAGTACATTTTATGCTGCTCACTGATGTATTAAGAAATTTTAAATTCATATATGGAAACAAGGTATTTTAAGACAATCTGTGAACTGTATCATTGCCCCACCAATAACATATCATTTGAATTCTTCACAATGTTAAAAAAGCCCCACAAAATAATGAAATCCTCTGGTCAATTCAGGCTTCAGGGGAAAGCAGATGGCAGCAGGATGGTTTTTAGTTTCTCTCACTATCCCTTTATACCAAACTGATGCTTATCTACCCAGGATAAATACAGAGAAGGGAGAAAAAGGGAAGGAGGAGGAGAGGACTCCAAGGCCAAAACAAGTCCCTAACTGACTGAATCCCATGGGTAGGCTGAAGCTCAAAGTGGCACCAAGACCTCTGCCATCTCTCAGAATATGGGACCCATTACCCCAGCACAGTCCTCTCATCCCCACCACTCCCCACTTGTGCCATACATGCAACTCTCTTGCTTTAACATATATCTGGGAGAAGAACATGCACCACTCTAGCTTGGAGGAGGAAAAAAAATGCACTTTGCCTCCATCTCTTCACATATTTTATTTCTGAAGCAGGCATGCAAATAACACCATCTTGACTCTGGTAAAAGACATGGAGGCAAAGAAACATTCGACCTAAATCAGACAGTGCAAGACCAGCATCAGTACACAATAACGTCAATTTTAATTTCACTTGAAATCACAAACAACATTTTACTTGCTACTATTTTTGAGGCAGACGATGAACGTCACTCATGCTCTGGTGGAATGAGTCTGAGTGTCTGCAGGAAGAAATAAGCCCAAATATTGCCAGCCAGTAGAATAGCAGTAAGGCTAACAAAAAAAAAAAAAAAGAAAAAAAAATCAGATACTGTACTTTTTCTTTGCCTTTAGCTATAAAGAGAAATAAATACCCTAACATGCAGAACAGTTATGTTTTCTGCAAAGCCATGGAAATATTTAGTGTGTGAAATTACTCTTCTCACATTACAGCTTTGAGAAGGCAGCAGACAAGTTCACCAACTATTGTAGATGAAGGACTTGGGTGGTACCAGAGCACCACCTGTAGTCTAAGGAGAGCCCTACAGTGAATTTGGGTATAATGACAATCACTCAGAATCACCAATACTTTTAGCTTAGTTTCCTTGCCTTGGAAAATTGTGCTGTTTGTGTGTCTTCTAACAGTCTGATTTAATTAACCACTACTGGCCGAATAAAACAAAGAAGTCTTAATCTCTTCCTACAGATCTTGTGAAAACAGGTGGATAAATAACAGAAAAGGATCTTGTAAATGCTGAACTGGGAAAGCAGAACACAAGTTTATATCTTCTTGGACAACAGAAAAATTTTACTTTGAGAACTCCTGCAAACACCCCTACTGCAGAAAAAAACTTCAGGCAGAGCACGCCCTTCTGATTTTGCCAAAGACAAATCAACCACAAGAGACTAAACCACATGAAACAAGAAGTCATTAGTTCCAGTGCTTACAGAACTATTTATTTTTTCAGTGATCTCACTGGCCTGGCAAGGCACAGGGTGGGGTGCTGATGCTCTTGCAGGGCCTGGCAGAGCGGATCCTGCAGCACACACATTAGGTCTCAGTTCCAAGGCAGTTTTAAACTAGGACAAGTTACCTTGTTATAAAAGACCAGTGAAAACACTGTTTTCCTTTTGGTTTTAAGTGAGTAACCTCTGCTAAGAGTCTAACAATCAAACCTCTTCACCAGGCTGCTGGTTCTTTCCTCAACAGTCACTACCTTGTTTGTTTCTTGCTAGTCCAATCAGAGAGCATGAAGTCCAAAAATACTCAAAACACCCTCCAATCTCACACAGGAATAACATACATACCTATACAGTGGGATCCAGCATGAGTTATTTAACATTTGGGGGGGGGGCATCCTGGGTAATTTAGTAAGCTGTTCTTTAATTTGTTAAAAAACATAGCAGATTTATCACAAAACATGCAGCACTAGAAGTCACATCACAAAACAGCAATCATGCTCTACAGAACCACTTGTTAGCAGCTGACGAGATGATCTAACTGGAGCAGGCTGGTCTGCTTAGAGGGAAGAAGGCACAGCTTGCAACTCAAGCTTAAAAATTCAGCATGCTCAGTTTAGGGTTTGTGTGCAAAGGCTGTATCTCAACTCGGAGCTCAAATCAATGCCAGTGAACACAAAGACTCAGTTTCATCAGTGAAAGCCTTATTGTACAACAATGCACTAGATACATAGGGTCTGAACTAAAGCAACTACATCAGCTTAGTCATGCTGGTATCAATTTTTCTCATCCAGATGACACCAGACACACATGATCATCAGCTGAAAACCTCTGGTATTAAAACCAGTTATAATTTTAACAGATTATTGACATAGCATTTGTAATGTTTGTGTGCTATTTACTTTTATGAACTAACCAAAGACTAATTAAATCTGCAAACCTATAAAATGCACTGCTAGCAAACCTAAATCAGATTATAGTATTGGTTATTACACAGAATTGTTGGTTCCTAAATACTGTTGCAACCAGAGTTGGGAAACATTAATCAAAGCTGATTTCTTGTTTGCTACCAAGAACTGCAGGTTTTCTCCCCCACAGCCAGTGAAAACCATCCTAATCTTAATCAGGCATATAACCAAAAAGTGAAAGCTAAAAGTGTGACAACTGAAGTTACTATTTGCCAAGGACAGTTTAATCCCAATGCTTATGAGAAAAATTGGAAACACATAGTTTTCAAATCAGTCTGTTTACAGGCTGGTCTCATCCCCAATTTTAATGAACAAAATGCTTCTTATCAATTTTACCCTAGGAATATAGAAGAGACTGTAGCCAGGATGCATAAATCAGGAATACTGGGAGAGTTGCAAGAGCAATACGGCAAAAAAAACCCAACTCAAACAAAACATCTTGACAGCTCTGAAATGCAACAAAAAAATAATAACCAAGAATGTTTCCAACAACTACTGTGTGTTACACCAAGGTGCACTTCAACCAGAATCTGAATAAACAGAATACAGAATTTCAATTTGCATACGTAGATGACAACAGGAATATTTATTTTTTGTTGGTTTTTTTTTTTTTAACTGAGTCTAAGTGTCGGCAATATATCTACAATCTCAGTCATGAAAACTGAGATACATCTTCTAGATTTTCGAAGGCCTGCAAACAAAAATAGGAGGGGGAAAACTGGCGTGTGAAATTTGAAGCAGCAGGACAGTGAGCAAGAAGTCTGGTAACTGTTGCTGTTGATGAAGGCCATGAGCCTTTGAAAAAATACAGCCATTTATCATTAAAAATAAATGAACACATGAAAAGACCACTGAAGATCACATGGGGACATGTTAAAATTAAGTAGGCTGAAGTCACACTGAAGAGTATGATTTTTAACCGATATAAACTTTTTGCACTTTACTGAAGCATTACTCAAACTTTCAAAGTTTGTAACAACCAATAATAAGAGGTCATGCTAAAAACTGTGACAGCTATATGGGGAAAACATTTTTTTTAATCTTCCCTTTATAACAGCTACCCTTGATCCCCATAAGCAGAAGTTTGAACGTATTAGGCACTTAGATAATTAACTCGGGTTCGGCCACTGCTTATCATCCCACACACAGCTTAAAAGCTTGCTGGGAATCAGAGCAGTAGAGGTCATGTGATTGGACTACAAGCACATAGCAATAAATCTGAGTTAGGCAATTACAATGCAGTAGCCAGGGTAATCACCCACCACTACAGTTACGAAGCTGGGCGCTCCACAGGCTGCTGCTGTAAACAGCTTCCTGCAGTATCAAAGGCATTACACCATTCACACTTCAGTTAGGCTCTTTCTCAACACTTCCCATGGCACCCTGCCATTTCCATATAGAGAGCTGCAAGAACTGTACAAGGTCCACCACCGAATTACCAAGTACTTGTTCTTGACACTCAGTGTCTTTGTTTAAAAGGCAAAGTGTCTATTTTTCAAACTTATGTTCCTTCACAGGGATTCAGCTTGATAATTAAAGTATGTAGGAAGACAACGCTTCATTAGCTAATTGACAATGTGCATTACTAAGAACAGGCTAAGGTAGCAGGAAACATACGCGCTACACATTGCCAATCAAATCTTTTTAAAGCTAGGGTAGCTCTCCCTAAATGTAATTGCAACCATTCTATTTCAAAGATAAACAATATTCTGACAAGAACATAACTGCAAATTGTCGTCATCCGGCAGCTGCCGGCAATGCAAGGAGCAAACAGGATTTTTAGGTAACCATCTCTGCATCTGTTCAAACTGAAAAACAAAATGGTATCCAGTTAGAGCTGCTAAACACCACACACAACACAACTCTGGAATCAGCAGCTCTAAATTCTCTTCTGTGGGGCAGCACTGGGTTTCGATTTATCTGCATAGCACAAGAGAACGTGACAGTACTCCTGGACCAACAGCACAAGGAAGGAACTTCATTAATCAACCTGTAGCTCTTTGGGAAGCTAAGACTGAGGATTAGACAACCTAATCAGGAAAACAAGTTAAGATGAAATGAACTCAAATTCTGCTAAAGCACAGGACTGCTATCTGGTGTAAACTCCTTGTATTACATTCTAGCATTATGAAAGCATCACACACTCCTATTTTTTAATCACCTTTTAAAAATTCCCTGTTCTGAGGGAAGCTATAAGCTTAAATGAATGGACTTGGTTCTGAAAAGTTCCTGAACTGAAAGCAGAAAGGACTATAAATCCAATTTTGCATACAGTGTTCTCTTAAAGATCTGCTACATTTTTGAATACTAAAAGTGCGTGCTTGCAGCTATTGCATTCAAAGCAGTTATTACAAACTGCTGTCAGGGCAGCAAAAGAAACAAAAAACCTCGAAGTAAGAAGGACTGTAAGTGCAATTCCGAGGAAGCCTTCAGTAAAAAATCAAGAAACAAATCTTGGGGTTTTTTTATTATTTTAATTTTATTACAGAGCAGCAGGATTTTGCTCACAGTTTGTACAAATAAAACTGTATTTTTTGCTGAATACATCCTGTGTAAATTTGGCACAGTGTTATGGGGGGGGGGGGGGAAATAGCCTGGTTAACTAGATACGAAAATTCTGTGACTAGCACGGACATTTACATGGTGTATGTGTCATGTATTCCTATTGTGACTATACCTGCAGAGACAGTAAAAAAATATTGTTCACATTAAAACCTAATACTGACATACAGTAACGGAGATACTTGACCTTGTATTCACAATTGAATCTCAAGTGCCTGAGCTCAGCATTTCTGAGCAGTCAGTGTTAAATCTTAGTCACCAATAACTTCTGATTGCTGCCAACATATTAATAGGACTTAGTGTTACAAACTTGGTAATATACTTGATAAGATTTTTAACAAAATAATTAAATTTGACTTGAAACTAAGGACATGTCTGGCTTTTTAATTTGTTATCCTTAAGATAATTTGGGTAAGCTATAGGAAAGCACTAAGTTTTAGAGGTTTTTTTGAATGAGAATCACCACCACAAAGATAAATTACAGATACACTCCTTCTTCAAAGTTCTTCTAGTGTAAAAATCTTATAAGAACAGAAAAGCTTTCAAATTATGAAGGGCGAATGCAATTAGAATTGTAAAAAGCACTGCATCTCTATTAAGGCCTGGATCAGCTTCCTCCTGAGAAAAAAAAAACTTTACTCCTCTTGGAAATCACTGTTTGGCAAATGAATACCCATGGTTTCGGGTAAGGAACTGGAAGGAGTATCTGTTACCTGCTGCCTTCCCAAATTTTAGAGAAAACAAGAGCACACAGACCCATGCCACATCCCACCAGTAGAACAAAAAGCACTGAAAGCAACTTTGAGCTGGGGGAGAGCAGCAACAAAAGCTTTGGTGTTCCAAGTTTCCAGCTCACAAGGATCTTGGAGACATTACTTTACTCTAGAAAAGAGGCATCTGGATAACTTAACTTGACAATAAACCCTGGCAGAAAAACACCTAACAGCAATCTCACAGTGCAAAACGGGAGCTTCAGAGTATCATCATTTCTGGCATGAAGGCTGTATTAAAAAAAAAAAAAGGCAGAGAGGAAGCACAAAATAAAAACATTGTTCTCTAAAGCACTTATAATTCTTCCTTCAGTTGGTAAGTAAAAATCAAGACTGCTAACTCCTTTCATTTCTCAGGACCTGTTTTTCAAGCACACTAACTCCATTAGTATATCCCTACGATCACCCTTATATCTGCACCACTCTTCCTTTCTACAGGAGGTGGCTAATCCTACCTAGTCAAATGCATCCATTTCCCATCTCTTCTGAAAGCTAATATTTATGAGGGTCACATTCAACCTTTCATCAATTTCTCTAACCATAAAAGCAGATATTATGTAAGGCACACCAATGTCAAGGCTAAAATGAATGGGAAAAAACAAACTTGAAACTTATCTTAAAATTACAAGAAAGTTTGAAGGAAACAGAGATGCTAAAGATAATGCCTGGAAGTAATCTGAGGAAACAAAAAAATATTTTGTCATGTTGTTGTCTTAAAACAACATCCTAAAGCAGAAAACTAGGGCTTTTCTGTATTCACTAAGTATTTCAAAATAACATTTTAAAGAAGAAATAGTACCAGTATAACAACTTCAGTTTTAAGAAATATTCATATTCAAATTCAGCTGTTCCTCCCAGAGGAATCAGGGAAAGGCAAGATATGTCATCAATTGTCTCTACAGTCTAGGAATGAACAACCAGTGTGCTGGGGAAAAAAAAGTAGCACTTGGGCAGGGGAGGGTAGAATTTATTTATAACAGAGATAGTAATTTTATCATTTATTGCTGCCGCTAACTGAAAAAAAGCGCTTTTCTCTTTCAGCAAGTAAGTCTGCAGATGCAAATTTTACAGAATCTGTTTTCATTAGACAAGCTTCTCTGCTGTAAGCTGTTAAGAGCACAAAAAACATGAAGTAATATTAAAAAACTTTCTAAATCGAGTATGAAATATAATGAAGCTTATTCACACAATCTTCTACAGCGAT
The DNA here is from genome assembly GCF_026419915.1 of Harpia harpyja. NCBI lineage: Eukaryota > Metazoa > Chordata > Aves > Accipitriformes > Accipitridae > Harpia > Harpia harpyja. The sequence continues at coordinate 75,809,899 of NC_068943.1, read as the reverse complement.
GAAGTAAAGAGACTCAGAAATTACCAAGACTATAGTCACAGTAAGCTGACACAAGAAGGGGAACATGTTCCAGTGCGCCTTTTGTCTCGCAGGTTGCACATCCCTATCCCCTCTGCACAGAAGCCAACCATCATGTGAACTCAGTCACCAATTTGACGGGGGAAAAACCCCATTAATTTTTTGGTGCATCAGTTACCCATCAGATAACAAGCTGAAGTGAAAACTCCACAGACACATGACTACTAGATCCAGAAAGAACGCAGTGGAGGAGCTTGGCTGCTTCTTGGGGAAAGACCAGGGGAAGAAAGCAACCTGCTGTTCCAACATGTTGAGTATAATGTAAAACTGTGCCCTCAGTCACTCTCTTCTGGCTGCAGCTGAAGCAATTTATAAGATGTGATGCCATGATGACTGTCCTTTCTGCTTTCCACTGACACTTTGCCAGAAGTCACCAGTGCCCAAGATGCACAAGCGTAACTGGAAGTACTGACCCTGGTCCTTCACTGGTGCTGCCAAAACAATCCAGCTTAGCTGGAATGTCTTTGTTAGCAGGATTTTTCCAACTTCAACCACTTTAATTTAAATTAGGCAACCAAATGTACTTAAAGTTATGCTAGCAAGTTTCATATGACAGATATTCCTTGTTGAGGGGGGGAAGAGAAGGATGTTAGGAGATGAGAATAGTAATTTCTAGTCTGGGTCAGCTGCAAAACTAATGTAATTTTTTACTTGCGGCAATGATAAAAGCAAAATACTTAGGCAGGAAGATGCTTAAGGTAATACCTGTATCACTACCAGGAACTGACTACATTATATAATTCCAGTATCTTATTTATAAATTCACCTATGAACAAGGGGTCATCAACACAGAAATAATTACAGAAACACTAAAACTTCATTGGTAAATAGTCAGAATGTAATAGCAGCCCTGTAATAGCCACGCTTTGCTCACTATTTATGCCTTGTTTATCTTTGAAGACTAACCTGTAGCATGGCTGCACAAATGCAAACACCCAATGCTGCTATGAAGCCCTGACATACATCTTGCCACCTGCTTGCAAACTATGGGTTTACGCTACAACAGCCCTGCTAACACTTAAGCACCAAGTACAATAAATCCCAGATCAGCTAAGGCCTGAGAGAAGTACAAAGCAAGTATTTCTGCTGCATGATCGGCAGTGGTTTGGAGCAAGGCTTCACCGTGACAGAACAACCACTACTTCTGCAGAAATCTACAAGGAAAAAAACCTCATTATTGGGGAAAAGACTAATGTAAAGCTTAGAGCTAAACAGTTAATCTTTAATTGATTCCCAATTACATCTTTTCCCCCTTGGTAACTCTTAATTAAGCTGTTCAATTGGAACAGAAGGACCCAGCAAGTGTGAACACACTTCATTTCTATAGTACACTTCAAGCACATGTCTGACTGTAGCCAGTTCCCCCCATTACAAAGTTCCTTACAGCACTACTATATTGACTAGCTGTATTTCTTTTAAGAGAAATTCAAACAAAATCTTCTGCTTCTCAAGCTCTGGAAACTACAACAGTCAGTTTTGTAAATTACTAATACTTTGACACTTTCCCCCAAATTCTCCTATATTAGAAGCTTTTGCCCAAGAAGTGCTCGATTATTATATTTAGGACAGAAAGACACAGAGTCACAGAAAAATGTAACAAAGGCTATTGAAACATCAGAGAGGTGTTGAAGCACCTTTTAAGTTACTATAAAAATATGGTAAACTTCAAAAAGAAATCATCAAAAAATGAGCTAAAAATAAATTAAGCAAAATGCAAATTAGTATTAATCATATCTTTTTATTGCAAGCAGATATAAGAGCTATTGAGACCTATGTAAATGATCCAAGGAAGTAATTTTTCTTCTGCAAGTTACACCAACTAGAAATAAGTACAAAAAATAAATAAAATAGAGCTCTTATAACAGTTTTGGCAGTTCTTCATGTTCTCATCTCAGAAAAAATAATAATCAGAACTTCCTGTTCTTTTTTACTAGTAAATTTGGAAACAGAGAGAGGTTAACTAATTTTTCCATCTTGGATTATTATAAGTTTTCATGCAAGTTTGGATTATGACATAACAGCATTTAGAGAATATGCATGCACATTCATCTCTGAGCTTTTTTTTCCCCATTCACAAATAGATTATTTGATTAAAACTGTACCATATGTTATTTCAGTAAGAAAGAACAACAGACCTATTTAATTCTGACATTGCTCTATAATGTGTAAAAAAACTGTGAAAATGTTGATGGGTTTGTCAGGTACCCACATTTAAGCCCACCAGGTGAGGCTCCAAATGGATCAAAGGTTAGAACGGTAGGAGTTAAGAGAGCTTCACCCAGCCCAGCCAGTATACAGCTCTCTTCTCTTCAATGCCTCAGAACAACTAATGCCAAAGTATTAATTGGTTTCAGTCACCATGCTTCATCCTTAGTGCTACTTTTTCAACCTCAAGTATATCCTAACTCATCTTTGGGAAAAAAATATTTTTTTTAAAGTGAAATTTCCAGGAACAGCCCTTTTTTTTTTTTTTTTTTTTTTTTTTTAAAATATGAGAAGCCCTGAAATACGTTTTCATCACTAAGGTAAAGATGGTTGAGCATTACATAGCACAGTATAAATCCAAAGGATAAGCGCTGCAGTTAAATTCTTGGCACATGCACAAATCAGATCCCAAGGTCTCAAGCTACTCAAGCTACACACCTAAAAAATAAAGTATATTTAATTAAGAACTACTTATGAAAACTCTATACTATCAAATCTGGGTGGATTTTTAGGAAAATTCAAACCACATCAGGAAAAGTTACAGACCACTGGGAAAAGAGATACTATGACAGAAAGTTGTTAGGCTGCTAGGCTCAGCTATAAGTATATCATATACAACAGCGATAAATTGGGAAAGACGCACAATGGACATGCCAGCAGAGAGTTCTATGGCGCAACCGAGAAGTAACAGAGGCATAAATAACTGTGGCCTTGTTACCACTTACTGGATGGATGTTTCATAGCTAAAATGATAAAAACCTTTACAAATACTGCTCTCAGAGAAGCTGTCAGCAAGTAAACCAGCAGCACACATAAGCTGAGGTCAGAATAAATCATACATGTATACCACATTAGAAAGCAACATAAGACAGTCAACACCATTAAATGTTAGCAGGACATGGAAGGAACAGAATGAATTTCCTCCTTCTACCCCATGACAGCAGGAGACATTCATCAGGGCAATAAAGTTATATCCCATCTTGTCTAGATACAGAATAAACCTGATCAGGGTTCATGGCAAGCTGATGTGATTTTACATACAGGGTTCTTGGACTGGACATGAGTGAACATTTAACAACTCAGTAACACTGAAACTCAGGTGTTAAGAGCAAACATTCTGGTTTGGCTTTATGTTTGCAGTTGGCCAAGGATGAGCATGGGACAATTATCAGCTCTTTAAATTAATAAGCTTCTAAGTTATTTTTAAAAATTAAAAAATTATTTAGTTAATAGATTACAGGATAAACATTGTATCAATGCAGTTAACACCTGAGAGCAGAAGAAAACTTAATGAAAGTAATAGCCCTGCAAACATAAATGGCATATACAACAGCAAATGCAACCACACAGCTGAAGAAATAAGAACCAAGATAACTGTATCTTCCTGTGCTGAGAAGTCAACGTACTACTTGACTAGCAGTGAGTAGTATAAAAAAATTGTCTTCTACATCTATTTTAGATCCAGTTTAAAAGAATAGTTTGTATATAATTGAAGAAGCGTGGTTGTCATGGAAGCCAATTCTTTATAAGCCTTTAAAAATCCCAATTTGCTCCCTAAAATAAAAATTACTGCATATCCCTTATCCTTTCCTTTAAATTCAGTACATCTGTTTTTCATCACAGCACGGTTTGCATTCCACAAGGGCCAATATCACTAGCTTACATAATAGTAAAACCAACCTTGACACAGACAGCACTAATTAACAGACATAAAAACAACTCAGGCAGCCACACAACGCAGACTAATCCTTGCTGCTACAAATGCCAAAGACATCTCAACTAGCACTTCATGGGTGTTTGCGCGTAGGTGGAGTAATCAGTCATTCATCCCAATCTTGCACATGTAAACAAGAAAATGCAATACATGAAGAATAGAGATTACATCTTACCTCATTTAAATGCATGACCCCCCCCCCCCCAAAAAAGGATTGTAAAACTCTATACACTTAAACCATTTTTTCCCAGTGAAGCTATGATCCTAAGTTGATAAAATAGTTTTAAACTCTTTCACTGCTGATACACTATCGGTCACACAGATAGTTTGGCAAACAGAAAAATAGGTTGAGCACAATTCATGACATGACCTCAGGCTTTACCTAAATAACAGATGCTGCAGACTGACAGCCCAATTCATTGTCATCATAGAGCAAACATACCTGATAGACAGACCACTGAAAAATTCCCCAGCGCGGAGGAATTCACAATTCTGTCCTGCTTTATTCACAGCCTTGCTCCTTCCTTCACCCCCTGCACTGGATATATGCCAGGAGAAGAGGGCTACGAACAATTAAGGCACAAGTTAGAGTAGCCCTACAGCTCTTCATGCCTTTGCAGTGCCACCAAAATTGGCATCCCAACAAAGGAAGGCCTCATTTTTCTCTATAGTGGATTTTGTGCCAGAAAATTCTTGGGAAAGCCTAAAATTGGGCTCAGAAAATTTAAAGCCTATAGGCCATAACCAAGAAGCACCGAACATGTACCTGTTTTAATTAGCGTTCTGAATTATCTAAGTGGAAACACCTATCTTGAAAACTTTGTTTGCTTTGTTACAAGGATTGATACTTAAATGTGAATTCTTTCCAAAACCTTTTAGTCATCTTTTCATTTACCCATAACCACTGCAGGCTGTCCAATGTCCAAGTGCAATCCTATCTCACAATCGACACGTGCTCATAGGTTCCCTGAGCGTTTTTCAGTTTAGAGCTGCCTCCCCTCTCTCCCCACCCCAAAGTCTATGTTTCAAGAAAGAAAGGAAGACCTGGGAAAAACAGTTTGCTTTTGGAGAGGGATTCTCAATCAAATGCTTTGGACTAAGGACTGCATAATTCAAAAAAAGCCATGAATATATTGTGTGCTTGCCTTAGATTTACAAAATGTACCGTTGCATTTATATTCTGACAAGACACAGAATCCTTACACAGTTTTCCAACACAGAAAGCAGTCTCACAACAATAAATCAATAAACTTTCTCTTTTAAACAAATGTAGGTGTATTGCTAATGAGAATGACCAAGTACTTCTCCAACAGAATTAAATTTAACTTAAAAAGAATGCATTATACCGGCGCCCTTCAGTGCTAGCCAGAACCCTTTAATCACAAGAACACATTCTTACTCTACAAACAGGATTAAAAGCTATCTGCCACCAAATGGATTTCAAATTCCCAAGCCTGCACACAGTCCCACTGATTTCAACAAGATTCCGACCTCACAGCCCTAAGACTGAACACCTAGTAACTCCAAAGTTTACATCAACTTTAATCATGTTGAAAAAGCTTCACTTTACTCTTGTATTACTTTTAAGAAAAAGCAGTACTACATAAAGCCAGAGAAACAGTTCTGTTCTAAAGCAGATATGAAGTTGATACACAAAGTACATACAGAAGTGAATCACAGTGGAGTACACGCGTTACCCTACACAAATTAAGGCTACCTAATTGTTTTGAGACATCTCCTTCCCACCCACCAGCTCACTCCAAAATAACTAATTCAATTTTCATTTGCTGGGTAAAGTTGCCACCACACTATCCACACCCACATCCGACTCACATAAACTGTCTTTTAATAAGCAGAATCCAGCAGAGGTCAGAAATGGCCCTAGACAGGAAATGCCTGGGTGTTTTCCATTCAGGCACTGCAGATTACTCTTCTACATGAAGACAGCCCAGGTCTAGGGTCATGCTGTTGTACCAGCTTAATTTTAAATCATTTTCTGCTTAACATGCACTATTATTCTTTGAAGATACTGTAAAAAGGAACTTGGAAGCTTACAAATTCAGTTGCCCTACTAGCATTTGTATTTCCTAATATTTCTGTTAAATCTAATTAACTGTTATATACCTTCTGGTTCGGGCATTCTCATGACGTAAGAAAAACAAATCATTAAAATACATTAATGAAAACTCAAACCAGACGTTGTTCAACACCATAGCCTCGATGCAAACTGGAGTGCATCACCACTTCCCTTTTATTACATCAGTACGAAACAGTAGCTTGCAGTATCCAAGAATGATCTCAGGAACGTGACAACACATAGCTTTTTTGCACAGCACACCTGGAATACAACATGCTTGACTACTGCCTTACAGTACTAATTGATCACACAAGCGTTTTAAAAAACGTTTCCTGAATGCCTCCTAGTGAGAAGTGAAGTGCATCAACAGGATGTTATTTTAAAAGGAGAAATAATTGCCAAGGAATTAATAACTTGGATTTATGCAACACTTCTATAGCCGGTTGGAAACACTAGACCATGAAGTAATTTGCATCCCCATCTCTCAGCAGGGCACAGATGGAGACTTGCAAAAAAACAATCTGCAGGTCAGCACATTCAGGAGGTAACAGCAGTTGCAAAAAGCTTGAGGCATCATAACGCTAGCCCTCTGTGGAAGTTGTTGGTTTTTTTTTTTTAAACTGTATCTTCTGACAAATACCGACTGCAACGTTGCCAGGAGCTATGCTCCAAGATCCTGCAGTTTTATCGGCGCGCCAGAGAACCTACCTACCTGGTTTCAATCACGGCTGCTATAAACACCAGACACCCTTCCAGAAGGCAGCGTTTTTAGCACCGCCGTTCACAAGTCAACGAGCACAGGTCACACTTTGTCAGCCTCTAGGGGGGCTCCAACAGCTGCTCCCCCTCCCCTGCACCCTTCCGATCCACCGGCTCCAGCCCTAACTGCCGGTAAAAGTTTTCTCCGAGAGCTGGCCTTGCGAGTGCCCCAGAAACACCCGTTTGCTCCTGCTGCTCAACGGGGGGGAGGGGGGGGGGAGGAAACGGTTTGTTTTTAATTGCAGAGTGCCCACAAAACATTGCCTTACCCACCGCAGCCACTAGAGATTTCTTATCGAAGCACTTTCTCACTCGGTGGGCGCTTTATAGAAGCGCTGAAGCAGCAGCAGCAGCAACAGCAGCCAGAGCTTTTGCATCGCGCAGGGACCGGAGGGTGGGAAGGTTAAAAACGCACCCCCAGCCGCCCACCGCTCCCGCGGCCGTGCCCCCGCAGTGCAGAAGGGGCGGCTGGCACTCACAGCCGCGGACGCGGCGGCCCCGGCCCCCCACGCCACGATCTGGCAGCAGGCGGCCTGCACCGCTCTCTGGACACAGCTCCCTATTTGGCAGCGCTGGGTACTGACCTCCCCGGCGGCGGCGGCTCCTCCATGGCGGCAGCAGAGACCAGCGCGGCGACGTTTCTCATGCATGCACCGAGGCCGGCATGGCGGCGGATCGCGGTGCGCAGCCCGGCCTGGCCCGCTGCGGCGCCGGGGGTGCAGCGAGGAGACGGAGGAGAGAGGAAGGGAGGGGGTCCTCTACCCAGCTGCAGGAACCCGGCCGCGCAGAGCCGCCCGCGCGGCCGCCATCTTGAAAACAGCCTCCGCGGGCAGAGAAGCCGGGAGCATCGCTACGGCGCGCGAGGAGGGACCGGCCGAGCCAGAGGCGCTCGCTCCGCCGCGGCCGGGCGGGGAGCGGCTCGAGGCGTGGGCTCCCCTCCCCGCCCGCCCGCCAGTCCGCTGCCCCCGCTGGGGGGGGGGGGGGGGCACCCGCCCCTCGGCCAGGCGGTGGGGACGGGGCGCGCTGTGAAACGGCGGCGTTTCCTTCTGGGGATGCAGGGGAGGTATTTCCCCGCCGTTCTCCGGGAGGGGCCGCGTTTATTCCGGCGCCAGGCGGTGAGGGAGGCGCGGCGGGAGCTGCCGCCCTGCCAGCTGGCGCCTGGCTCCCTCCCCACCCGTGACAGGGCTGTTGGCCGTTAGCGGCTGCCATTCGCATACGGGCGCCGGGGGTCTCGGAAACTGTAAGTTTCACCAACTTTAGCAGGCAGGGATAGAAGAAAAATCTGAGAGGAAGATGGTTTCCCTCAGCAGGTACCAGCTCCCCGCAGCCTGCTTGCATGAGGGCCAAGGCATGCTGAGGCTGGAGGTACCGCGGCCTTCTGCAAGTCATTCGAGGGCATGAAAGGCCCTCGAGGAAGAGGGGGTACATGGAAGAATGGTTAGGGGCACTCATAGCTTTGCAGGAGAAAAAAAACAAAAAAAAAGCAGGCATCATTTATTGTGCTGCTTATGGAGTAACTTGTTTAATTTTATAAACCTGGTCTTTCTAAAGCCTCCAGCAGCACTGGTTATCGGCCTTGAACAGAGAACTGGAGCCACGGTATCCATTTGGAAATTCAGGGAGGAAAAATGTAATTTCCTGAACTATAGCTTGGCTGGAATACCGACGTTAACGCCCTTCAAAGGCAGAAAAGTGCCATGAGTTAGTTAATTGTTAGAGTTGGTGAGAGAGCACCTCATCTTTTGTTTTATAGGACTGGAAGGACAGCAGCAAACCCTGGTATCAGTAATGTGTATACAAACACTACATGTTACTTCTGAAGAGTGAAATTTGAACTTGGACTGGAATCAATGCTAGATTCTGCTTTATGCCCAGTTCCTTCATTAAATTACAAGAAATTTACACAAATTTCTAGCCTGATACTAAAGTTCAGTTGTAAAGTCACTGTTCATGATACAAAGTTGTCCATGTATCTATCCAAGTTCAAGAAACAAAGTTTCTACAAATTTATTTTAACAGGCCCTTTGAAATAAGAGATTTTTTTTTTAAAGCTGAAATGCAAAAGATACTTCAACTATACATTTATCATCTTAATAAATACATGCATTAAAATGTATGACCAGATGAAATAACGTTATGCAGGAAGCCAGCTCCCTGTTTTCTATAGGTCAAGAAAAATACCTGGATCATCATGCCCCTGATGGTCATAACATCTAAACATCAAGACATTCAGCATTTCTGTGCAGAGTTATTATTTAAGATTACTTCATATAATTGAAAAAAGCAGTATTTAACATGTTAATGATTTTTTGCCAAATACTTCTGCCCCAAACCAAAAAGCAGTTCTAAAGGCAGATACACATAATACATTCCTACTAATCTCTCATGGTGAACAAAACCTAGAAACTATAGATGAAGAAAGTCAACATTAGAAATTCTGAAGTGCTAACCTAATAAATTACTTGTCATCTCCATAAAAACATAAATTCTCTAAATCTAAAGCAAAGCTTCACAGTATGCACATTTTTAGTATGACTGCAAATTACAAAGGCTCAATGTCATTGATGAAATAATTGCATAGCAATGGCTTCTGGCATTCTTCTCAGATACGTTATGGATGATTGTCTGACACCACCTCTTCAGCTAGTTGCAGGGCAGAGAAGTCTTTATGTTTAGCAATCATGGCAAAATTTTTCAGCTTCTTTGCTTCTTCAATCAAAACAATCAGTGTAGCGGTATGTTAGAAGCACAGAGTTTTCATTAACTGGGAAAAAAAAAATCTGATATTGCCTTTTGCCACAGATGTCATGGCATGATGGTATGGATGCGCAGACATCCCAGGGGCCCTTGGCAAAGGTGAAAGTGGGGACTGCTCCCTGCCACTACTTTCTGTAAATATTAAGATGATTTACTGAAGTAAATTGGGGTTCACTGCAGCCTCTCAAACAAGGAAGTCCAGAATAATCTTCCCTGCATGCCTCTTCCCCTTTCCCTTTAGGGCAACCCAGCATATTGGGTTGCGTCACATTCCTGTGGTATACCATAGAGAATATGCTAAAACTACAGATAACTAGCCAAGCAAAGCAAGGCTGTAAGTTTAATACAACGACGCTTCTTTGTCTGCAATAGGCGATAGCATGCAACATAGCTCCTGGCATCAAGGAGAAAATTGTAAGAGGAGATGTTTATGAATGGCCTACGGAGAACTTGGAAGGAAAGGAAAAGAGATGCAGGAATATATGGAGCTGATAGTACAGGAAACAGCAGATGACATAAGACTGTCAGAGCCCATATAGAGATAGTATTTAGCAAAGATGAAATTTAAAGAAGTTACAGAGGTCTTACAAAAATTGATACACACAAAATTCTTTTAATTATTTTTGGCTTCTTTTAAGGGATGTCTTTTTATTTCAGAGACTCCCTGGCTGCCAGTTTGTGAGTCTAAACATTATCAGCATTGCACAGGTGCATGAAAATTAATAAATGAAATTGTTCACTCTGGTTCCACTACTGGAACAGAAGAAGGCACAAAATTAAAACAGACATTACAATAAACAATGTCTTAATCTGTCAGAAAATTGAGTTAAAATTTTAGCAATATTAATGGATTTTATTGTCTGATGTGACAAAATTGTGACCCCAAAATTCTAGGTTTAAAAACAAACAAACAGGCAACTGTCAAAGTAGACAAACTTATTTCAGTTTTTCTTCTGTTTTCTGAAGTTTTAGGATGAATTTTCTTCTTTTTTTCAGCAACCATTTGGGTTTATATTTTTAGCAGCTACTGTGATTGCTTAGGAATTGCTTTTTATTCCAGCAGTGTGCCTTTTATTACACCAGCAGTCCTAGAACTTGCAATAAATACTTAAGAGATGGCAATAGCATCCTAGTAACAAAAACAGGTCTTTCAAATAGCTTTTTTTAATGTCTACTGCAACTACCCTTTAAATTTCTATCTGTTCCTGGGGTGTAGATTCTGTTATTCCTTTCTCCTCATTTCATCACAAGTATCAGGCAGGATCGTACATGCAGCTGTGCTTTTGCCATTTGTGAATTCTACAGCTCTTTCCTATATACAAAAAATTCTAATGAAGAAAGATTGGGTCCATGTAGGTAATTAAATTTGTTATAAGAATATCTTTCAAAAATTTTCTCCCAGTACCTGTCACAAGGCCAAACTTTTATTTCACGTTATGAATGTTATGCAGTATAAGGCACAACTTGGTCTTTTTTTTTAACATAGTTAATGAAACATAGTAATCAGATGGTTCTTCACTGTGAACTACATGCAGAAATTAAATTCTTGACAAAAACAGATTTGTAGATTTAGTTTTTTCCTTCCAATAAATTATTTATTTTAATTCCACTAAAAGCTGTTTAAAAGTAAAAGCAAAGTTAATTAGACATAATCCCCCTTTCAGCAGTAGACACTGGAAAGCAGCCTGTTAGGTATAGTTAGTCTAGATCTAGTTAAATGTGCTGAAGATAGAATTTTCATTTTTTCTTGGTCACAGATTAGAAACGCTCTTTTGCAATGCGATGAAGAGGAAAACATGAACCATACCTGCATTTAATATCTAGAAGGCAATCTGACACCATTTCTTTCTTATGTAGATATTGCAATGAGCTACTCCAGAGTCAAAATAAAATACCAAGATACCTGGTAATATGCAGATTCTTCCATCTACAGTTTTGTTGCTTTCACAGAGGAGCAAGTTGGGGGGTTTTTTGAAAGAAAAGGAACTCAGTTTTCAGTGTCATATAATTTGAGCTTTGCTGCAATTGATTTGAAGTGTGAACCTCTGAAAGAAATTAAGGAGTCACGCTGTATATACCCCTGTTCAATCATCCGTTACCACTGTGATTCATTCACTTCAGAAGCTAGCATGATAGCTGCCAAAGCTTGTTCAGCAGCATGGTTTAACACCCATGCTATAATAGGAGCCAGCTAGCTTGAGGGAGATAGAGTATTTCTGTCTGAACACTGTCATCTCACATGCTGTATGTTAGATCACAGAGGGCTTGATATCATTAACTCATAGCTATTAAAGGAGTATTTGTTAGTAAGAGTAGCATGAGGTCAGAAGCATTCCTGGGATTATTGTCTTGTCACTTCAACTGGGTATTATTTTTTGTTTGGTACTTCCTGTCCTAAAAAGCAACTGTATGTAACACTGCCTCTGCCATTATTAAAAGGGCATGACCCAAATAAGGGAAGTGTAAACCTCAGTTCTGCTTAAAGCGGTATGCTTTTACTGCGTAAAGCTGGTCTTTGGGCTTGGTGCCTGTAAAGCTGGGCATAGCTAAAACCACTGGGTGGTATTCAAAGGTACCTAGACACTGGACATAGAAATGATTGACCTTAGAGACTGAAAATGTTTCTGAGTCAAAGCATGTATTGTAACAGTCTGGCTACAGTAGCTTATGTCTTCCCAAGAACTGACTTTGGGCCTGTGAAAATAAGTTGCACTGAATTTAGCGCTACTTGAACTTGATTACCAACAACAGAGTAAGCTTTCTTAAAGCTAGCTTGGCTCCTGCTAAATCACACTATAATCCTTTCCCCAACTGTATAATAGACATACTCAGTGACCAGCCATGGGACATTTATAAACAAGACCAAGATCATTGCAGTGCTTGTTTGTATTTGTGTTCAGTATTATAATTTCACGTTCAAAGAAGCTCCACTGAAGAATTGGGGCCCATCCTCTGAAACCATGTTTGTAGACCCAGAGCATATTCATCTCTTTTCTGTGCGTGCCTGACAGTACAATTTAGCACATCATTGTGTGCAACTCTCTGTGTTTTAAAGCATCTTGCAAGTTTGAACACTTGTTTATATTAAAAGTTTTAAAGTGATGCTATTTATTTTCATCAGCCCAGAAAGCAAAAAAACGTTCCAGACAGCATCGTTTAAAATATCTGGTTGTGCATCTGAGATTCTTTCTATATCTGCCTTACAGCAGCTGCGTTATCCCAGCAGAAAACAGCTGTGAGATCTGTATCAAACTTCCCTGCCTAGGGATATCTTCTACAGCTCCTGTCCATCTGTCCTCCTTCCAGTAGTTCCTTCTATGAAGTGAGAGTAATCACAGAAAAACAGCATAGCTGGCGTATTCCTTTACCCCAGCAGTTCCTGGCTGTTGCATCAGCTGTATGGAGTTATAAGCAGCCATGAGAAAATTTTAATCTTCATTTAATGTTAATCCCTGCAAACATTTATGTACACATCAGTTCACTTATATAATAGGCATGCTGAAATCAGTGGGATAACCCTGGGAGAACAGTTACTCATATATATAAATGTCTATAGGATTCGTTTCCTCCTTTTGCTCTGAATCATCTGGAAGAATTTAGCACCCACAACTTCACAAGGTGAGTTTCGTGGTGTAATCCTGTTGATGGCTCAGTTCTGGTGAACAGCAATAGGAACCAAGATATTCTCCGCTTGTTGCAGTGCCCTGCTAACTAGAAGACAGCAAGATCGTAACTCATTCTACAACTTCCAGTTGCCTCCGATTGTGCAGTGTTTCAGGTTTTATCTTACACCTTCATCTCTGTCCACTTCATTACTTAAAAAAAGCTGTTACCTCATTGTGAGCATAAATATTTTCATCCTTTTAAATACTTACACAGTTCCTACAGTATAAAACACTCTAAAGAGTTAATTGCCTGCCATTATTTCAATTTATTCAGAGTTTTTTATTCTCATTTGACTCTTATGGGCCCCTATCATTATTTCTATAATTGTTTTGCTTTTCCTTTTCTTCACATGCTTATTTTAAGACACATCCATGCTAGGAAACATAGCACTCAGCATTTGAAATAACTGTTGAATGAGGTGAGCTAATCCGCTTTCCTGGCAGCAGCAGTCTCTCCAGCTACAGCCAGCTGAGGAATCCAGTTTATGACCCTTCTATTAGGGAGCTGAGATCCGTGTGACATTCTCTGCTGAGCAGCTACAGAAGAGGTAGCCTCCACGCATTTAGCACCTCTGTAAGGCAGTTCAGAAGGAGTCATGGATGTTAGTTATGAATGCCAGTACTTCTGAAACCTTCCTAGACAAAAATAATGGAGAACCATAAAGGACAGTGCCGGAATCTCTGGAAGAGCTATGAAAAGCTGGATAGCAAAGCTTAACACCTCCTTCCCCCCTTTTTCCTTCTTTTCTCTTCCCTCCCCAGAGAACTTCAACCAAGAAAAACTTGTATATTCTATAGGATTTTAAAGAGTCTTTTTTTCCTATCCATTTTGTATGATGGAGTTCACACATCCTTCTGCAAAGAATCAGAGCACCACAGATCTGCAGGTATCACACAGCATTTGGCTGCCGTACTTAGTAACTTCTGTGATAAGAGATCCCCAGGATCTCCAGGTGCATTACAAATACATACTGGTTGTTGCACAGGTGATAAATTGTAAGGCAATGTATTATGCCTGTTGGTTTGCTTGACTGGGACAGGTTTCTGAGCCCTTTTCCTCTGACTTTTTCTCTTGCCAGCTTAAGCAGCTCTCTGCTCGTCTCATTAGCCAGGAGACTCTCTGAAGTTGTTTAGGGAGGCTTGTGTCTGTTTGGGACTGAGGAGACCTAGTAGCAGGTGAAGTGGATGATCTAACCATTCCTATTATCCTAGAAGCACAGGAGGGTGGATTAAGAAAAAGAAAATGAATAATCCCAATGATCTCAACTGTGTTATTTGTCAGATCCGTAACATATGCAGGCTGTCTCTAAGAGTTTCAGAATTTATTCAGCATTGCCTTCATGCATTTGTGAGTAAAAAATGATGCTGTATCAAACATATTTGTGCACATCGCCTTTCTGAAACCTGCTTTCAAGTACTCTACATTTTGACCTCTCCTAAGGATAGATATAGGTTCAAATAACATGGGTCAGAATCAAAGGCAACACCAAGCTGACTGTCTGAACCATTACCAAAGTTATGGAAGCATCGTGTGACTTATGACTTCAGAATTACTGTATTTTCATCTTTAAATTCACAACTGTAATATTACAGTACTGGCATGTATGTATTTCATCTTTTGAATTAGACTGCATATTAGCCAAAACAAAAAACTCATTTAACCAGGTACTTTATGGAGATGTAGTATTAATGTTTACCATGGAATACAAGGGATAAAATTATTCCGGAACAAATGCGTTTGGTACAAAGACAGGTTATTATTTTTTTTGTGGCTGCAGAATCTTCTTATGGAGGTCTACAGAAGTTTATAGTTGCAATGAGCACAAATCTTATCCCAGTTACACCTTTTTTCTAACATCCTCCTTCCCCTCCCCCATTTGCCTGAATTCATCACAGTTGCAGAGGCTACACAGAACTAGCAGAACTACCTCTGTAGGTGACTTGAAAAAGTTTTGCCTTTGCTGTCAGACGCCCTGTGGAGTTTTATATATCCCTGGTAATCCTATTATCCCACACATGGCATAACAGTTCCTTCTTTTTCAGTTGTTGATGGGAAAATATGTTACAGATAAATGAAATATAATCTATTTTTACTGTGTTGGCTAACATGTGGTTTGATTTACCCATGTAACCATGACATTTTTGCAAAAGGAAAAGAAATTTTGGGAAAATTTGAAAAATATTGTTAGGTTTTATTTTAATGTAAGTATTTTTTATTACCATAGCAACATTCTTAGTGAAAGTGTGAGAGGGTGCATCATTTTGCTTTTTTTCCTAGGCTCATAATTTTCCAAAAATCTTCACAATGAACCAATACTTTCCACATTCTGACTCCATCCAAGAAAGGGTTTTGTCAAAATTTGGACAAAATGCATTTAACAATTTGGAATCCCATTCATGTTCTTTCATTCCTAGGAAAAAAAATTATGGAATGTTTTCGTACTTTTTTTCCTACAAATCAAAATTCGAAAAACCCGAGTGAAGTGGCATCAAAATAGTTCAGGTGAAGAGCATCTGAAAAAAATTGTTTGCTAATATAACCATGCATACGTAAGTAATCCATGTGAAAATTCATCTCAGTCTAAGGCCAGTGCAGTTAGTGCTTTGCAGTTGCTACCATACTAACGGTCAGGGAAGAGCAGAATATCAGGGAAATAATTATTTCTAGTGCATCTGCCAAAGAAGAGTTTAGTAGCAGAATCTGAGACAGCAGTGTCTGTTAACAAGCATTAGATGTTTATATTGTTTTGGTTTCAAAGATGAAGATAAAGTTCCTATTATCTTTATGGGTATACAGTTAGTCTCATCAATATATGACGATGGTATCACTGATTGACTGTGTTTTGCTTGAGATAAAAAACAAAGTGATGTCACTGATTTTTAACCAATTAAGATGTTAAAATATAACGTAACCCAAACATAACTTGTAACTTTATTCTGTTTTTCTTAGGAATGTGAATGCTTTTGAAATTGCTCTTTTTTTAAAAGATGGTTGCTATCAGCATCTTTGGGTGGGTTTCACTATGACTGTGAGGATACAATGGGCTTTGTTTTTTAAGAGTAGCAATTTTAACCCTAAATTGTACTCTGAAGCCATTTAATTCCACAGCACTTGCTCTCAGCTGTGGTGATAATCAGAAATACAAAGAAAGATGTCAAAATTTTGTTAGTTCTTGTTTCTATCCAGGGAAAATAGAATGAGCTAGTGTGTTCGTGGAGAACGGGATGACCTTGTTGAAGCTGAGTTCCTCCTCTCTTACAGGCTGAATGCTATGGCATGTTTCAGCCCCATTTCTGCTGTTTATCTATAGATAGTCTGAAGGCTGGGAGAGAAATCTTCTTCACCCTTAATCCCAGCAGACACCTGTCAATTAGCCCTACTACTTAGCCTAGACATTAAGACACTAACATAAAATATACTGAACTCAGTTAAAAGACTCCAGCTTTCTAACGATGCATGGATGTTGCAGCAGACAGAGCTAGGAAAAAATGCTTATCTGTAGATTCAGCACCCAGTTTTCAACAGGGCAAGCACACATGATTCTTTCAGTAGTACTGGAGAAGGACTGCTGACTGTCGGAAGCATTCAGTATGGGTCAGTTACAACACTTTATGACGTTGCATAACTATAACCTGCCTGAGGTGAGATCGCAAAATTCTTTATCTTCTAACTAACTGTTTAGATGGACACTAACTCTTTAGATGGACATTTGATCTATAGCCTGTCGTGGTTTAACCCCAGCCAGCAATTAAGCACCACGCAGCTGCTCACTCACTCCCCCCCCCCCCAGTGAGATGGGGGAGAAAATCGGGAAAAAGAAGCAAAACCCGCGGGTTGAGATAAGAACGGTTTAATAGAACAGAAAAGAAGAAACTAATAATGATAATGATAACACTAATAAAATGACAACAGCAATAATGAAAGGATTGGAATGTACAAATGATGCGCAGTGCAATTGCTCACCACCCCCCGACCGACACCCAGCTAGTCCCTGAGCGGCGATTCCCCCCCCCTTCCCAGTTCCTATACTAAATGGGACGTCACATGGTATGGAATACCCCATTGGCCAGTTTGGGTCAGGTGCCCTGGCTGTGTCCTGGGCCAACTTCTTGTGCCCCTCCAGCTTTCTCACTGGCTGGGCATGAGAAGCTGAAAAATCCTTGACTTTAGTCTAAACGCTACTGAGCAACAACTGAAAACATCAGTGTTATCAACATTCTTCTCATACTGAACTCAAAACATAGCACTGTACCAGCTACCAGGAAGACAGTTAACTCTATCCCAGCTGAAACTAGGACAAGCCCATCTGTCTGAGGTAGTCTTTCATGTCTTCATTAGGCATAGATGACTACTCACAGAATGAGAAGATATGTATTCTGTAAGCTATGGAAGATGACTCTAATACATACTACATTTCTAAAGGGACAGTTAAGGTATTTAATATAAGAATAGGACTGCTATTCTTAGCTGGATTTAAAATTTCAAGAATAACACTTCAGTTAAAATTTTTGCATTAAAATGTAATATTTACACATTTATAAAACATCTCCAAATGACAGCTGAGTTCTGGGGTCCCCAGCACAAAAGAGACATGGATATGCTGGAGTGAGTCCAGTGAAGGGTCACAAAGGTAATGAAGGGTGTGGAGCATCTGAAATCTGAGGAGACACTGAGAGAGCTGGGACTGTTCAGCCTGGAGAAGAGAAGGCTCAGGAAGGATCTTTCCAATGTGTATACATACTTGATGGAGGGAAGTAAAGAAGATGGAGCCAGGCTCTTCCCAGTGGTGTCCAGTGAAAGGACAAGAGGCAATGGCAACAAACTAAACCACAGGAAATTCTGTTTAGACATGAGAAAAACTTCCCTTACCATGAGGGTGGTCAAACAATGGCATAGGTCACTCAGAGAAGTTGAGGGTGGTGTATCTCCACCCTCAGAGATACTCAAAACGCAACTGGTTGTGGCCCTGAGCAACCTGCTCCTGCTTACCCTGCTTTAAGCAGAGGGTTGGGATGAGGTGATCTCCAGAGGAATCTTTCCACCTCAACCATTCTATGATTGATCTCATAAATACTTTTGAATTACAAGCAATCTCTAATACAGAAAGTTCGTTAGGAAATACAACTATTTAGAAGCACACAGCACCACAAAACTTTTGATATTATTTATCATTTTGTTACAAGTTGTGTGTTTTTTAAATGATGGATTTTGAGTAAAGAACAATTGCAGGTAAGAAGTTATTCTAAAATATATCATTCACACTGCTGTTAAGTAGCCACTTCTGCATATTAAATTGTAACTTCCTGTCAGAAGAAGGTGTTCAAATACCATTTATATGGATATAAGGACAGCTTTGTGAGCAAGTCCTTTTTCTTCTCCTTTCCAAGTTGTGTCATTTCTTACTAATGAAGTTTTACAGCCACGATGACAATACTGCCCCCCCTGCTTTTTTTTTATACTTGGACTGTAGGTTAATTGTTTTAAGACACTTTTAAAGAACAATTAACATTAACAATGTCTTTTGCTTTTGTATTTCAAGTGATACTAAATCCTGATATTCAAATTGTGTAAATTATAAACCATTGCATTTTACATGTCAGATAAACCAAGCCTGTCATTATTTGGATGTGGTCTGCTTGACTGCTCTGCAAAAAGTGAATGTGACACCCTTATTCATTTGTACAGTCAGATTCTGAAAATCTTAGACTCCCCTGATTTCAGTAGCTGTTTTCCCTGTGTGAGGTTTGCCTAACCAAGAGATGAATTGGCTCTGTGCTGTTCCCCATTCATGGCACTGCACCTCAGCTGAGCCTTCTGATATATTTTAATTATCACACTGCTTGCATTTGAAAATAGCCTGTAAGCATGTTTCGTGTGGCAAGTACCTAAAGTCTATTTATATTACCAATATTTCTCAGAGTTACATTTCATGCTACATTTATTTCAGCTATTCCAAATCTCCTTGTTGTATCCACAACAGCCTGCCAACCAGTGTTGAGTAAGAGGATTTAACTGGGAATGGATCTCTCTCCCTGAAGTAACTAGCTCACATAGACTTCAGAAAGGGATGTTTTGCCTGCCTCATCGCTTGTCTGAAGAGGTAAGGGCAGAGCTATCAAAATTACTCTCTGATGTAATGCAGTGAGTATGAGTCTCCTAGAAAGCTGCAAGTTGTAGGTGCCACAGTCACAGCTTGTAAGGTTACCATCAGAGACTCCAGTTTCCTGTGAACTG
This sequence comes from Harpia harpyja, assembly GCF_026419915.1. Lineage (NCBI taxonomy): Eukaryota > Metazoa > Chordata > Aves > Accipitriformes > Accipitridae > Harpia > Harpia harpyja. Next base: position 75,790,409 of record NC_068943.1, on the reverse strand, counting down.
TAAGGTCAAATTATCTTTATTTGAAGTTAAAAGATTTCTGCCTGAGAAAGCAGTAACAAGCAACCAGCCTTTTAAATGCACCATTGAATGCCGTTCCTATTTGATCATCAACATTTTGGTCCGCAGCTCAGTAACTGAAGTGCACTGACAAGTTTTTTGCAATCTTTAGTGGAAACCAGAAGTGAATCTGATTACCAGCTTGACATTCACAGAGCCTTATATTCATGCATAAATATGAAGATTCAGTGTAAACCAGTTGTGCTCATATTGGTTGTTCTAGGAGCTGATTATGAAAATGTGGCTATCTGAATATAAAAATAATCTGAAAGATACTATTTAAATGTATAGTGTCGGTATCCAGAGCTACATAAAAAATCAGCCAGCTTACCTATATGATGTTACAAAGCAAGTCTGCTAGGTTTTCTAGCTGCTTCTTTTTAATATACTTCATCCTTTGTCGTTTTTTTATTTTAATTTAGAAATATAACATTACTGTTGTATAATGAGGGGAGCAGATTAAGAAATATCCTTAGATAAATACAATTATAGCCATGACAGGGCAAATCCAGATGTAAAATCTAATGGTAGGTTCTGTTAGTAATTGTAGTTACATACGGCAGATATAGAAATGTTGGAACAGCAGAAACAAGAGGATGTTGTAGGTACTGCCTACTGTAACTTGACCCTTATACAAACCTGGTTTAAGTATTCATTTAGCAATGGTTGACTGCACTGAATTTAGCTGCTTTTTTTTCAAAGTAAGAAGTCTGCCTTAAAAATAAATAACTGAGGTTTAATTTATGTCATTTATTATGATGTGTTTACGAACCATGCTTCTCACCTCTGTATATTGCTTGATTTTTCTGCTTCCATGTGCTTGGATTACATGGCACTTTGTTCCAAAGCATTCTCACTCAGACTGATCTTCATTTCTGTATGATCTGCCTAGCTGAAAAAGGTTTTCTTGGTGTATTTATATTCGGGAAAACTGGCAGAACTATAAATACAGCACCAGCAGTGCTTATGAGCATAATTGAATCTCTTCCCATTGCAGCATAAAACTATAATAAAGTGTGCATTTTTTACCAGTATAACTAAATCAATAACAGAGCTGCTACTGGCATACGTCATAGACACCCATCATTAGCTTACTTTGAAAGTCTCATTTATTGTGCATACAGGTAGGAAAAAAGTTTATTCTTATCAATAAAATAAGACGCAGTTTCAGTGCCAGGAAGATGCACTTTTTTTTTGCCAAGGGCAAGGAACTCTCTAAGGAACAGGCTGCACAGTTTAGCTGTTGAATGCTCATCCAGCTGCGTGCTCCCCATCTGCCAAATATATTATCAGAGCAGTACCCAGATTCCTTGGCTATAAACAAAAGCCTGAAAGTTCTTTTTAGTGTCACCAGCAACCCTTGATATTCAAGGTTCATATTTCCTTGAAGTGCTAGATAAGGAAAGAAGTTTTTCCAAATCCCTAGTCTCCATCCATGTAAGATAATTAATATTAACATTTTCAGTCTAGTTCAAGGTTTTTAAACCAAGCTGGCCTGTTTTGCACTTTCTGTGTAAAATGGAAAGGCACAGAGGGAATTGCAATGCTCAGTATCTCTAAACACCTTTGCAAGGGTATGTAGCTATGCATTTAATCTGCATTTGGTAGGGCTAAATCTTAACAAAAACATGGGCAGAATCAAAGAGCTGCAAATTCAGCAGTGACCTGGCAAGAAATCCCTGTGGCTTTGCAGGAGGATGAGGTCACAGCAGAAGGGCAGACATGTCATAGGCCAGCTCGTTTTTGCTGCAGGCCGCCTTGCTCCTGCTCTGCAGAGTGCTGACCTGCCATGAGCCTGGAGGGGAATTGCATTGCAGAGCTTCTGCTTGTCTCTCCCTTGCCCGAGTGCTCCATCCCCTTACCTCCATGGGTTGTGGCAGAGTGCATGGCCCATGCTGACTCAACTTTCAGGTTATTGTGGTGTGAGTCATAACCATGCTACATGCTGGATATCTGCAAAGGTAGGGGTACAAACAATGTGAATGGGGAGGTACTTTGCCTCTTGGTTGGATGTCAACACTCAGCCATAGGAAGAAAAAACAGAAGAAATTGTTCAGGGACTCTAGTTCTTTCCTCCCAGCATTCTTGTACACTTGGAGGAATATTCAAGTTACACCTGTTTAGGGAAGGTGTAACCTCTGACTTGGGCTGCCTAGCTGGCTAAACAAGCAGGAACGGGTCAGGGTGATGCAAGCCCTACCCATGCCCTTCCCTGTCAGACTATTTGTTCCCTCATAGGTATCAAGCAGACTCTGAAGCTTTTAAGCAGGGGGGAGGGTTAGAGAGACACATCTGTGAGAGCTACAGACAAAAATAACCTGGCATTATTGCAGTATTTTTACAGAAATACATTTAGTTAATTTATTTAGGCATAAGGATGCCCCTATAAGGCAAAACATGGAGTTCACAAGAGAAAGCAGAAGATAGAACAAGTATTCGGTGAATGGCTACTGAACCAATAATCAGATATTATGGTGCTAGGACAAGTTTGTTAATTTTCAGCAAAGACCAGCTGAGAGTCTTGCAATAGAAAAGGATGCTAAAAGTTATTTTATAGAAGGGAAGCTTGCTAATCTGTACTATTGAAGAGGCCAATATATTCCCTGTGTATAAATTTGGGTTTGAGGTGTTTCCAGGAAAAACACAATAGTGAATAAAGGGTGCTTCATCCACAAAAATTCATTTTCAAGTGCTCTTAGAAATGAAAGAGTCACCAGCTCTTATGACACTGATTGCTTAAAAATGGATCCTTTCAAGGGAAGGAGGACAATAAACCATTCTTGCAGGAAGTCTTAGTCGCTAGCAACATTGGCCGAGTTTAAAATTTGCTGGCGAGTAGGAGCTGAGGATGTACTAAATCATATTGGGCTTAAGCTTACAACTGGACAAGCAGTATATTCACTGGACAAAGTTAGACCCTTGTTCTGCTTATGAGCTTCTTTTAAAATTGCAAAACAAAAAAACTCTCCCAAATGCGTCACAAATTGGAATTACTTGTACAAAACATTCATCAAACAAGTTTAAGCTAATGCCTGTTGCAAGTATTCCTTGGAGTATTTGACATTTGTGCCATGGTATTTGTGTGCTGTGTGACATTCATGATGTGTTTATGCTGCATGAGGAAATGCTTCACCCAGAAGGTTGCTGCTGTTCTGCTGTGGGTTGACTAGTGTCACCCCTGTGGAGGGAGGCACTGTGCTCCCCTTATATCAAAGCTCTGAAAACAAGAGAAGGTGGAAGATGAATGGTGCCTCAGTCCTCTGCTGGTCTGTCCATTCACTGGTGACATTTCCATTTTTGATTAAAGAAATTTCAGCTACTGGTATAACAGACACTTTGGCAGGCAAGCAAAGAAAGTCTCTTGCCTCAGAGCATTAGGAAGAATTCTTTGAGTCCCAGCTCCACGAACCATGTGAATTAGAGACAAATATAAACTCAGATTAAATTTCTATCTTCAATTTTGAAGCAAAGTGCTTGGAGATGTGATCCAGAAATATTCTAAAGTTTCAGTAAGCAAAGCAAAGAGCAAATAAAAAAGTATCTCCATACTTAGGCCAGCCTTCTCATTCTGGGGGCCTGAATCATGACTTCTGACTGCTTGGGTTAGCAATTCTGTATTTAGCAGTGACCAAAATGTTCAAAAATAGCTTCTCACCATTTGTGCAGCTATATTTATGCTGGGTAAAACCCATGCTAAGTTGCTAAAAAAAGAAACCCAGACCTTGGCAGTCAGCAGGGCATGTCCACAAAGATCAATATGCAACATTGCCTCTTGAATCTGAAGTTCTCTGCTATTGCCTCTCCACAGTGACAGACTGACAGGAGCTGCTCTGAGGCACTCCTCCTCCTCTTCTATGACTTGTCCTTTAAGTGCAATGCATAAAGCAACTGTATTCAAATTGATTGAACTTCCAAAAGGGCAGGGTCACCGGGCAAAAATTTTGCTTCCCTTTAAAGTGAAAAAAACTGTGATCTCATAAGCTACATATTTAGAGAACTGTGGAAAGTGTTCCTGACTGAACGCAGGCAAGCCTTAACAAATCACCTGCATTTCCTGCTCTTGTCTACCCCGGTCTGATTTATTTGTTGATCTTATCCACTCACATACATCTTATCTTTTAGATAGTTGGTTCTTTGGGATGGAAACCAACACTTCCCATTTTTTTTAAGACAACAGTGGATAATCTGGCTGGACTTTGTCGTTTGCTATATTGTAAGTATTAAATAAATAACAATTTTGGTCAATTCCTGGTCTCAGTGTTGTGTCCAAAGCTATAATAGGAAGCAAACGAAGTACTGGAAATCAATTTGCTTGGGCCTCTATCTGGGAGACTTCCTCATTCCAGAATACAGGGTTTGAAAGCTGACATCTGGAGTGATAAGTTTTCTGCTCTATCGTATGTGCCTTCTGGCATATATATGTACTTTAGATGCAGATTAAGACTGTTATGTTAAAAATGTGTCCCTCCTGTTCTGTGTTGGCAGTCTCAACACTATAGAAACTCCTTTAAACTCCTCCAGTCCAAATCCCAAATATCAGTACTTTAATGTCCAGAATCAGAACCTGGCCAACCCTTACTCAGAGAAGCAACCAGCCTCCCTCGCCCTAATGTGGCTTGTGCAAGTGCCAGCCAGTCACAGCTGCACCTCCTCAGGGCACCAGCTGCTCCCCTATGCTAGCCTGGGAGAGCAGGACAGACCACAGGTCGGTCTGTCATTGTATTGATCAGTACAAACCCTGTCTCTAACCCCAAAACAAAGAAAAGACTATAAAAACAGAATGTATACTGCTCTAATCCAAACAGGGAGCTCTTGTGGGAGACTCTTTTTCTCTAAAATAAACCAGAGCAATATTGCAATACGCTGGCCTTTATGCAAGCCTGTGCCCGCACTATTGCCTTGAAGATACTTTGATGGAAATTTCTCCATGTCTCATTTTGATTTTCAAGTGACTTATGCTGCCTAGAATTCCTGTATGTCCTTCCTTTCTAAAACTTGTAGCAACCTGTCTCTGTGGTGCAAAATCATACGTCATGTTATTTGAGCTATTTATTGCTATCTGTATATTTCTTATCCGTACATACCTAGATGAATATGTTACATATACTTTAATGGAACATGTTTGTAAAATATACTGGCATATGCAACTCTGGTAATGACTCTAAAGATTAACAGGTTTAAAACTATGCCAAAGGTGGTTTGGATGACTGTATCTGCCAAATGTAGCTAGCTTTGATAGCTTCTGCATGGCAGATTCTCGCACGTTATTCAATAGAGCTTAACTTTTCATTAAATATGTACCAGAAGAACATGGAAGCATCCCTGATTTTTATCTCTCTAGTGTCCTTCAGGAATCAGCTGCCATTGTTCTGGATTATATGGGAGATGTGATCTTTGAATCACTCCATTTCACACCATTAGTCTATCAGTGAGAGGTTAGGACACACTGCCAAGTAATTTATCCAGTTAGTGTTAGAAATTACGATTATGTGTAAGGTAATATGTGTAAGGTAATATGTGTAAGGTAAAAATATGCAGAGTGAAATATGCAAACAACTATGCAATGTGACCTGCCACAGCAGTCCTTCTGCATCAGTTCCTCCAAGGATCTTGGGTCACCTGAGAAGCTGCACTTCCTCCCCACCTTCCATCTTCCCACAGGGGCAGCAAGCTGTCTCAGCAGCAAAACACTGAAAAGCAAACAGGCCTGAGCCCCACAAGAAACAAAAGGGGTTTTCTGTCCTTCTACAGGTTCTAGCTCTGTAGAAGTGAAATCCTGCTCTTCAGCCAACATTCACACCAACTGCCTGTGGAACCACCCTTTCAAGAATACCTACAAAAATAATAGTAAGATTTTTTCAGTTAAATTCTTTCAGCCTGTTGGTGATATATATATATCTATCTTTTTATATACATAAATATTGCAAAATACTTGGCTGTACTTTTTTGATATTTGCATATTCTGTAGCTCTGTCATTTCACAAAAAAGACAAAAACATTTTATTGGTGGTAACTACTATTATGCTATTCAGTTGCCTAATGAAATGCTTTAGAGTGAAATGCAAAGCCCACACGCCTTTCCAGAGGATTTGAAAAATGTGATTATAATAACACACAATCTGTTTGTCAGTCCAACTTCCAACCCTGTACCCAGCAGGAAAAGTCACAGTGAACGTAAGCATGGAAAAAAATATGTAAAAGGTCCTTGCTACTATTACGTTTGTGCATCTGTAGGGACAAGGATGACAGTTCACCAAGTGCCCTGAACACTCAATTTTTCCTTTGAGAGAAACTATGTTCAGTTTTTTCTCTACAAAGACGCCTCTGAGCTTGGATTCTTTCCTATGGTGCTGAATGCCAGCTTGTTCTCCAAGGAGAAGGAAGGGATTTAAAAGGACATGAAGCTAAATGGACTTCTGACTAGATGGGCAATTATAACAAAAGTAAGTTTGCATTATATAGAGAGACAGAACTTCTTACTTCATTGCAGTATGCACACAAGATCACTTTATTTCTGTTAAATAATTTCCTTTCCTTTCCTAATAAGCAATAAATAATTGCTTGTAATGCCCTTCTTGTGTCGTGACTCCTCTACCTGTGAAACTAAATAGCTACTAGAATGGCAGGGGGGGGGCCCTCATAAAAATTGTATGACCCGGCTTTTTTTTTTTTTTTTTTCCCCTGCACTAAGACCATATGATCCAGAGAGACTGGCTGAAAGTGTAGAAGCCTTGTCTGCAGTTCTTGATATTCGTGAAGTGTTTGCACTATTTATTTTTACTGTCTGTGTTAGACCTCTTGGTTCCCTGCCCCTTTGTTCTTTGCTGCTTAGCCCTGGGGAGGAACATCCCGAGGTAGAACCGGCACCAGCAGCACAAGCGGAATGAAAGGCTTTTCTGCCCATCAGTGAAACAGATGGGCTTATTGGTTCACCAAACTCCCCCTGCGCTGGCTGGTCAGAGCGGTCTGGCAGGCTCTGAGAGCTGCAGCTCTGCACTCAAGCCAGGCAGGAGCAGTTGCACCTTTTTCCATTTCTATCTAAACACATCGCATGACAAAGCCAAGTCATTTTCCTCAGAGCCTATGGCAAGCCAAATAAAAGCCAGGCTTGCTGTATGTTTCCTTGTCATTCTTGAGGGAATGATTTACTGCCTGACTGGTTGATGGGCAGCAGCCCTCCAGCCAGGGCACCCCAGCCTGAGGGACACCCCTGGGTGGCTGGGCCCGGTGTTCACAAGACGTGCTGGGGCAGAAGCTGAGGGACCAGCGGTAGCGGGACAATGGAGTAAAGAGGATTTACAGAAAGGAGACTGCTCCTTCCCACGCTGGCCTGTAGCCGGGAGCTCTGTAGCCAGCGGCAAGGCCAGGCCAGAGGTGACGACTCCCTGAGGTGACTCCCTGAGGTGACCTGTGAGGGAGCTCGCCTCTGACAGTATCTGCTTTTCTGACCAGAGCTATTACGGGCGACCAGCTGAGAAGAACAGCTGCTGTGGGGCATTCTTCAGTATTGATGGGAGCTGTGGGGTTGTCTTTGGGGATGGGGAGATTTCACCTCCCTTGCCCTTTGGCACCCAGCACCCTGCTGTCTGCCTGCTAGAGAGCACCTCTGGCAGCAGGTCTCCGCGCTTAAACTGTACGTGCGGCCTGAGCCAAGCCCTCAGGTTTTGTATGTGCGGAGCACTCTCAGACCCGCTGCTGGTATGCAGCAAGAGGTGTGGGAGCTCACGCGAGCTTGCGAGAGAAGGCGCGCTCGCAGCAGAGGTGTGGGAAGCAGTCACACCTCTGGCCACGGGAGGATGGCCTTATCCCTCTCAGCCTGTGAGTCACGCAGCTGGGTACCTACTGCAGCCGCTGACTGCAGCTGTAGTCATGTCTGCTACCACTGCAAGTCACACCGCTCAGTCTCTTCTGCTGCCTTAGTCAGTACCATCTGCTCTGTAAAGGGAGTCAGGTGAACTCTTATGACGAGCTGGATTAAAAGATTATCATCCCAGCCGTTTCCTTCTGCTTCATCACTGCAGTGCTTTTACTGCACGGCTCTTCTGTTCTGTGAAATTTTATGAACGAGAAAACAAACCAAGCTGGTAATGGCAGAATATGGAGGGATGGGTTAACGGTGTGAATAGTCTGGGGGATAATCTGGTCTCAGAGACAGCTGAAACATTTTATCTGGCTGTGATCTAAGTCAGGTTTTATTTGGAAACAGCTGTAATGGCTTAAAACCTTACCATTTCCTAGCTGTCCCTTGCAGTGTAGTGTTTTTCTGCAGGTGACTACTGCCCATCTAGCTGAGCTTCACTCACAGCTTGCTTGCCCGAATGCAAGGCAGTCAGCTTAGACTGAGCCACGGCAGATGGGGGCTTTTAAACTCAGCCAAGCAACTTTGCCCAGAGGCTAACGTGTAGGGCTCAGACGATGTGCTCTTTAGGAGGGTGAGATCCCTCAGAGCAGACAACTGAAATCAAATGGTCAAATGTAGTCAATAGTATCTTAAAGCACCAAAGCTGTTTGTATTGTGAAGGTTAAGCCATCCTGTTCGGCACTTTAAATTCCAGTTTATCTGAATTTTCTATGTACTTGTAAAAGGAATATTTTAATAATTAATCAAAGTAGTTTTACAAAAGCAAAATATATTTTTAGTATTTTGTGGCTATAGAATGATTTTTTATGTTTGCCTCATATGTCTCTGAAAATTTCAAATTTGCACATATTGGATGTGTAACAGAAAAGGTGCAACAGAGCATCATATTGGATTTATTTGCCAGCAAAATCCTCTCAAAATACAAAAATTATTTAAGTTCTAACTGCACTGAGATAAACTTGATGGTTTGCTAACTTTATGTAAGTAACTGTAATATCGTACAGTAATAATATGTAGGCACTTCAGTCAATTTTTCTAGGATGTAGGTGGCACTATGAAATTTTCAGATGGCCCAGTCTGGTTGCTTGTTCTCATCCATAGGATAACAAATACACATCCCAAACACCAAGGAAAGAAAAAAAGAAGACAGAAACAAAATGATTGTCTGCCTTCCCTTAAGAAACAGCTCCCAAGCTAGCCTAAAGCACCTCTGGAAATATACCACTCCATTGGGGCTTCCCAGATTAGGAAAGTATGAACAACTAGAAAATCATATTTCTTGACCAGAAAAGGAGAGCTCACTGTCTACTGAAATACAGAGGTTCTTTTATTTTTAAGTTAATCTCAGTCCTACAGTGATCTGGACAAAATCACAGAGGCTAGGTATTTAAAATACCCGCTCCCACACACATTCAGTAGAAACACCCAGAAATCAAGGAAGCAGATAGGCACGTGTTGTCATCCTCGTTTTACTCACAAGGAATGCAAGCACTGCTTTACCCAAAGTGGGTCATTAGGTGCTGGGGGTTAAGCGTGCGGGACTGGGGGTGCCCCCCCCCCCCCAGCCGGCGGTGGCCACCCCACAGGAGGTCCAGGCCAGGGAGGTCCCTGCAGATGGTGGCAGCTCCCCTTGTCCTCCTCGGCACTCTTCCACCAGAGGCGGAAAGGGAGGTGGTGTGGCATTGTGAGAGATGTTACCTGAGAAAAATGGACAGAGCTCTGCAATGAGCGTAAGTGACCAAGGGTTTTGGCCTTGCCATTTTCTTGTTCCCTAACCTTGGTCAAGATTTTTTTATTCTTCACACCTCTGTTTCATCTCCAAGGCACTTTCTCCTGGCCTGCTCGGCTGTATGGCACCAAGCCCTGGGTCCCAATCTCTGCTGGGAGCACTCATAGCAATGCTAATCAGGATGATAGTCATGATTAATAAGAAACAATTCTTTTAAGCATAGCATCTTTTATAACCAACCAAACAAACAAAAAAGAGCTACCAAAGCAATCAAAAAATCCAGGCAGGACTGGAACCCAAAGAAAGCAAAACACAATAGTTTAAAGAAAGCTTCTCTACTTACTGGATATATAATGGCCTCTTCCAGAATTGTGCTGCGCTGAATGTGTACTGGGGTCCAGTGGCTTGGGTGGAGTGGCAGCGGGTAAGAAACAAACTGCAGAAGCAGCAGGAATAGATTTAAAGGTCACCAAGCTCACTCAGTTTGGAAAACAAGTGAACGCTATGATACTGTGAACAACACTGTGCCTACTGTCTATTACACTACTCCCCGTGACTGTTATCCTACTCCTTTTTCACTGTCATTACAATAAAAAAATGCAGAGCAGTAAGGAAATAGCTTGAGTATGTGTCCATGGTGGAAGAGTGATGTGCAGGTACTCACACTTCATGGAGACCATGACTTGCTGCTGGCTCTGTATAACAAGTCAGCCTGAGAATGTATGGAGAGTTGGGTATTGAAATGATTTTTCCTACCCTAATAAAATACATTTTAAATGGAAGCTGTGTGTCTCATTTTCCATTTACTTGTCTGAAAAATACTAGTTTCCTTTTATGTTCCCTACACTCGTTTTCCTCCAAGGGCCTGTAAGTCAGTTCTAAGGCACGCACACCAGATAACAAAAGGCTTGACAGAAAGTGCATGGAGATTGTCGGAAGTAGTTCCCTGTCACTGCTTTTGGGTGTTTGGTCACATAACTCAGGAAGAGAAAGGGAGTCCTTACCCCAGCTCCTCCCAGGGCTGTCACAGGGCAGGCTCCGAGCACCACAGGCCAGGTGGGAAACCTGTCAAGGTGAGCCAAGGAGTGGGGGACTCTCCCCAGAGCACTTTCCGATTGGGGGGGGGTTACTGCCTAGGGGCTGTGGGACTCACGATGGGATGCAGGGGAAGAACATCTTAGGGTTGTACATGCTTATTTTGGGACGCTTAGGGAAGGAAGCAAAGGCAGGGGATGGGAGGTTTTAATGTCTTTTGGGGAGGAACAAGTGTGGGAAAATAGAGGGAAAAGGGGATAAAAGGGGCTGATAACGTGTAAACGCGTGGGTGGTCCATACACTTCTCTAGCCACACTCTGCACCTGATCAGTGCTGTCTGTCCTGTCTTCGCATTAAACTCCATTTCTGTTTTTCTGGTTGGGGGACTCTCTATTCTGTTTGTACCTGTGTGGAGGTTTAAGTGCAGCAACTGGCATCAGACCATGGGTCATAGGGGCAAATAGAAAGAGCAGCTTGTGTATATTGTGTGCGAGTGTGTATGTCAGCATGTGATCACCAGCAGATATCAAGCCTGACTACCCAGTAAGCAGGGTAAGAAGCTTGGGAGCTAGTTTTTAAAGCAGCTATAAACCTGGCCCAGTTACTGGAAAGATCAGAGAGGCTGAGAGCTGGTTACTAGGAGGACGAGTGGGTCCCACAGTCACATGTCTGGCTGTGTGTATACGTGTAAATGTGTATGTGGTTGTGTGTATGTTGGGAATAGGTGCTCAGCGTCACTACAGGCTGGACATGCAGCAGCTCTGTCAGGCTAATGGATTTAGCAACCCCTAGCAAAAAGTGTACATATATGTGTTTAAAGTCAGTAAACCAAAGCTAAATAATATTTCCTATTGATATATTGTTCTGAATCTTCATGTTTCCCTATTATATGCCTCATCATATGCTTCACATTTTTCATTTGCTGCAGTTATTATGGTATTTATAGAGTCAGATTTTTGCAAGCAAGTTTTAAGAATTCATAAAATTAGTTTGAGGCCCTCAAATACGTGTCCTTTCATTACCCCACTGTTTTTTTCCCTAAACTGTGTTTGCACGTTAAATAAAACGTTAATGCACCTTTTCTAATTCATGAGTACTGAGGTCTTCTAGTTCAAATTGGCTTGAAAGCTTGATTTTTGGCCTGCTTTTTTTCATGCATTTCGTAGGATTTTCATATCTTTGTCTTTCATTGACCTTTTGTTGCCAATGTCTGTATCATTGCTTTCCTAATTACTTAGTCTTCCTCCACTTTTTATTTCATGTCAGCTCCTCTTTTCTCACCTGGGTTTAATGAAGCAGGAATCAAGCAATACACTTACTAAGGTCAAACTTTTGCACCCTCAAGAGCAGGATGAATTCAAGGCAAAGCTATTCTGAGCATTTCTCATTTCAATAATCAATTACTTTCCTAGGGAGAAAAAGAAAGTGCCAGTGATTTAGTCATCTGGCTCCCAAAAGGCAAGATATGAGTAAGACCTTGCATTTTCTTACCTTTGCTTGGACTTTCCTTGTCGTTGTTACTTTGTTTATTGTTGCAGGCTGGTTCAAATTAGCAAGACACCATTAGTGTTATGGGAGCAATCCAGCTCTGGAAATAATGGCTACAGTTCTCTGCAATGTTTCTGTGACTTTGCAAGTAAAAACAGGTGAAAGTCTGTCTCTGGGTATCATGCTTAAATTCTCCATTGCACTGCTCTCCTCTCTTTCCATCAGCACTGACATTTCAATCTTGAATCACTTCTCCTTTTCCTTTCTGGTCCTTTTAATCATTTCAACAAGGGAGAAAGAAGCAGAGGGAAAAGAGAAGGGACTGGAATCAAGTTTCCATATAAATTTAGCTCAGTGGAATGGGTAAGGAAATAGCAAAGGAGTTGTGAATTAGCTCAGTAAATAACCAAATACCTCCTGCCTACGTGCAACAATGTGGTTACTAGGATCTTTATCATTTTGGATCTTGTGCTGTTATACCCTTCTTTTCAAATACAATATCATAAGCAGCACTATTTCAGACATCCACAGAACAACACTTTTTTAAAGAAAGCTTATACAAAAATGTAGTAAGATCAAAGGATGGATTGGATCAGCAAAAATTCAGCTTCGATGCTTTTAAAAGCAAAGCCTACTTTAACTTCCATCCCTCTGGCTGGTCTGGAGACCAAGGCAGATTCAGTGGTAAAAAATGTTTCAGTACTATCTTCTGCCCAAATTGAACTGTGATTTCAGATCACATGTCTATGCTTACACTGTATGACTTTTTGCTGCCTAAGGACAAAAAACTGGCTCCCACGTTTCTTATATAATGCTCAGTTAATTGCCACTACAGTATAATATTTTGTGAAATGGAAGCGGACCAGTTAGAAGGTACATGGAAGGTACATGCATTTTATTCCTATTTTTGCTTTTTCCCTCAGGAAGTGAAAACAATTTGTGGAGAGGGAAGAGATTTTCATTGCTGTTACACATTCCTGAGCCGTGATTTTCAGTCCTCACTGTCTTCAGTGATAAAAAACAAATACAGTGAGCATGACAAAGAAGTGATATAGGTAAAAAAAAAGGCATAACTGCTGAAATGAAAGAGTATCAGTGGAAGTTAGCCATGTCTGTGTTAATGCCATACCTCTGCAGCCTTAAATTGAGATCTCCTCCTTCCTTGAAAGAAGAGGATCTTCTTCCTTATAGCCTTCACATGCTGCCTGCTACAGAAAAGACCTGAGCATGTGTGTGCTTCCAGTGGAAAAAAAATGTACTTTGAGTTTTTCTTTTTGTCCTCAGACTTATTACTGGAAGAGATATTGAGAGGATTTCAGAAAGATGTATGTCATTTCTCAGTACAGTACCCTGCACATAAAGAATAGATAAAAGGGGCAATTGAGATTTTTGTCTTATTTGTGAAGTCTGACTCAAGACATCTCGAAACACAAATAAACTGAATTTGTCTGCAAAAAGGAAAATTAATAATACACTGGCTGTTTTAATATCAGGATATATATTCTCAATAGCAGCAGTGTACGCTATTATTCTAAGGAAACAAATGATGGATGATAATGTCCAAGAGATCTCAGTGGACTAACTTGAGTTTTACAAGTGTGCATGAGTTTAGGCTTGGATGCCATACCTTAAGTAGCAGATATTTTCTTGAGAAAATAGAAGCCTTTTTGTTAACAGACTTATAATAATGCTTTAGTAAAAGTGTAAAAAAAGTTACATTATTATGAATTGAGAATTTTGATATAGCATTGCAAATAGACCAGGTATTATTCAGTTTCTTTTCTTGACACATGTACACTTTAAAGTCTGCTCAGCTGTCTGTATCTTATTGCTGAGGATGATATTTTGACTCCATTGAAGTCTGTGACAACTCCCCTTGATTACAGTGGCACTTTGATGATCTCGTTTTCAGGTACACATTGAATGAAATATAGTAGTCGTTCATTTATTTGCACGTTTAGCATTTTTATTTTGTTTTGCACAGAGGAAAGAAATTCTTACCAGTTAATAATATGACAATAAAAACTAAAAAGTAAAAAAAATAAAAAGTAGTGAGTGATAACACATGGAAAGGTCAAAAAAACTGTTTTGATGGTATGAACATATCTGTAAGATGGAAAATGAGGAAAGTGACAGTGTGATGAGTGCCACTAGCATCGAAGATTGCATAAATGAATGCTATATCAATTGCACATCCTGACTAAAGACTTCGAGTGGCAAAGCTCCTTAGATATCACAATCATCACAAGTAATAGTCTGCACTGCAATACCTCAAAGGTCATCACAAAAACCATCACAGGCATGCACTGTCCTGTTTCAAGAAAATGTTAAAATGCTGAAGCTTTAGCAGCTTCTGAGGCTCTTCATAGCCAGCTGGGTGACTCCTGCCTAGAATGTAAACTCTCTCTACACTCCTGTAAAATTCTCTTCCCCAGAGTCTCCCCCTTTTCAAGGCAAGGGAAAGTACTTAACTTTTTTGTTCTCTCAGCTAAATTCTGCCACCTGGTTGTCAGTATTTGTCCCGTTGTAACTTAATGAAATGGCTGAAGCATTAGGCTACCTATGTATTAGAAGGAAGAAACGTCAATAAAAATAGAAAGGTAGCACACAGAAGAGTCTGTGGTCATATATAAAATCTTGCATTATGGCAGAAGAGACTGCTTGACTACCTTGTCCAAAGAAAGGATGTGTGGTCACAGCCCCCTGACCACAAGGGTCTTGATAAAAATCAGTTATCTTTTGCAGTCTCTCAACAGCAAAAAAAGAGTAAATAAAAAGGCCCAAAGGTTCTCTGTTTCTCCCATCCCATTAACAGTGAGCATGTTGAAGTGGAAGGAGAACTTGCTCAGCATATTCTTGAGAACAGATGGAAATGAAGCAACCTCTCTTTCAATGGGACTATATACACTGTAGGTGGATTTATCTGATCAAATGCAGAGATCTACAGTGTAGATGTCTCCTGCCAAGTTCATCACACTAAATTCCTTTTGTAGTCAATGAGAGAAATGAGAATTCCCAGGATGTGGCTCATCCAGAAGTAGACATATGTGTTCAGTCAGACAAACTGTTTCCAAATACATACCCCTCAATTGATTGGAAAGGGAATCTGAAGGGTGACTAATCAGTCACAGACTAGTTAGAAATCAGTATTTACCTAATATCTTAACTTTATCTTAAGTTAGGTAAGTTGAATTCCACTCTGCATTTCTTTTCTAGTAGGAGCAGAACACCAAAAGATTTTCCTGTATGTTCCCCAAGAATGGTGCTGCCATTTCACCTGACTGTATGCAGGGGCTCTGGGGGAGAGGTACTGAGTTTCAGAAAATCCTTCTATTAATCTCCCTTTTGGAAAGTCCCTGCATCCTCGTCTTCATTTTGCATTGTTTATTCCTGTAGTGATCCCAGGCTTCACTATTTGAACTTGGTGACTACAGTAAAAAAAAAATCTCATTTTAGTTGTCCTTTCCAAAGCTCAAGTCCAGAGGCCATACCTTATTTTCTGCTGATTTAATTTGCCTTATATCCAGTAATGCCATAAATGCTTGACTATCTAAAATATTTGAGAACATTTGGTACATTCTTAGGGCAGAAGAGGCAAAACATTAAAATGGCAAAATTAGCTTGTAGGATAAGATATTTGCATTATCAGACAGCTTGAAAACATAAAGCTGGGCTTCTTGAAATCTATTCAATAAGATTTGAACCTTATTCAAAGGTTCAAACTTTGAAGTTTGAACTGGAACAAGAAAATGAGACATGGAGAAGTGGCCCAAGACACAGTGACATCTGTTTTGGAGCTTGTGGTCCCATCTTTGTTCCAAGTGCCAGATGACATGACTTCCTGGACTATTGGGATTACAAAGAGCTGAGGTCCAAGATACTATAAGGTTTCAGAGAAGAATAGGTTATCTGTTCTACCTCTCTGTCCTACAACAGTACAACTTCTACATCAGTCCTATGAGAGGTTTGTCTAACCTGTCCTTAAGACATCTTTTCAGATTATCTATTCCAGGGCTTTCTTGTTACGCCATGGCAGGTTTTTCTTCATGTCTGTCCTGAGTCTTTCAAATTTAAATTTAAGCTTATCCATCATGAGTACAAGCCTCTTAAACACCTGAAGGTTTCTATTGTGTCTACCCACTGCCACAGAACTGCAAGTTTTCTCTTAATGACAAGAAACATATGTCTTGCAGGCTTTCTTCACAGATAATATTTCAAGATAATTAACCGTTCTTAATGTCCTTGCTCAAGCTGTCTTTGGAAATGCTGTGCCAAAACTGGGCAATTTTGATACTAAGCCTTCCGGCTTGTGAACAGTGGGAAAGCTCAGTCTCTTTTTTGCAGATTTGCTATACATCTAGCTAGCTCCAGGATAAGAGGGGGATCAGGCCCAGTCAGCATGGGTTTACGAAAGGCAGGTCCTGCTTGACCAACCTGATCTCCTTCTATGACCAGGTGACCTGCCTAGTGGATGAGGGAAAGGCTGTCGATGTTATTTTCCTAGACTTCAGCAAGGCCTTTGACACTGTCTCTCATGGCATACTCCTTGAGAACCTGGCGTCTTGTGGCCTGGATAAGGGCACTATTCACTGGGTGAAAAACTGGCTGGATGGCCGAGCCCAGAGGGTAGTGGTGAATGGGGTGAAATCCAGTTGGCGGCGGGTCACGAGTGGTGTTCCCCAGGGCTCGGTGTTGGGCCCTGTTCTGTTTAATATCTTTATTGATGATTTGGATGAGGGGATTGAGTGCACCCTCAGCAAGTTTGCAGACAACACCAAGTTGGGAGGCAGGGTCGATCTGCTTGAGGGTAGGGAGGCTCTACAAAGAGATCTGGACAGGCTGGATCGATGGGCTGAGGCCAATCGTATGAAGTTCAACAAGGCCAAGTGCCGGGTCCTGCACTTGGGTCACGGCAACCCCATGCAGCGCTACAGGCTTGGGGAAGAGTGGCTGGAAAGCTGCCCGGCAGAAAAAGACCTGGGGGTGCTGGTTGACAGCTGGCTGAATATGAGCCAGCAGTGTGCCCAGGTGGCCAAGGAGGCCAACGGCATCCTGGCCTCCATCAGAAATAGTGTGGCCAGCAGGAGCAGGGAGGTGGTTGTTCCCCTGTATTCGGCACTGGTGAGGCTGCACCTCGAGTACTGTGTTCAGTTTTGGGCCCCTCACTACAGGAAAGACATTGAGCTGCTTGAGCATGTCCAGAGGTGGGCAACCAAGTTGGTGAGGGGCCTGGAGCACAAGTCTTATGAGGAGCGGCTGAGGGATCTGGGGTTGTTCAGTCTAGAAAAGAGGAGGCTGAGGGGAGACCTTATCGCTCTCTACAATTACCTGAAAGGGGGTTGTAGTGAGGTGGGTGTTGGTCTCTTCTGTCAGGTGTCTGGAGACAGGACAAGAGGAAATGGCCTCAAGTTGAGGCAAGGGAGATTTAGGTTAGATATTAGGAAAAATTTTTTTACTGAGAGGGTTGTCAAACATTGGAATGGGCTGCCCAGGGAAGTGGTTGAGTCACCATCCCTGGAGGTATTCAAAAAGCGAGTGGACAGGGTACTCCAGGGCATGGTTTAGTGGGCATGGTTAATGGTTGGACTTGATGATCTTGAAGGTCTTTTCCAACCGAAATGATTCTATGATTCTATGATTCTATTTTCCACTCCATTTTGCATAACTATTTTGTCTGGATAAAATTAAGGTCTTGCACTGCCCTTTTTTCCTGACTGGTCCTCCTGTTTGTCAAGATAGTGTGGAGTGCTACTCCTGTACTCGAGTGTACCTGAACACAGTCAAGCTTTGGGTCAATATTAATTATTCCATCATACAACTGAGCCATGGAGACTCTAAGTGCTAGAAGAGTCTGGTTGGTAAAGAAATTAGACCTCTGAGGTCAAATGCCAGGACCATTGTGCATTTTGTAGTCTTTTCAGTCCTTCTTTCTTGAAAACTGCAGCTGCATAACAACAATACATTGTCAAGCCAAAGGACAATGGAACATTACATACTGCTTTTTCTCTGTTTTTCTCTGCTCAGCTGTTTTTCCCCATCTGTGATGAGTCTGGCTTTCAGGTGGCACCTATGTCCCTAGACTAAACCATCTCTTTTCTGGCTGTGGAGCTACGAACTTCCATAAGGGAAACTCAGTTTTAATAAGCTGCCGGGACTCCAGGCAGAGCCTCCCTCTAGGGACACTGTGTGGCTCTAGGCTTTGCCTGGTGCTTTCAAGTAGTTTTCAGTGCAAAGAAACTTCTGTTAGGAGATCCTATTAGAGAAATTTAACTTAGAGAGAATTCACTCCAAACTCTGTGAAATTTCACAGTCTTGTAAATGATAACTCATCCAACTCCTTCCCTATTTACAACAGTCCTTGCTTTCATGTTTTTACCAGAGCTGTAAGAGTTAAGAACAGCCTTCCTGATTGGAGTAGTATGTAGGAGATAAGCTTTCAACATACACAATTTTACAATGGACTTTGATAATATTTTACGTGTGACAGCATGGTACGAGAGGACGAGAGGAAATGGCCTAGGAGGAGAGGAAATGGCCTCAAGTTGCACCAGGGGAGGTTTAGATTGGATATTAGAAAAAATTTCTTTACTGAAAGGGTTGTCAGGTATTGGAACAGGCTGCTGAGGGAAGTGGTTGAGTCACCATCCCTGGAGGTGTTCAAAAAACACGTAGACATGGCACTTCAAGATGTGATTTAGTTGGCATGGTGGTGTTGCGTTGACAGTTGGACTCGATGATCTTAAAGGTCTTTTCCAACCTAAACGATTCTATGATTCTATGAACTCTCCAATTGCAGGGAACTAGACTGAAGGTCCTTTTCAGTCCTGTATTCTTTATCTTGTAGGTAACCCTTTCATAGCACAGGCAATTGGAGTTGACCATGCAGAGTCCAGGATTCTGCTCAGAGACATTGTCCATGATTTTCAGCAATATTATCTACATCTTTAGTTAAACAAAATGAGGCATAGCAATTTCAGAATAACAGCATGTTTAGTAAGATGAGAGCGCCTTCACCTTTCCCAGCACTCAGTACAAACATTTAAATATTATTTTGTAACATCTTACATTCCAGGTCATGTTTGGAGATTAAAAAATGGAGATTGGAACTGAGGAAATTATTAACTTAATTTACCACATTTGTTTGCTGATGTGTAACTCCAGTGAGAATCAATAAAAATTTATGCACTCACACACACAGCTTCCAGCCCCAGCCAGCTGGGCCAAAATGGGCATTAGCAAAGCTGTCTTTCCCTTGCATTGCTATGCTCCAGTATGATTTGTTTGCCTTACATTTGAAATAGTAAAGTTAAAAGCAAATATTTAAAATCAAGTTTGTGAGGTCAGGTTGTGATTTTCAGATTTGCTGACTAACTGCCATAGTCACTGCAAGAACATCAGACCCGTGGTAGCTGAGAATTGCAAAAAATCAAGGACCTTTATTAAGCTGTCTGACTATCATCTGAAAATGGTGACAGGTATACTTAAAGCACAAATGTTAGTAACGCTGTTCCGCATTACAGACTTGTATCATATCGACAGAATCTGTAGCTCTCATCTTGTCTTTGAGAAATATCTTTTGTAGAGGCTTGCACAGGCATGAAAATGGGTGCCATGCTCCTAACAAGCTGCTGCAAGATTCTGTATGATTTAGGAATGGGCTTAAGAAACAGAACTCAAGTACCACACAGTATCAGGCTTGAGGAATTAAGCTACAACCAAGCTGATGTGAAAATGACTGGCTGGGAGAGTGCTAGAGAAGCTGCTCTGTTGGGATACCTTGTTATCCAGGGTCACTTCCTTGGTTATCCCTTTACAATTTTGGGGAAAGGATACAGTCTAGACAAGGATGCCTTTCAGATGTTCTTAGAATTAGACTTTTAAAAGTCTACAAAAAAGCCCTGTTTCGTTGCAGCTAAAACATCTATTGAACTCCATTGAAATGTGGATCAGGTCCTGTATCTGCTTTTTGCCCTTGTTACTATGAAATATTTCATGATTTAGCAACTCTAATTTTAATCCTCCTTTTCTGAAATCCAAACTTTTAAAAAGCAGCATGAGCAAAGGCACAGAACATTCACTCTTTTCTGTGACTACTCTTTAATGAGGCTTTTTTATTGCATATAAAAATAGGAGCAAAATAGGCTTTTAGCAGATTAAAATATAATTTTCAGTTGCCTAGATGTTGCAGGATTTGTTTTCAAGAAAATGTAAGTGGATTTACAAAATGCTAAGCAATATGGTAAACTTTTTTAAAGATTTTTTAGCTTATGTGTAAAAGCTTTGGGAATTTGGAGCAAGCATTTCAGTGAACACAGTGCAATCAGCTTTCATGTAACATCAAAAAATGATAGCGTGTTTTCATTTAGACATTAGATAAGCCTATTTTACTGGTGTAGGTGCATTTTTAAGATACAGTAACAAGCATGCCAATACACTTTGTACAATTACGAGTAATTCAGAAATGCCATATTGTCCTGGTTTCAGCTGGAATAAAGTTAATTTTCTTCCTAGTAGCTGGTATAATGCTGTGTTTTGGATTTAGGATAAGAAGAATGTTGATAACAGACTGATGTTTTAGTTGTTGCTAAACAGACAGCTGACCCAAATGAGCCAAAGGGGTATTCCATACCATATGATGTCATGCCCAGTATATAAACTGGGGAAGTTGGCCGGGGGACACCGCAGCTTGGGGATTGGCTTGGCACCAGTCAGTGGGTGGTGAGAAATTGTATCGTGCATCACTTGGTTTGTATATTCGATTATTATCATTATTAGTATTTATTTTATTCCCTTCCTTTTCTGTCCTATTAAATTATCTTTATCTCAACCCATGAGTTTAACTTTTTTTTTTCAATTCTCTCCCCCACCCCACTGCGGGGGGCAGTGAATGAGCGGCTGTGTGGTGCTTAGTTGCTGGCTGGGATTAAACCCCAACACATATGACATAAATATATAGAAAAATAATAAAATATAGCAGGAATGTGCTGTGTGTACATTGGGTTATTAAGAAAGATTTGTTTCACCTGATCGTCCTTATTACTTCCAGGTAATGCGGTATAGTGCCTCAGTCAAGCTCCCTTTAAATATTTTGGATTAATCCAAGTTCATTTCTAAGAGAAGTATCTGTAAGGCAAATCGGTTTATTTTTATGGTTGTCCTGATCAATTTTCCCGTGCTATTCCTGTGCTTATAATAGAATGGGCTTCAAACCATGATGATGTGTATTGCTTATGTTTTGAAATCAGCTTTTGTATTTTTATTTCAAAGTCCTTGTCAGACAGTTTAAGCCATACTTTCCTTTTCTTGCTGCTGCTTAGAGATTCAGTTAAGTCTCACTCCTACTTGAGTATGCATCCCACCCAAATTCTCTCTTGTTCATCTTGAACCAGCTAGAATGCACACCTCTGTGAGCAAAAAGGAATGAGTAGCTGAACTGGAACCATTTTGAAGAACACAAGGAAATTGAGATTAGAGATGGAGAGAGTCACAAATGGCTTTGTAATTCTGTAAGGGGGTGGTATCTGTCTCACTGTCTACGTACTTCCAAGGTCCTCCTTGCTATCACATTTGATAAATTCAGAACTTTGCATATAATTATCCTCGTGACTCCTCTGTAAGCAAGGCACTTAAAAGATAAGGTGCTAACATTCAAGGAAACTACAAATGAGATCTAAAATGGAATAGTGCCTAGTCTCAGGGCATTAAACCCCGCTGCCATGCCTTAAGCTACCATTTGTCTTCAGAAGCAATACTCTGTACTGCTGAGGGCTCTGTCTTTGTCCTGCCTTCTCCTGTGTTCCTCACTACCTATTCCAGCAACACTACCCTGTACACTCCCAGAAGAATGAGCTTTATTCAGTTTGCCACCATTAATACAAATGAAAGAAATAACATTTTAACACAAATGCTACATGGGAAGCTGGAGATACAGTCACAAGCTGTCAGAAACTGTAGAAGGAGAACAGCTTGAACAAAATGGCCTATTGCTCTTCATATGCTGTCCCCTCTCAGTTTCAACGGGGTCTTCCTGTTGAAAATAGGACACCTTTAATGAATTTCCTTGTATAAGTACTCTGTTTGTATCTCTAATTTTCTTTTACTGATGATAGTGGAATAACATGCGCATGTTTGTGTAGGACTGAGGTTTGAAATTTGCTAAATATTTAATAACAAGTGCAGAACGTCAGTTAGGTAAGACATATGTAAAGTGATACTGATTCATCAGCAGTGTATTTTGTTTCAGATTATCTTCTAGCGTGAGAGAAAAGAAAGGAGGAGGATTACAGAGGAATAAATGATGGAACTCAGAAGGGGGTGCTACGCCAGAAGTGGGCAGGTAGCACACTCCACACGTCAAAGTTTGGTCTTCTCATATTTGTCTAAATATTATGAATGATCCTTTCTGAACTATCCATTAATAGTGTGTTTTAAACAATTCTATACCATAGATTATCAAAGACAGTTACTTATTGCTGAGGTTAATTTATAATGAATAATTTCCTCCACATATCTCTCACTCTGACTTTTATCTCTTACCACAAAAATAAGCACGACAGATATGCTTTTAAGACAAT
The DNA here is from genome assembly GCF_026419915.1 of Harpia harpyja. Classification (NCBI taxonomy): domain Eukaryota; kingdom Metazoa; phylum Chordata; class Aves; order Accipitriformes; family Accipitridae; genus Harpia; species Harpia harpyja. The sequence goes on along the minus strand of NC_068943.1, from coordinate 75,767,665 downwards.
GTGTGATTTGTCCCATTTTAATTTAAATGGTATCATATGCTTCCAGTTTTTGTGGTCCTTGCTCAAGCAAAATACTCACTTGGAAAAAAATAACACAATGAAAATTTCATCCTTAACTTAAATGGGGCCAGGATTTTGTTGTTTGTGTAAGCGATAGTATGTGAAAAATGAAACTGAAATAGTGTCATTATATTGATGAGCCTTTTCACTGCTAATATGTTATTGTTACTATATGAGAAGCATGCAAGAAGGTCTATCTGCTCTTCAGGTAGATTCACACAGTTAGGACATTCATGTCACTGGAAACCCTCTGTTGTTTCGTCAGTGTCCTCTCTCTGTATCTTCCAAAGAAAATGTCACAGTTCTTTATGTGAACTTCTTTTAAACCTTGTAGGTTAGAAACAATAGACATGACAATAAAAGTCAAACATATCAGCTGCATGAAAATATAGAGGAGTACTGTTGCCCTTTGAGATTGTTGAATTTGCCGTAAAACGTGGACATGCAGCTGGTGGTTCTTTGGGGCATTCCAGTGGCAATAGAGAGACTTTTTATGACAGTTTATCTTACGGAAAAATATTCAGGCAGAGACATCAGATCCACAAGAGGAGTATCCATTTTCTTGGCTTTCAGGTGGCATGAACTGAGGCACAAACATTTAAAAAAAAAAAAAAAAAAGAAAAATTCACTTTTTCTGTAATGGTATTTTTCTTTCTACTACAGCTTTACACATGAAATTTTTGCTCATGTATGGTTTGAAGACAACTACTACAGGAAGCCTGATGGGAATGAAAATAGACCCTGGTGTTTCACAACCGATCCTGCTACCAGATTAAATTACTGTGGCATCCCAGAGTGTAAAGGCCAGAGTCTGTATGTTTCTTCCTTCCATTCTCCCCACTATGTTGTCTACCATGATTTTAATTTTCTTTTGTAAGATATATTTGGGTATGAGAGAATAATCAGATTCTTCTGTGTTTGTTTTATTTTGAATCTGGGGTTTGCTTTACATATGAATTTAAAGCATTTTTATTGATAAGGCTGAATATGTTCATATGGACTTGTGGCATAACCCAGCCACTAAAATGTTGTAGTCTGATAAAGTCCAGTTACTGTGCATAGAAAAATGGACTTTGGTTTGGCTTCTCCTTAGGGTAGGGTTCTTCTACTTCTCTGTACCCTGCAGTGCTCCTCCTCATACCTTATTCTTGTCTCTTACGCTCGCTTTTTCCTGCTCTCTCCAACTTTGCTCTTCCGGCTGACTTTTCACATTTTCCTTTCCAGTACTGCTGCTCATTCAACCTACCAATGCTACACTCTTGAGCCTGGTGGAGTGGGATCATGTTCAGCTTGGTCATGTTTCTGCCTGATTGCTGTTAAAAGGAAGTGCAGAACACACTTCAGAACTCCAATTATGTTTGAAAATGTATTATCAAGGTAAAATCCTCCCCGCAGAAGTCAGAGTACGCATCCCCATAACTGGTCCAGTGCAAAAGCTACCTGGTCAGCATTTTGAATATGAGCCAGTCTTAGTGGACTGGTCAGCTGCCAGTACACATACCATACAGTAGGCATATTTTACTGCAAGCATAGAGAAGACAACCTGAAGCATGAAAAACTAATCATATAAAGGCCAGTAAAAGAATGTTTATTGCAGGGTTTGTTAATCACTTCCAAAATGGTAGTTATTGAAATAATGTGTCTCTAGCGTGAATGAATAGCAACATGGGATGATGTTTTATCTGTGATGATGACTCTCCAGTAAATAAAACTACTATTAAATGGGTCAGGAAAACACTTTATACTTTCATACAACAGCTGGTTTCAGATTTCCAGAATGCAGTTATTTTCACTCTATGTTTCTGTTTCAGAAGTTTCAATATAAATTATTGTAGGAACCCAGATGGTAAGAAGAGGCCCTGGTGCTATACCACCACCAACACAACGTGATGGCAGTATTATGGCATTCCTCAGTGTCCAGAGACAGCATCAAAAAACCCTGGGAAGGTGGAGGGGATGCAGCTGTGCTACAGGAGCAGAAAATACAATGGAAGGTGGTCATTCGTATTGTAAAAATCTCTACTAAAACTCTGCTCAGTACCATTGATTGTATATTGATCTTGTGTAAATGCTGCAAAGCTTTCTCAGTCATGGGTAGAAAGTAGGGCCTTTGGATCACAGGGGAACTGACACTGAAGGTTTTACGTTTGCTAACCGACAAATTGGAGAGTTCTAGTTTTTCTTTTATATGTAAGTAAATATAAGAACATACCAGAAGTAAACACAACTGAAGATATATGGTAAAAATCAAAATACTGGGCACGACATCTCTTATTGCATGTATTGGCAGGGTGGGGGGAAAGTTAAAATTAGGATAAAAGAAAAAAATAAAGAAAAGGATAACAATAATTTTTTTTAAATCCTGAACATTAGTCTCCTAAATCTAACTCATGAAAAATTATATCTAAAGAAATTTTAGAGCTGTATGTGAAGATTTTGCTTCCCTAATACAAACAAATGCGGCATGCCGAAGTGAAATTGAAATGCAAGTGCTCTTACCAAGTACCATCTGTTGCATGAAGTCGTTCCAGACATCCTTACAAATGCCTTCTGGTCTTTATTCTCAAACATTCCTGTGACTGCTTGCTAAGCTGTCTGATTTTTCTAACTCACTTTTACCTATTTCCTGAAGGCTGCAGTGTTTTTTTATTTTTTAAATTTAAACACATAAATGAAATTAAGGGACTGATTTCTGCTGTTAATTACAGATACCGTTATGTCAATGCAGTCTTCAAGTCCAGAGGCATGCTATCGAGAGAGAGAGGCTTGGATTACCATGGAACAGTTTCTTTTACTGTCATGGGAAAGAAATACCAAGCCTGGAACTTGGTGATGCCACATTGTCACAACAGAACAGCAAGGGATTTCCCAAATGTGTACGTTTGTTTTGCACTTTGTGTTATGTTAGCTAGTTGCTCTTGCTTTCCACGCAGTTGCCTTACAGTACTTAAAAGTAGAAGGGAATGTCCTTGATAAAAAAAATGTGTCCAAACACTATAAATGCCCCTTTAGTCATTTTTTCACAAAACTCAAATTGTGGACTAAATGTAAATGAAGAGCGTCCCTTTAAATTGCCCTTAAAAAATTTAAGAGTTGTCATTACTCTTCAAGAACATATTGAAGAACAGCCATTCAGACATATGGCAAAATAGCTGTCTGCTTTCCAAAACTGTCTCTTTATAAATATTTGAGAGAGCTGCAATAGCCTTTAAAGTGCTTTAGAGAGTAATAGATGGAAGAATTGAACAGCTTGACATTTATCAGTGGCCTGGACTGTGTTTTATATGGCAAAGCAATCACAATGGCTAGCAAGCCTACCCTTAGTTGTAAACTGGAATGGAAATGATAAGGCTAATATAGTTAATTTAACTCACTCCTGTCATTTTCAGCTTTCTCGTCTGTCATTTTTCCCCAAATCCTTCCAGTGTGTCGTTACTTCTTCCCACATAAATCTCTGTTCAAACCTGCCAACAGCTCATCTCTTATTTTCTGTTCCATCCCAAATCACACTTTTTTGATCAACAATTTTTTTTTATGTGTGAAAGGTTTCTGTTTGTGAAACTGTTGGAGATTTTACCACTCTTCTGATTCAAGATGGAGAAATTAATTGAGATCTTTAAAATTCTTGGGGAGAGGAAGACCATTCCCCTCACTGTCCCATCCATCCTTCACTGTGAAAACACTTATCTGGGGAAATGCTCACTGAATTCAGTAGAACTATTGCTAGATATGAATCCCTGCTCAAATTCACATGCATATGCGTTCATAGGTCCTTGGACCTAAAAATTATAAGGGACTCATCTGTTGTTTTCTCAATTTCTGACAATGAAAAAGATAATATTTTTGATTTTATGGTAAGCTCCTACTTATGAAAGGTATGGTTCAGTTCAAATATGAGTTAAAAAAAAAAGGATATTTTCTGCAGTTGCATATATGTTCTAATGAATGCCAGTAAAGAGAAATACTACGTCATCAGGCATTACTCAGCCCATCAGAACATCTGTGCAGCCTGTGGTTAAGACTCTGCAAACATTGCTAGGTTTTATCAAGAATGAAATGGACAGTTATACTTCTTGCTGGGAAAGTCCCTAGACTCTGTCAGCCCCCAAACTATGTCTTGGCACGATGTGAGACCATGTTAGCCAGCATGGGCCGGAACTATGCCAGGGAATGTGCTAAAAGCTTGCACCATCACAGGATAGCGTGTAAGCCCAGGCTCTGGCCATGTTTAGTTTACTTGTATAGACGTATTTTTTGTCCCTTCTTCAACAGACAAAGGACATCCTGACACTGAAATCATTACCAGGCAGACTGGAAGGACTAGGATCACTGCAAGAACGTTCCAGCATTGGCTTGAGTCGAGGACAAGGAAAAGACCGTATGTATTTACCCAGGGAGTTAGTAGTACATCCAGCTCTGGGCATGAACACAGATTACCCACTGAGATGGGTTGTAGATGTAGTTGCTGAGGTAAAGACAGTCTTTTGTGGCTACTGCTGAATCAGCAAGAGAAAGTACGATCCTGGCACCGTGGCAGGTCACACTAAAGGTCTGGCAATAGTGGCAGATGACTTAGGATTGGGGAGTGCACTAGGGCAGGGGAGATGTCACAAGGCACAACCACAGCTTAATAAAATGAAAGCAAATTCAGAGACAGACAGAAACCCTTGCCCTTCCTCAAGTTCACAGGAGCTAAACTCTCAATGAAGGGTAAGGGGAAGACGAAGGTAAAATTCACTGAAAAAGGACAGCGTGGCAAACAAAACATTCCCTTTGAGTACTGCAATGGAAAAAAACTCTCAGACTTAGTCTTTGTTATGCACATGTATTTATGTGCATAATTATTTATGATTGTCCACCTAGCCAATACACTGCACTACTGAAAAGTAGGAGGGAACACAGACTGTGCTGTGGTCATCGTTGCCCTTTGGAGGATGCATCCCCCTGCCTATCAAATGCACTTATCTTCAGCACTTGTCTCAGACTCTGAAGAAACTTGTAGAAAGTGGATTGGACTGTAGTGTGAGTAGATGGTGAGATAGCAAATGCACTAAAAATAATTTAGGAAAGATTTAGGTCCAATTTCCGGCTAATATAGTGAACTGAGATAAAATTCAAAGTTTCATACATATGTCTAACTTAATACTACCTTCCTAATATAAACAGCCAGTACGCTTCCCTCACAATGAACTCCTCTGTCCTTCAGCTCTGTAGTACGAAGTTCTTCATCCTAACCCACGGGCTATGCTTATCTTTTTCTATTCTTATTGCAAGCCTGTAGAAAGTATATTGCTCTTAGAAGTTTATTTTTCTAGTTCTTTGGTCCTGTCAATATATCCAATGATTTCCTGTATTATTGTTTATGACTGTATTTCAAGTTTCTGCTTGATTCTGTAAGCAAATCAAAATTCTCTGTTAGTCTTTGTAGTTCAGTTCTTCAATTATTACTCAGGTGATATATGCTCCATCATCCACCTAAAATGTAAGAGCTGAAAGGTATGCACCGTGCCTTGTCCTTCCTTTTCTAGCGCTTGAACTACATGACTGCACACCACATTATGCCATTCTTTTTTCTGTTAACCTATCAGGAAGACATGCTGTAGAAAAGGACTACCCCATTACAACTGGTGACTCCTAAATGATGTAAAAGATCTGTCCAAAAACTAATTAGCCATTGCTAACCAAAAATAACCCCAGAGAAATGATGAGGACTCAGGAGCCAGCATCCCTTGTGCCCCACCAGTGATCCTGGGCAGACCACTTGGATGCATAGAGCTCCAGCACCAAGACATGCTTGTGTGCATGTGGGTGTAGGAGAGTGAGCAAGTCAAGTTTATAAGAGAATGAGTTTGAATGGGTAAAATCAACTCCTTTAGGCATTTTGTAAATGAAAACAGCTTCTCCTTCTGTGAGTTTTGTTACATTGATCTCCTGCAGTGCAGATTACAATGCAGTGCAACAATAGCTGCAGACAAGCTCGTGTCACCACCTGTGCTGCTGCAGAGGACTCACTAACTCCTGTTGAACACCGCACTAGTGCTGCTACACCACCTCAGGAGAGGAGCCAGTATCTTCTCTGGATTTCAGTAAACATGAAATATAATACATGAACATACTATCTCAAGCTCAGGAGTGTCTGTGCCAGATACTGTTATGGCTAATTGCTTTAGCTGCTGTATCTTGCTGATGTGGCTACCCTGCTTTTTACTCCAGAGCAGAGTACAAAGCTCTCTTGGGTGAATCGCATACCTGGCAGAGACAGGCAGAGGGAGGATGTGGACGATTGTAAGTGAAGAAAAGCAGTCTGACTCATTGCATGCTGTTTGCAGAAATAATCCCTCACGTTGTTCTATAAAAATATGAAAAGTAATGAAATTAAATGAATTGAAGAATGAAATTACATTAAATAAAAGACCAGTCTTAGCTCCTGGCTGCCTCCAGAACTTCTATGCCTTTATAGCTTACAGATTTATGATAATTATGTAATAGATAGGGAGAAGTCTTCCCTAGCCAAAGTTCAGGTTATGCTATTTATTTGCCCTTGTACAGCTATGGTGATATATTCACTCCACTTCTGTGCCTCCTTTTTGCACATTACTGATTACTGATGTACTATCACTAGCATATTTACATTCTTTCTTCTTCAGGGAGACAGTGGAGAGAGAACCTTTAGTTTGTCTTGTCCAAGCCAGTTTTGTCTAATATGGACTCACCTCTTGGGGTCTTGGTTGTGCCCTGCCTAAAAAACTTTCTATCTTTGTCAGAGTTTCTAGTTACACTTCTTGGATTAAGAATACGACGAGAGCCAACTGATCCTGGCAATGGACTGCCCTCTCCTGGAAAGCAGTATGCATATTCGAAACACAAGATTCCAAGTGCTACTCTAAAATTTTTATTAAATTTTAAGAATAAAAAATAAGTCTCATCCATTATAAATAACTGTAAACTAACACTGATAAGTAGCCAAACTGATGGCTTGTTCCCCTCTTTCAGTATGCTCTATATTTCAGTGCATTCTACAATAAAAACAGGTGAAGCACCCATTCAAAACATCCTGTTCTCTGTGTAGCTGAATCTCACACCTATTTCTAGCTCTCATAGAGGTTGTATTGTTCTAGGACTTTTGTGTTCTCAGCATTTTCACTAACCTCCCACATTATCAATGGCCATACTTTCAGTTTTCTCTCAGGGCCTCCTATAGGTCATGAAGACATCAAGCTGAATTTTGGGAGACAGAGATTCTCCATAGGCGGGCTTTGGACTGTAAATGCCTTTCAGACAGCAGTATGTGGCTCTGGTAGTCTCCATGCGCTGGAACTTACCTAACAGCCATCACAGCAATTGCGAAGCATGAGGATTATTTTCTCCTCCAGATGCTATGGAGGCAGAAGAAAAGAGCCAGCAAAGAACCCTTCTGTTTTAGAGGTTTCTCCTACTTGACAATCGGCATAAGGCAGGATTTTTGCCCGTCTGGTTTGGTGGAAATGGAGGAGACTTTTTCTTCATTTTTGTATATGGCAAATTCAGAACTGTTACTGAGTCTCAGCACTGGAGTACACGTGGTGCGGTAACCTATCAAACAGCCAGCTCAGAAACTTCTCCATTGGACAGGTTGATACAAGTCTTCAGAGTTCTTCAGCATTGTTGTTGACAACCAATTACAGTGCAAAGTAAAAATGACATCAGATCCTTAGTACCCACCTTGTCTCAGTGTGTAAACATCAGAGGTAGGATTTAACTACCCCAAAATAGATTGCTAGGGTCATTTAGAAATATTCAGGTTCTTGAGACATGTGGATGGGGCTGGCAGGGATGTTACTGAATATGAAGGAGACCCAGCCCTTTCTGAAGTGGCAGCTGTAGTCCCCTGAGGATTCTAGGGAGTCTAAAATGGTCTTAGATGTGTTGCTTAAACAAATCCCAGCCTAGCTGTAATTCTTCTGCCCTATTTGTAAAGAATTTATATCACAGTGAGGCTAATTAAGGTTTTTCCCATTAGTTATTAACAGACATAGATATGTTTTACTGCTCCATGGTAATTTAAGACATGCAACGGAGGAAAAGAAAACAAAAAAGCTGTAATGCATTTGAGTCTTTGCCATGCCTTATAACACTAAACTAAAGAACCATCAGATCTCAGTATAGCTATTTTAATGTTTCATTTTGCACTGGCACATTCATCCTTCAGTAACCCATTCCATCATGGTCATCCCTGCATCCAAACAATACCATTTCTCCCAGAATGTATCATAAATAACATTGCTTTTATTTCTGACAATATAATGAAGTGCCATCTTTAAGAAAAAGACTGACAAGCTGTCTAGAAATGTCAATACAGCCAAAAAATCATCTGCACTCATAGCCCCAGGAATAATTTTCACCATGTGTTTAAATAACATGCACCCTGGACTAGATTCAAATATCCATTGCACAAGACTTTCATCATCCTGCTCTTCTCCTTGGAGAGCAGAGAATAGATAGAAATCATTTTTAAGGACTTCAAACTGTTTGAGCTGTGAATTTTGCTGCCTGTGGTTTGATCACGTTAATTTACTTTTTTAAAAGATGCATGCTTTGTTCATTTCCCTGCAGAGTCAGCACGGATATCAAAAGCCAGCCTGACTCTTACTTTTCCTCTTCAGCATCTGTTTTGTAAAGTCCAATGGTAAAATCTTTATTGCTTACAACAACATGTATGGCAGGAAGAGCACTGTTTCATCCCAGTCCTAAAGCCAGTTTGGCTGTATACTATTATCAGTTAAAATGTTGATGTCTTTTATCCCATGTCCTTACTTGCTAATTTTGCTGGTTCAGTAGAGCTGAGAAAGCTTTTGAGCAGTACTCCAGTTATTTCCCACATTGAATATTCTGTACAGATGGAAAAGAGCAGTTGAATAGCTATTCCCTAAAAATATGTATAGAAGGTATTAGATTTCTTACAATAAATGCACACTTGTACAGTAGGAGAATAATGGCATAGGACAGGTACTAATACTGAGTAAGTTTTCTAACAAAATAAAACCCTAACAGTCATTATCATGGCCATTATCTTGGCAAGAGCTAAGCAGATTATATGTATCAGAGAGAACATTACTGCAACGGTTCATTTTCTAACTGAACAACAAAACTTGCAGTTTTTATTGTTAAAGTATCTACTTTATACGTATATTTATATGCAGTATGCATTACTAGATACACGCAGTAGACTCTGGTTATTTTATTTGATTGGATAATACTGTACTTTCATCACTCATATTATTAGAAGAGTAACAGTAGTCCAACATGAATTTTGCAAGTGTCTTGACTTCACTGTCTCTTAAAGACCCCAGGCTAAAACATCTCTTTACTTGGCTTACAAAGCTTTCAAACCCAACGCATTAAGACATTACAAAATTAATTGTCCATATCACTCCCCTAAAAATATCACCCCTTTTTCATCTTAATCACTATGCACTTATTGTCTATGGTTTCACTTGTGCTGTGCTTAATAATCTTACATGTACGTAATAGAAATTGATAAAACTTTTAACTAGGTCTTTCAAAAACTTGATTTGTCTCTATGTTGATTCTATCTGCCATTTTTGCTAGAAGACTTAATCTAAATAACAAAGACTAGCAGTGTGTAGATATTGTTCCTTTTTTCTTGTCATATGAAAAACCTATAAAATGTAGAAAGAGAGAAAAAAAACCCTCAAATAAACAAAAATTACATTGAAAACCAGAAGTATTTGACAAAGGATGATCTACTTACCCAGGCAGTTTTTAGCATCAGTTTACACAGTTCAGTAGAGAACTAGACTGATTTAAGATTACTAATCTGATTTGGTTTTATGTAAATATTTTTCATTCTATTTTGCCTTTAGGGACAGTGGACTAAATTATATAATAGCCTACAAATTTCTCTGTTATATACCGGTTTAGAAGGCACAGGCTGCATAACTCTATAGTTTTTCATTGTCTGTAGGAGGCAGAAATATTTGACGTCAGGTGTTACATTACGGATTTTATACCTGCCTCATAACCCCTTTCTCCATGGTAGGGGTAAGGATACTATAGCATCAGTAACTAGTTTTATTAATTATTTCATTGAGTTGCTGTATTGTCAATCTCACCCTTGCCTGTGAACTAAGTTTTCTGGTTTATCATGGTTTGAAATGTGAAATATGCAAATATTTTGATAAAGATTTTTAAAAGTTGCCGGTGGCTTTTAATATAGTTAAACTTAAAAAAAACTCCATTACTGTACTGTTTTCTTTATAGCAGCTATTGTATGTAAGTCACAAAATTGTTGAAAATACTGTTTTGCTTTTAGACGTAAATTTTCTAGCTTTAGCCTCTTTCAACCAGATGTTCTTGTTTAGAAAAGTTTGGATTAAATCCAGTCTGCAGTTTGGTGTTCTGTGTGTGAGATCACTTCCATTAGGAAGAAAGGAATAATCTGTTACAAATTCTGTTTTTCTTAGACAATGAATTAAAAAAAAGAATTTAAACCAACATTGAAATACTTCTAGATGATGTGTAATTCCAGGATCATATCAACAGTGTTGGTCTCTGTAGATTTATTATAAGATTGAATTGGTTAGGTAGATCAAATTTTAGTATTCTGAGTAAGCCTATACAAAAAGACTTGCTTCAAAGTAAATAATTGGCTCTTACAGTGTGTGTGAACCAACCCGCTCTATCTCCCCACTGTGTATCTCCTGATTCTCCTGCTACCATCTTTATTGGCCCAGACTACCACATTTATCAGCCCAGCTGGCATGGCTGGAAAAATTAGATGACCTTTTAGGAACAAAGAAGAGTTTGTGTGCACAAAAACTCTGATTTTTCCAACTGTATTAGTTGATCTAACAGAAAATACTAACTCTACCTATAAATCTTGTCTTACCCATGTCCTTAGACCACCATCACAGCAAGAACAAGCAAACAAAAAGCCTTTTCCACCTTCATTTGCATGGAGTGGAACTCTGTTCCAAAGGATTCTCAGTCCACAAAATTATTTCCATCTCTTCAGAAGATAACTGAACTGATAGACTTTTCCACCTTAATTGTTCTGCTGTAGTTAAACTGACAAAAATACCCCAAAGTAGATGTAGTTATGGAAGAGTTCATACTCATGCAGATTCTGGCTGTGCCCTGCTGCAGTTCTATGTATGTTTTTTACTCCTATATCCATATCTTTATGAGGGGTTTTACTGATGTGGCTTTGCTAGCTAAGCTTTCTTGAGGAGATCTAGCCATAGCTTACCTGTGACTTTTTGCTTAAGATGCACATAGATAAATTGCTATTCTGACCACTAAAAGTGGGTCCCCTAAAAGTGGATAAAAAAGCCCAATCTTTGCTCAGTGTGAAGAACAATTTGTTGAACAAGCCACACAGCTGAGTTGTTGAATTTTAAATAGTTTTCCAGTCCAGCTGCATGCTCTATTTGCCAAGCATATTATCATAGCAATAACAAATATCCTTGATTATAAACAAAAGCCTGGATACTGCTTTAGTAGTAACCCTCTTTCCTCCCTTCTTTTTAGCAGTAGGTAAGGTCATTGAATGAAAAGATGTTTTTCAAACATAAATAATAGTTTATCTCCCTGTATAAAGGGTAATTAAAGCTAATATGCTTTCTGGAAGGATTCCCATGATAGACAGGTAAATCCATTTCTAGCTCTCTAGATCAAGTGGGCTTGTTTTGCTTTGTTAATGTGAAGTTCAGGTGCACAATAGGAATTGCATTTGTACAATGTCTCTGAAGATCAAGGTCTCTTTCCCAGGGTACGTAGAATGCATTTAATTCACAAATGTAGGACTAAACCTTAAAAAGGCATTTGCAAGCCCCCAAATCTGCAGTTTTTGGAGATGATTAAGGGGCCACACTGTAGAGCTCCTGCTTTCTTTATCGTTGCCTGAGTGCTCTGTCCCTGGGTTTGTTCCCACACATGGAGCTATAAGCTCTTTAGAAGGGATAGGCAAGGACAGAGAGGTGGTGGGGTGGCTCTCTATGTTAGGGAGTGTTTTGATTGTACAGGGCTACACAATTGTGATGACAAGGTTAAGTGCTTATGGGTAAGGATGAGAAGGAAGGCCAACAAGGCAGATATTGTGCTGGGAGTCTGTTATAGACCACCCAACCAGGTTGAAGAGACAGATGAATCATTCTACAAGAGGCTGGCAGTAGTCTCACAATCGTGTGCCTTTGTTCTCGTGGGGGACTTCAACTTTCCAGACGTCTCCTGGAAATACAACACGGCAGAGAGCAAGCAGTCTAGGAGGTTCCTGGAGTGTGTGGAAGATAACTTTCTGACACAGCTGGTAGGTGAGCCTATCAGGGGAGGAGCCTTTCTAGACCTACTGTTTACAAACAGGGAAGGACTGGTGGGAGGTGTGATGGTTGGAGGTTGTCTTGGGCTTAGTGACCATGGAATGATAGAATTCTCAATTTTTGGTGAGGCAAGGAAGGTGGTCAGCAAAACCACCACTATGGACTTCCAGAGGGCAAACTTTGGCCTTTTCAGGACACTGGTTGAGAGAGTCCCTTGGGAGACAGTCCTGAAGGGCAAAGGGGTCCATGAAGGCTGGACATTCTTTAAGAAGGAAACCTTAATGGCTCAGGACCAGGCTATTCCCATGCACCACAAGACGAACCACCGAGGAAGACGACCGGCCTGGCTGAACAGGGAGCTTTTGCTAGGACTCAAGAAAAAAAGGAGAGTTTATCATTTCTGGAAGAAAGGGCAGGCAAATCAGGAGGAGTACAGGGATCTTGTTAGGTCATGCAGAGAGGAAATTAGAAAGGCAAAAGCTCAGCTAGAAGTCAGTCTGGCCGCTATTGTAAGGGACAACAAAAAATGTTTTTACAAATATGTTAACAATAAAAAGAGAGCCAAGGAGAATATCTATCCTTAATGGATACAGAAGGGAACATTGCCACCAGACATGAGGAAAAGGCTGAGGTACTTAATGCCTTCTTTACCTCAGTCTTTAATAGTGAGACCAGTTATCCTCAGGGTACTCTGCCCCCTGAGCTGGAAGGCAAGGACGGAGAGCAGTATATATCCCCCATAATCCAGGAGGAAATGGTTAGTGACCTACTATGCCGTCTGGACACTTAGAAATCTATGGGACCAGATGGGATGCATCTGAGAGTACTGAGGGAGCTGGCAGAGGTGCTTGCCAAGCCACTCTCCATCATTTATCAGCAATCCTGGTCAACGGGGGAGGTCCCAGATGACTGGAGCCTTACCAATGTGACGCCTACTTACAAGAAGGGTCAGAGGGAGGATCTGGGGAACTACAGGCCTGTCAGCTTGACCTCGGTACCAGGGAAGATTGTGGAACAGTTCATCTTGAGTGTGCTCACATGGCATGTGCAGGACAACCAGGGGATCAGGCCCAGTCAGCATGGGTTCATGAAAGCCAGGTCCTGCTTGACCAACCTGATCTCCTTCTATGACCAGGTGACCCGCCTAGTGGATGAGGGAAAGGCTGTGGATGTTGTCTACCTGAACTTCAGTAAGGCCTTTGACACTGTCTCTCATGGCATAGTCCTTGAGAAGCTGGCGTCTCATGGCTTAGACAAGTGTACTCTTTGCTGTGTTAAAAACTGGCTAGATGGACGAGCCCAGAGGGTTATGGTGAATGCAGTTAAACCCAGCTGGCGACAGGTCACAAGTGGTGTTCCCCAGGGCTCGGTGTTGGGGCCGGTTCTGTTTAATATCTTTATCAATGATCTGGATGAGGGGATCGAGTGCACCCGCAGCAAGTTTGCAGATGACACCAAGTTGGGAGGGAGGGTTGGTCTGCTCGAGGGTAGGAAGGCTCTCCAGAGGGATCTGGACAGGCTGGATCGATGGACCGAGGCCAATTGTATGAGATTCAACAAGGCCAAGTGCTGGATCCTGCACTTCAGTCACGGCAACCCCATGCAGCGCTACAGGCTTGGGGAAGAGTGGCTGGAAAGCTGCCCGGCAGAAAAAGACCTGGGGATGTTAGTTGACAGCTGTCTGAATATGAGCCAGCAGGAGCAGGGAGGTGATTGTTCCCCTATATTCGGCACTGGTGAGGCCACACCTCGAGTACTGTGTTCAGTTTTGGGCCCCTCGCTACAGGAAAGACATTGAGGTGCTGGAGCATGTCCAGAGAAGGGCAACCGAGTTGGTGAGGGGCCTGGAGCACAAGTCTTATGAGGAGCAGCTGAGGGAGCTGGGGCTGTTTAGCCTGGAGAAAAGGAGGCTGAGGGGAGACCTTATAGCTCTCTACAACTACCTGAAAGGAGGTTGTAGTGAGGTGGGTGCTGGTCTCTTCTGTCAGGTGGCCAGTGATAGGATGAGAGGAAATGGCCTCAAGTTGCACCAGGGGAGGTTTAGATTGGATATTAGGAAAAATTTCTTTACTGAAAGGGTTGTCAGGTATTGGAACAGGCTGCTGAGGGAAGTGGTTGAGTCACCATCCCTGGAGGTATTCAAAAAGCGCGTAGACAAGGCACTTCAGGACATGGTTTGGTGGGCATGGTTGATGGTTGGACTCAATGATCTTGAAGGTCTTTTCCAACCGAAATGATTCTATGATTCTATGATTCTGTGGAGGCATGATTGTGGGGAGAGAGGAAAGGGACATTTTCTGTAACTGGCCAAAGGGATGTTTTCTGCAACTGTCCTACCTTTAGGTAGACAGGTGTCTCCTCCCTCTCACCCCAGGCAATCAATTTAGATGCTTTTTTACACAAATACCTCCTCCTAGTGTCTCTAGCCAAGAAGCAGCAGAGCTAAAGATTGTATTGTTTCAGTCTCCTCCAGGAAAAAAGCATAACGTCTCAAGAAGGAAATCTGCATAACCTGACAGTCTGAAACGCCAGAAGCAGGGGAAAGGCCAGAGGAGAACCTGGGTGGCAGCTGAACAGACGACAGAGGATCGTGGTGCTGAGAAGCTATTTGCTAACTCACCAGGGAAGAACATAGCATGACCTCACATCAGAAAAGGGAGGAGAATAAAAATAGTTCATTACAGCATGAGTTGGCCAGTATGTCCTAATATAAAGGCCAGTAGCTTCTGCTTGTAGGAATTTAATGTCAAGTTGTTTCCAAGGAAAATAAAACTGTTATTAAAAGGGACTTTATCCAAAAGCATGTATTCTAAAGTGCTTTTAGAGGTGGAACAGTTTCAGCTCTTGTGATTTCCTAAAAACACATCCTTTACAGGAAAGAGAGTAATAGGCTTTTTTTTTTTTTTTTTTTTTTTTGCTAGAAAGCCCAGTTGCCAACAATATGAACTAAGATTTGCTGAAAAGAAGGAGCTGAGGATGTCTGAGATCGTTTTAGGCTTAATGTTACAACTGGTCAAATGATATATGGTTTTCATTTTACTGGACAAAACTAGCTCCTACCTGTGTTCTGAGCTGACTGCTGACAGTTCATTTAAATTAAATGTATGCAGTCATCAGAATTGTTTGGCATTTATTTTATGCTAGTGAATTTCGGTCACCAACAAGTGATCTGTGACAGGATATGCAGCTGATCACTGCCACGTCTATTGGGGGAAAGGAGAGGTTTGGGTGGGAAATGTTCCCCTCAGATGAGAAGGAACAAGATTCCCCTCAAAGAGAGGCCCAGTTTAGGAGAGAAAAGTAGATTTCAACATAATACCTGAGAAATATGGAATAAACAAGGTGAATGTAGGGCTAAATAGTCCATACATTGGGCATGTAAGATATTGTCCAGCATTATAACTTGTGGTGTTCTTATGTACAGTTTTGACATTTACTTTAAACCCAATAAAACATGTACTAATAGATGTCATAGCAGACTATTATCTCTTTGCTCAGTGAAATGCCTCCATGAAATGAGTAAGTTCTTCCCGAGGGCTGCAAGAGGCAATTGTGCCACTGCTCCTTTTGCCAGTCCAGCTCCCAGCCCTGCACCGTGCAGGAAAACTCACAGTGGACTTAAGTATGGAAAAAAATCAGGAAAAATGTCCTTATTGGTGCTACATTTGTGCATCTATGGGCGCAAAGATAAGAGGCAGTCAAGTGTCCTAAAGTTTCAGTTTCTCTGATGAAAGAAACTGCTTTTGCAGATTTTTCTGTACAGAAATGCCTCTGACCTTGGACTCTTCCTCACAGTGCTGGATGCCAGCTTGGTCTGGAGAGAGCAGGAAGGGGTTTAAAAGACGTGAAACTAAACGGGCTTCTTCTGTACACATGGCGTTGATAACAAAAGAAACTACGTGTGCAGAGGAGAGGGACTTCTTAGTTATGGCATGGGTGCAAGACAGGGAAATAAGCTCCTGTTACCTCAGTTCCCTGGCCTCTAGCTGTCAGGGCCCTGATGGCACCGCCAGCCCCGACTGAGCCTGGCCGGCCCCCCGGGGCTCCCCCACGGCCCAGGACCCCACGTCAGCCCCGGGGCCGTCAGCCCCTGCCCCAGCGATGCCGCAGCAGGGCCAGTCTCCGGCTCCCCATGGCCCTGCTCAGCCATGGGCCCCGCCGAGCCGGGCCCACGTTCAGGCCCGGCCTCGGCCTGTTGCCATCCCCAGGGAGGTGCCCGATGCCGGAGGCTGGGGCTGCCCCGGTGCCCCTGGCTGTCCTGTTCCCGGCTGGGGGACGGATGGGCCCTGGCTGCCAGGGCCTGCCCCACCAGACCCATGGGGAGTTTCTTAGGGAGCCAAACAGTTTTCTCCATGGTCCTTGCCATCAGGAAACAGTTTGCACCTTCCTGTTTGATCCCTTGCTCATACCTTGGTTGTCCCCAGGCAGTGATTCCCCCGGTGGGGAGGGTGACGAGTCAGAGCCTGTGCAGGAGCTGGTGCCCAAGAAGCGTCTGTCTCGTTCAGGTGGGGAAGGGGGGGTGACCAGCTCAGCTCTCCGGCAAAGCATCCTCCCAGCCGGCTGAGCAGACACGCTTCATAGGCTTCAGGACCTGTCGCACGCTACGTTCAACCCAGTAGTACTTACACTGTCTCCAGCCCTGCCTGAGCATGTTTCACAGCAGGAGTAGGATAGACCCCCTCATGTGAAGTCATCCTGAGGCAGGCTTTTTACTGAACTAAATTTCTGGAAGAGAGCCCTTAGCCCAAGGTTTACCATCTGCCAAGAGGGTATTTATCATGTAACATGTCAGCGAACCAGTAGGTCTAGCTTTGCCTGCAGCTACAACAAAGGTAATCTAGGACCACTTGTAGGAAAAGGATAAATATGAACAATGTGGGAAACAGCAGGGACGTAGCCCTTCTTGCACTGGCTGTGTGCAAGCTTTGCTGGGATAAGGAGGAGCCTGGCTGGTACAATTGGAGCGCAACTGGAGGGGTAGAGTCTGGGGCCACATGGCACGGGGGTAGCTGTAAGACTGTGGCTCAGTAGAGGGCTATGAGACTCAGCAGTTGTCTCAATAATGTCAGCTCAGATATTTGTTCTCAAACAGCTTTTTGAGCCAGTAGTTATATGAATATGAATTAATATGTATTAGTTATACGTGTTTTACTTGAGGTGTTCTGCATGTAGTTTGAACTTAATATTGCATCCAGTTGTCTGAATGCATTTCAAAAAAGCCTGCTGTTATATTTGTTATGTAAACATAATCCATCCACACAGAGGAACTACTAGGAACTATTAGGCTTGTACTATCCTGGGTTATTTTTTAGAACTCTGCTATTCTACTTGATGCCTTGCTAATTTCTCACATACTGTAAGATGTTAAAGAACTATACTACAGCAAAAAGCTTTAAGTTAGACATCAGGAAAGCCTTAACTGTAAGGATAATTGTTAGCTGCTTTCCTGAGGAGGGTGTGGAGTTGCCATCCTGGGAGGTTTTTAATCTGTGATTGTTCAAGCAGAAGTCAGGAAGGACGTGGTAGAGTTGATTCTGTCTGAGGGAAGGGAGATGGACTAGGTGGCTTCTGGGGACCCATTTCCAGCCCTTCAACCGCTATAGTAAAGGGCACAAATTCGCACTTTGGGTATATGCAGTAAATTTCAAAATAAAGTTTCAATTGTTTGTATTCACATGCAGGAGGAGAAAATGTGGGACCAAACAATTGCAGGAGGAAATGAGCTCTAGGCATGTGCCTCAAACCTTCCTCAAAGGCAGCAAGCTATAGAGACCTTCAGTTTTGGAAGGAGTTAGGTCTAGGCAACCAGCTGTTTCTGACTATTAACAAGGACATCATTCCTCTGAGCATGCTCCATCAGAGTGCTCTGTCCTTCAGGTGAGTCTTGGTCATATACCAATATGTGCAGGTCATACAGACTAAAATGAGTATCAGTCTCTTATTTAGCAAGGTCATTTAGGTCAAGATGTTTTTCTGAAGCATTTTATTATCTGATAATTCATTATCTGGCTATTCCAAATAAAGAGCTTTCAGCGGTGCTGGGAGCACGCTGGTAACACCTGTGGTGCTGGCACTAGAGAAGCTGGTTGGATGAGAGCCTGAGGTGAGAGACCAGCCACTGGGTGGGAGCCAGAACCCCAGTTTGGTGGGTGCCAGAAGGACACAAACTCTCCCTCACCAGCTGTGGGAGAACTGGCAGAGGCCAGGACATCAGGCCTAAACAAGTCTGACTTGCATGTATTTCTCGACATAGCCGGGGGCACTCCAGCTGAAAACAACTGAACTGCCAAGGTGAGGCAACTCCAGAAGTTGCAGTTATGTTGTGAAAAGCAGGGGCAAACCAACTGTGCTCAGTGTGCCAGCCCCAGGGGGAGCTGTCACTTGAATGAAACAATGTTGCTTGTAGGTTCATACTGGAGACATTTTGAGAAAGGAGATTTTTGAGTGTTCCCAGGGTGGTTTGGAGAAGAAGACATTTTTCTTCTTTCTCTGAAGAGTTATTCTGCTCAATAAGTCTTTCTGGGGCAAGGATTCAGTGTGCTGTACTCTTCCCAAAGGAAACCAAAATGCTCTAAGAGATGACCTACAGCACTCAACCGCAGCCTACCAACCAAGCAGAGCATGTAGATATAACCAAGGTGGTTAATGGGGAGAGTGGCTGTGGGAAGTTGAGTACATAAAGCTGTGGAGTCCTGGAAATGCAACATTTCCTCTTTTCATGTCTATGAGCTGTGGAAGGAGATCAGTGGAGAAGGAAGGCAGAAGGTACAAAAGCCGTACTGCAGAGGAAAGAGAAGGATTACCGCCAATAGCTTGTGGAGAGTTGCAGTACAGCTGTTTTGATAAATTGTTTAGGTGTCACAAATCTAATTCACAGAATTAGAAGAAAAAGACAACAAAAAGGATTGTCTAATTCAACCATCATGGTGTAGGAACATATATAGACCCAAAATGTGTCAGACATTTATCAAACCTGTTCTTGAAACTTCCAGTCATGAAGATCCCACAACCCCCATAGGCAAAATTCCAGTCCTTCACTCACCTTCATGTGAAAGAGATTTTTTTCTAATATTGATTTTAAATCTCTTGTATATTTAAATCCACACTGCTTGCCTTATCCTCCACATTTGTGGTGAATAGACCTTCTACTTTTCTTTGCAGTAATCATATATATATATGCACACACACACATACATACATTTGTTATAATAGACATATTTATGTATCTATATTTGAAGATTTTTCTTGTGTATTCCTCTAGTAATATAATCTCTAGCCAAAACAACCCACTCTCATTCTGTCTCCTTTCCTCTAACCCACCCCACACAGCTTCCCAGCAAGTTCTGCCTGATTTGCAGTTCTTTAACTTGGGAGGAGTAAGATGTTTCTCTGTCAGTCAGCCTCATTTGATTTTTCAGGTGGATGGATGAGACCTCAAGTCAGTATTATTTATAAGATTTCAATACTTAGCTATAGATTTTGAACCATACCTGCCTCACAGCCTGGTAAAAGGATTATGCTTATCGCTTATGCCGTCTTTTCCTTTTGACTCCAAAATAAGCCTGAATTTACTAACCTCACAGTAGAGAGGCAGTGAAGTATTTGCTGCCCCTGTTTTATAAATAGGAAACTTGCTGCAGTGTTTCGTCCAGGTGACACTGCCAATGTGGCAGGTGTTAACATGCAGGTGCCTCAGAAACAGTCCTGAGCTTCTGGTACAAGTTAAGCAGCTCCAGGTGGGGAAGGCACAAGCTTCTTGCTGCCTTCTCATCTCCTTTCTCACAGACACTCCCTCTGCTAGTTAGAAACACAAGCAATAAGCTGTTGCACGTGAAGCCAAGAGCTCACGTGCACCTATTTCTGAAGTGGGCAGGGCCAATGTGGATTTCTGACCACGCCACTGCCTTGGCCATGCCATTTTATTTTTTCACCCCTTGCCTGCTACCAGAGTAATCTCTTCAGGCTTGAGAAAGTCTTATATCTCTCTTGAGCACCTAGTGCTTGGGCTCTGATTTCAGGTGGAGGCTCTGATATTAATCAGTGGCATCCTCTGGAAAAAAAGTAAGTATTCATGAGAACAAGCAAATTATCAGTAATGGAGCCCCCCAAAAATGAGGAACCAAAATTTATAAAAATGGCTTTCATGTGTTGCTGATGAATGGAGCTAGGTCCTGCTCTGTGCTCAGTGTATCTGAACAGTGCCCTAATAGTCTACCTGATTCAGGTTTGTGTCAATGGACAAAATCTACCATGAAGCAGGAAACCTTTAGAGAGTTAGAGGACACTGCATTCATTCCTCTTGGAAACCAGCTTGGGGTTGGGAATTCTGTGACTAAACATGGAAAAGTAGGAAACTAAAAAATAAACAAATTGTCCAACCAATACAAAATCTGTGCCCTCTGCTCACTATCCACTCTATTACTTCTGGTGGCTGATCTCTCCCTTGCTACTCCTGTCAATGTGTCTTTACCAGGAAAGGAAAATTAGGGATTAGAGAAAGTACGAAGTACTTTAAAAACTGGTTCTTTGGAACATATTTGCATCTGATGAGGAAACGATAATTAATTTATATTTCATGGAGCTTGTGATTTACATTATTTGGTTCAGGATAGTATAGAGAGATGGGTTTCAGAGGAATTTTTCTGTTATTATTTACTCGCAGAAGGAACTGTCCTTGATGAGGGATATTTGATTTCTTTCTCACTTATTTGGAGATCTGTTCATTTTCTTTTCTATTCCTAGATTTGTTTTCCTCCCAAGAGTCTTTAACTTGATTTTAATAATTAAAAATTATACAAGGCCTGTCTAAAAGCCCTCTGAAGTCAGCAGAAATATTTATATTCCACGGACAGAATTTACTGAATCAGTGGGTGGAAGTATGTCCTTGATTAACTGACAAGTCTCCTCTTCATCACTTAAAGAAAATACATACTCCAAGCCAGTGCAGCAGAGCTGTGTGTTGTTCCCTAGTGAAGGTGTAGAATGAGCAAGCATGTACAATTCTCTCTTTCTCCAAGCCGAAAGCCTAATGAAAGTATTTTATAATTTGGCAGTTGACATTCAATTTTTTTTGTCTTCATTACTGTGCAGCTGTATATCTATGTTTTTCCAAATTAATTTAAGAATATCAGTTTGAGCTCACAACTCCTTTATTCATTTTATCCATATTTATTTTCCTTTTCAAGGGAGTTGTTTCTTCTCCATCTCATTTTTCTAATTGAGGTGAAATCTGCACTATGCTGTCACAAAATTTGGTTTGGGTTTTTTTGTTGTTGTTGTTCCAAATAGGTGCCTCTATTTTCCCCTGTGTCATAACCTTTATTATGTTTTTCAGTATTTTACAGTGATAATGTTACACTTGGCTTTTTTCCCTCGCTCTTTCTCGTTCTATTTTTTCTCTGTATTTCACGCTGGCATGCTGTCTTTCCTACATGGAATATCACTTTGAGAAAATAAAGCTTTAGAAATGAACCTAGAAATAGAAGAAATGGAAACAAACCTATTAATATTACATAAATTCAAACCAATCAACTCTAAGCCTCTCATATTGTGGTGGGAGAACTGAGAAAGAAAAGAAAAGCATATTTGCATAAGACAAATTTCCTTACAAGCTAGTGCTGTGATATGAACAACAAAATAATACATCCCTCGGGATTTTTTCAAGCTTATGGACAAACATCTCCTGCCAATGTATAATGAATGCTTACAGACGGCTTTGCTTATGCTGGGAGTTTACTGTCACCTACTTTGTCGAAAAAGTATCATCTGCTGCACCCTTCTGGACATTACAAGGACAGCACATTCTCCAGAAAATCCCACACAAAATCAGGTAGGATTACAGCACAGTTTTCAGGAGCAAAGATGTGGCTTCCATTGTTTCTAATAGAAAATGAGCATAAAAATCTCTCTGCTATTGATTGGTCAAAGATTTAAATGAGATCCAAGAGAAAAGACTTTTCCGTGCTATTTACTAGCAGATCTAGAGTGGCTTCAGACTTCTGCACCTATAGTCTATGACATTTGGTATCTGAGGGCAGAGCAAGTAATGCTGTCAGTGGCAGAACAAGAGAGGCTTGGCTCCACATAGTTCACATCCCTGCTTATCGTGTCCTCTTGCATGTCTTGGTGACCACACTTTTCTCCTGTGTCAAACTGGAAAATCTTCAGGTCCTCCATGCCCTTCTCACTCCCACATGGTCCCCTAACCCTGCTTCTTCCCATTCATGTCCCCATGATCTCTCTGTGAGGTACTCCTGGCTTCCAGTAGGACAGCCTGTCTCTTCCACGTCCATGTGTATGAGGTGGATGTTCTCCGGATTCACCTATGCATGTGCTGACATGCTTGGTGAAGGGTACAGACCTGCTGACTGGCAAAGCAGAAATGAATGGTGTTTGCTTCCACCATGAGTGTCCTTATGGAGAACAAATTTTGGTTTCTTTTCTTTGTCTGATCACTGATTTTCTGAAGCCTTGTAGGAACATTGGAGTTCAATCCCTCTGCCAGGTCTGGTGGAAGTCGGATAATATGCTCAAAAAGTGACCGTGGAGGTAGGGATGTGGATGAACTGTGGATGTGGTGGTACATGGACACAGATGATCACAAAACAGTTACCAAGACCAACCATCTGTCTTCCTACTGGTGTGATTTCTGCCCATCCTGACTGCAGGCTACACACTGGCTCCCTACTGAGAACCCTCTGCAGTGCCTCAGAGCTGAGGCAGAAAGGCCCGTTCCCCACCAGCCTAGGGTGCATTTCCCACCTGTGCACTGGAGCCATCTACATTTTGACCACTGCTTTTACCCCAGGTGACTCGTCTAGTCATCAATGCTCACAGGGATGTGGCTGCTATGTGCAGACTTTCCAGAACCATCATTCTCCCAGCACAGAAGAGAATATATGGGATTCCCACCTTGCTCCTAACTGTTGTTCTCTGCCCCGCCAACCCCAGCTGAAGGCTCTATGAACTTGCCAGGCAAACCAGCTGAAATTCCTGAGGGCACTCTGGCTAGGAATGCCTAGCTTGCCTTAGCTGAGCCCCATGGGGGTGATGGAGGTGGTGTTGCTGTAATGCTTGGGGCACCCCACATGCACCCTGAGGTCTGGGCAGACCTGAGATATCAGGAACTTTGCCTGGAGGGGCAAAGACACATTATACACTGAACCGAAGTGAACACTGCCTCCCAAGTCATGAACAAAAAAAACCAACCCAGAAATGGGAAACAGCTGAGGGAAGGAAGGTTCTTTCTCCCAGAAGGACACTGGCGACTGTTGAAAGAAATTCTGATACAGAGTTAGCATTATCAGGGTCTAGTTTTGGGGACTGGCTTACACAAAAGCATAAATCAGAATCAGTTCCAACATAAGCAGTGCAACTCTGTGACTAAAAACACAGTTGGGACCCAAAGCTGAATATACAGGATTGTGCAGAATTAGATTGTGCCTGGGTTCCCATACTTTCCACCACCGTGATCCCCATCTTTACCTTAGCAAAGTGAGGCCAAGCAATCTGAGAACAAAACATGCCCCACAAAACAAGAGAGTGCCTTCACATTTCCCAGCATCCAGTGCAAATGATTGAGTCTGATTTGGTAATCCATCCAATTCAAGGTTGTTTGAATGGCCACACCACGGCAAAGGGGGTCACAGCATGGGAGAATGATTAACTCAACCTACCTGCCTTGTTTGTTTGATGCCGCCTCACTCCAGTGTGAGTCAATAAAACTTTGTGCACCGACACACACAACTTCCAGCACCCGCCAGCTGGGCCAAAATGGGGATTAGCAAAGGCGCCTTTCTCTTTCTTTTCTTGCTCAGCTCAGGTAAGAGTCCTTTGCCTTCCACTTGCCTAGGTGAGATGGGGGCCAAATGCTTGCAAGCTCCATTTGGTGAAGGGAGGTCCCCAAATCCCTGTGTCGCCACTTACCTGGACGATGACGGATTTGGGGCTTGCTGGCCAGCGAGAGTTGCTGTTGAACAAAGCAAGAGCTGTGGTTGTTCCAGTGTTGTGTTCGTTAGAGACGCCAGAAAAGCAACAGCCTTGGTGTCTGCGTGGGGAACAAATGGCTCCCTGCAGCCATGCCCCATGGCCAGAAATGGAGGCACCCTTGGAAAGCAGCCCCAAAGCCTGCTACAAAACCCATAGCTGTCAGTGAGAAGGCTATCTCTGGTTTCAGCAGGCTTTCAATCAAATGCTAAAGCTGTTTTTACTGCAAAGCATTGCTATGCAGAGTGATCCTGATTTTCATCCTTTATGATAGGAGTTTTAAAGTTTTTAAATGAAATATTTAAAGCAAAATTAAAAATGAAAAAGCTCCTTTATATTCCAGCAATTTCACATTTTCTGTTGACAAACACTTACAAGAAAATATTCTCCCTTGTTTTCCTGGGGGCAGTAGGTAGAAATTTAATCTTCAGTAACCTGGATCAACATTTCCAGGAATATGTCTAGAAATTTTTTTTTACAACTCCAAAAGAAGATAGGTGTTCCACTGAAGGTAATATATGAATTTCAATCATCTCATCTACAAATTCTTTTAATAAATATTCCACATGTAGTATACATTTCAATCAGATTTCAATCAGATACCATATTCTCTAGTACTTTAACATTGCATGGCCCTTAAATGACTTTTTAAAAGTACCGATAAAAACATATCAGTACATTTTGTATGATTTTCTAATAGCTCAGACCTTTAATATGACAGAGTAACAGGGACATATGATTGTATGATTGTGCTGGGTTATAAAAGACAGATGATAAAGTTATTTTTGTTTGCTCATTGTTATCAGCTCTAACTCACTTGCTCCAAAGTGATGGTCCACAAAACAGCCTTAATACCAATTTTTATGTCTTCTGGATTAGCACTGGTCAAGTCTGGAAAGATACATATGTAAAAGAAGAAATTGGTTTGCTCACATATATTTGAATATTCTGTTCAATTATCATGTGTCATGTCTGGGTTTACAAAGACTTGGACTTTAGCCAGAATAATACATTCTCTGCTGCATTGATGGTTGAACTCGATGATCTGGAAGGTCTTTTCCAACCTAAATGATTCTATGATTCTATGATTTTTAAATCTATTGTATTCTTTCTTAAGTTTACACTTTGCAGTGTTTTTCAGGCAACTAACATCACATTTTCTTTTCTGTTATCTAAGCCTCTGCCAATCTGTGCTGCCTTTTAGCTTATGCATGTCATCCAAAATCTTGTGTGTTTATTCTTAAACTGACCGAAATAAATCTTTTTTTTTATGATCACTGAAAAGGAATGGTATCCAAAGTAGAGCTCTTTGGGCAAACATATAGTTTTAAGATGAGCCAATAAAGTTTGGAAAGTAAAATTTTCCTATTCTTGTCCCCTGCAATTCTGGAACAGTGGCCTCAGTTGGCTTAGGAAAAAGGTCAGGAGAGGAAACACTTGTTTGCTGAGTCCATCAGGAGAAATTGGTATGCTGTTGGTGCTCCATATAGTCCTACTGTAACAGTAAGATTAGATATGGGAGGCCTCAGTGTCAGGGATTTCTTAAGACATGCGATTTTATAGCATTGAGCCAACTCTGCAAACAGTCACAGAAGATTGCCCTCAGGCAATTCATCATCTCACTTTCATTAGTGGCCCAAATACCTTTTATTTTATATGAATATGTGTCATGTGGAGGTAGGTGATGAATGACCTATATGTCACGGGAGTTAATTATACTGGAGTGATGTTGCAGCGAATTGAGCCTAATATGGGTGTTTGCATAAAAGAAAGGTTCGTAACGTTTATGAATTTTGTGTGTCTTTCAATAATAATCTAGCTTGAAAAGTGAAATAATTAAACCATATCACTCCTGTAACTTTGTAACCTGATGCTGGATGTGGAGATTAACTTTTGTAGAAATTAGGAACAGAAACATAGAATCTTTATAGCCATAAAAGGAAAAAAATCAATTAGATGGCAAACTCCATTGTGAGCAACAACATTTTGGAGCTAAGTGTTAAATGTATTAGCAGGTATATCATATACATCTGTCCTAGTTATGACTGGGATAGAGTTAATTTTCTTCCTAGTAGCTGGTATAGTGCTGTGTTTTGCATTTAGGATGAGAATAATGTTGATAACACACTGATGTTTTAGTTGTTGCTAAGCAGTGTTTACACTAAATCAAGGACTTCTCAGCTTCTCATACTACCCTGCCAGCAAGTAGGCTGGGAGGCACAAGAAGCTGGGAGGGGACACAGCCAGGACAGCTGACCCAAACTGGCCAAAGGGATATTCCATATCATATGACATGCTCAGTATATAAACTAGGGGGAAAGCCGGCCAGGGGCTGCTGCTCAGGAACTGTCTGGGCATCAGTCAGCGGGTGGTGAGCAATTGCATTGTGCATCACTTGTTTTGTACATTCTAATTAATTATTATTATTATTATTATTACTATCATTATTATTATTATTATTATTATTCCTTTCTTTTCTGTCCTATCAAACTGTGTTTATCTCAACCCACAAATTTTACTTTTTTTTTTCCAATTCTCTCCCCCATCCTACTGAGGGGTCAGCAAGTGAATGGCTGTGTGGTGTTTAGCTGCCTGCTGGGTTAAATCATGACACCATCTTATGCACATATGGCTTTCAGATATAATACTACTAATTGATTTACTCATTTAAAATCTTGGGTTAATTTGTTGCAACAGAGATGCAGCCTGACAGATTTATTAGTAAGTCTGCTAAACCCATTACAACAAAAATAATGGTGGCCATTGTAAAAACTATATAGTCATTTTATGATTGAGGGGTCTTGCTCCAGGGCAAGACATCTTAGGACACACAACTATTCAGTGACCAGTAAAACTGTAGTGATTGCACCATCCACATGGGAGGTCATAAACTCACATCCTCCCAATTCATGCTTCTCCAAAACTTCAATATTGATAACACTTCCCTTTATCTTTCTCTGACTGGTGTTTGTTTGACACCATTTAATCCCTCTCTCCGGTCCCTCTCACTCTTGTTTCACATTTCTTGTTCTCGGTTTCAAACCCACACATAACTCCATTCAGAGCTCCTTCCCTACATCTCTCTTCTGCTGTTTTTTTCCTATGACATGTTCCAGTCATACAGCTGTGATTGTGTCAGGAGACAGAAATTTCCTCAGAGTTTATCATCTTTTACCCAGAATTACACAAAATAAATGGTGCCTCACCTGTCAATGCTACATGGAAAATGGGACTCAAAGTCACAGATCTTCTTAACTGCATCATTCTCATTTTTAATGTCTGATTCCTTTCCTTCCCTTGTAGTGAAAGGAGATATTCTGGACAACTATTTAAGAACAGATGGTGTTTGGATACTTACTCGAAATAAACAGTTTTACAAGACAAATAATGAAAAAGAATGTGCAGAGAAATGTGAAGCAGAAAGAAATTTTAATTGCAGGTAATTTCTGTTGAATCTTAAAACCATGTCATTGTGGGTGTCTGCATATCAATGATATTTTCCTGTTGTTGCTCAGAACCAACATCCCCATGCTGCTGCAGCTCTCCCTACAGCAACGTCTTCCATGACTGCCTTTAGCTTGTGGCTTATCTGCACCCATAAATTACCACAAGGTCAAGTAAAGGGTGGATTTACAATGTATTACTCATTCTGCAGTAAATGCTCAAGTTTGCTCTTACCCAATGTTATGTGGAGAGCTGCTTATGTCTCTTTAGATGGATGCTGCCCTGTTTCACAAAAGAAGAATGACCTATTTCTAAATCATTGTAAGGGAAGGCGGTAACCTGAGCAGCTAGGATGCTGTTGATAACATTTTGCCAATGCGGTAACAAGCTTCCCACACAGTAACTTATTCATGTAGTTATACATCCTGAAAAAGTCAGCCACTTCAGAGCAGTAGAAAACGTCAGTGTCTTACTCAGTGTCTCAGATACTGAGTGCAGTATCTAAAAGATATAAGTGGATACAAGAAAGTGCTAGTAAAGTAATAATTTACAGACAAATAATTACAAGTTGAATAATTTGAATTGAATTAAAAATAATGCTTCCTATGTCAATATTGCTTCCTTTCAATTTCAACAGGGCGTTCCTATTCACCAGGAAAAAGCTACAGTGTTTAACACTGGCTGAAAATGCCAAAATGACAGTGACGTTCAACAGCACGGATGCAGTTCTTTATGAGAAGAAAAGTATGTATATAGTAAGATGCTACACATTTACATGTTAAGCCTATTTTAACTGCATCCTTGCATTCTCTGCTGCAGTGCTGGAGCAAACTGTTGCAAGTGGTGACAGTTTCAGTGAGGTGGGCCTGCACCCATTATGAACTGGGCTGAAGCTGCCTGAGAATTTCACACATAGCACCAAGGCTCCTTATATCTGAACTTATATTTCAGTCCTTTAGTCATGTATTACTGGTACCAGGCAGAATAAGCATACTCCAAAGCAAAAATCATACATTTCTCTGCCCTTTAAGTAATTGCAGTCCTCTGCTTTGTGGAGCTAGTGGAGTCCTTGGTCATACAAATTTTCAAGACTACAGGATTATCTACTTCTGTGTAACCACTTCTCTAATTTTCTGTATAGTAATTCGGTCAGGAATTATTTGACTGAAATATTGTATTGACTTATAACTTTAAAAAAAATAATAACCAAATGTTCATGTTTTGTAAGCTGTTTTGTTTATGTTTAATTCTTGTTTTATGCCAGGCTTAGATAAGTGGCTTGGTTTTAAGATTATTTGTGGAATTAATTAATTAATGCTTTTCTAAGTTTTGAACAGATGCTATATAGCTGGAAAAATAAATAGATTTTTTTAACTAGACTATCTTCATAAGTTTTGTGGGAACATACGTAAGGCAGTCACAAACACTAACTTCAGTGAGTCTTCCATGAAAAAGAAAGCTCCTATTACTAACTGATGTGTAAGATCAATAGTGAATATGTCTTGTAAGAACATTTCAGTTTGTTTGAAAAGACAATTCTTTTCAGTGCCTTTACAATTCTGAAGCATTTAAAAGATATACAGAAAACTGAAACTGCATGAATAATCATGGGGCAGATCCCCTTTGCCATATCAAAGTTTTAAAGAGAAAGCAGTTCACATCCAAATTCCCAGCTAATATAAACTGATACAATTCTGACGAATTCATTAATGTCTGCTGGAGATCTGACCCAAACATAACGAAAAGCTAGAATGTTAACATTTAAACAGCTGTATCCTAATTCTTCTCCTACTAGACTGGATAATGGGTTGCCAGGTTCACAGCACCAAGTGCAACTGGGTTTGTAACAGATATCTTCAGTAAGTACTAGCTTAACCTCTAGCTGATTATCAGCCAGTTACATTTTGTTCTTATGGTGCAATATGTGTTCCCTGGTGTCTTCTTTCTATGCTAATCACAAGTGGATTTTCTCACCAGTTTTCCTGACCTTGCAGTTTATGTTTAGCTCGGATGTATTACTAAAGCCTTAAAAGCTAGAATTTGAAGTGTACTGCTTGATTCTTGAGTGTTATTATGGTCAGATTCCTTCTTGTTTTAAAAGGCAAAACCACCGTTGCAGTTGTTTTGATCAAAAGACTTTAGCTCTACAGTCATGTCCCCCCTTGCCCCAGTAACAGACCTCACAAGACTAAAGCCTATGGAGACTTCTTCTCCACTTTTATTTTTCACATGTTCCTCATAGACCACTGATGTGTGAGTCACCACTACAGAAAAATATTGGAGCAGGTTCAGCCAGATCACTTCTGGCACAAGTGAAATATCTGTAGAAATATGGGTGTAGCCAATGCCTCAACATTTTAAATGTAATTTTTTTTACTGAAGTCAAAAGTGATTGGAATTTTCCTTTGAGGTTAGAACAGGATAAAGGAGGACTAAGTGCTCTGTAAATTCCTCTGCGTATGTTGAAAGCAAATAGACACATGCACAAGTCATTAACTATTAAGTTGAAATTAGCCCAAGTGAATAAATAATTCTCATTGACCCTAATTACATGCTGTCACAGAAAACCAGACAATAACTGAGGTTTAAATTGGTACAAATCAAGACAATATCCCTAACTTCATCAGGGCCCTTGTACATTGCTTGCTGTTGTCCAAGCTCTTCCAAACTTCTGAAACATCTGAAGAGACGCATCTGATCCTCATGTCAGTAGCAAAAGACTTGATTTTATACCCAGGAGCCTTGGCCTCTCAAGAAAAAGAGAGAGCACTGCTTGGCTTCTCTTCTTTCTTGCCCACCTCCTCCAAAGCTATTCCCTGGAAGACAGGCCTGGTGCCTCCAGCCTCCATGTTCACCTTCCTGACCACATGTAATCTAGAAATTTAGTCAGAGCCTTCAGCTCTGCTGCTTGTGCCCCCACTGAAGCCACCTTTTCCTGCAGAAAAAAAGGCCTAGCTTGGCACCCTCTCGTGCTTCAGGATGGATTTTTCTTGTTTACTTTTTAGCCTTAACAGAAACTATAGGGTGAGGTATGGGTCTGCTCCGCTCTCTCCTCATCCTCTTGTAAGCGGAGCTTTTCCTTCCTGGCCATGACCAGGACTGAAGGAAATTGTCACCACATGAGTCCACTGCAGGAGGAGACACTGTGTCTGGTTCCTCACACCCAGGGACCAGCTCATCAGCCCTGTAGGTGCCTGTCATGGCAGTGGGTCTCCCATGAATGGAGGCACTTGTCCAGGTGTCAGGCCCAGGACAGAGACATGGTTACCTGCTGTCCTTCTGCAGGGTGAAACTCAGTGTCCCACCTAGGCACGGCAGGCAGCCACCTCTCTGGCCTTCACTGCCATCACTGTGTGGGCTGTCAGAGCAGACGCAGTCATCCACAGCCCTTCTGCAGAGTTGCCAGTCCTTTGATGTGACTGGGAGACCTTTTCTGATAATTTAAAGTAGAGGCTGTCTCTTCTCAACCCCCACTGCAGACTGAGCAGAAATCAAGTCTCTTTCATATTTAGCATCTATCAATGTCACTGAAAGCTGCACTCAGGCACTGTCACAGCTTGGACAGTAGGTGATGGATGCCAAATCCCTTCACGTGGAATCTATTTTCTCTTTCCCTATTTTATCCTTGTGCTAATGTTCATGGTTCTTCAAAACTACCCAACCCATATACCCGAGCCTTAAGGCAGCTAGACACTAGCAAGGAAAAAACCATCTGCCTCACAGACTCTTCATTTTCATCTGAGTTATCGGGCATCATTTGCGCATCATCCAGCATTCTTACGATCTGCAGCAATTTGGGGACTGCCTGTCTCATCTTCATCTTTTGCTGCCTTCTGCACTCTGGGAGACCCACTCCTGACACCTGGGACACACACTGACTCCCTTGGCTACACCATTCGGCTCCTATGCTGCCACTATGCAACATACTACCTCTGCCTTCTTAGGAATAGCTCTTCAAGAGAGCCTGCTTCAGCAGGAAGTGCTTTTAGCTCTAATAGCCAGAGAATTGGTTCCTTTTGTTTTTTTCAGGGGACAATTTTTACAGTGCCTGTGTTTTTCAAACAGAGGATGTAGAGTCATCGTCCTTGTATTTTTCACTAGCAGGAATACAAGACTATCTCATTTCTTCTGAAACTCACGGCTACCACTGCCAACATATTTGTCTCTGGATAATCCAAACAGCAGCATTTTGTATCTGTAATGGCCCCAATCCACCTCAAACCAGAGATATTTTTCAAAAGGCTGTTAAAGTGCATTGTAAAAGTAAGACTCGCCTTCCTAGAAGCAACCTAATTATCACAACCAGCGTCACCCAGCCTGAGTCTGAATTTGCAAATAAAGGCATTTAGTTTCCTTAAGCCTCAGAAAAGTTTTCTGTCCCCACCATGACTCCTCAGCACCAGGAAATAGCTGCTGTAAAACTCCTTTCTGCTGAGATATGATGGAATCTGTTCTGCCTGGAGAAAGTAATCTCCAGGACATTTTGTGACTCTGCAACTCCCTTAGGTTCATGGCAACTGTACAATCACACCTATGCCTGACTTAGACCTTGGAGTTTGTAACAGCTACACTGGCATCAGTCTTTGCCAGAGCTTATTTTCCTTGGGAATGGATTCAAAATATCTGTACAAAACATCTACTTTAAAACCAAAAGGTTCATCCCTCTGTGAGTGTAAGAGTTTGTCTGGCTGTGCTGGGCCACCCAATGTTATGCACCCACATTTTACACCACCACAGATGCTTCAGGATCTGCATGCAGACCATACTCCGGATTGTCCATAGTTACAAAGGCAACTCCATGAACATCTGTCTGGCAGTTATAGTTTTACTTTCCTTATGTTAATGACAAAACCTTGTATGAGGAATCCTCTTCTGATTATGTCTTCCTTGTTAATAGTAGGAATAATCCACAAGGCCCAGATACCTAGCTTTTGTGGGCTATGCTCACTACATTATGTTGAGTCAGATTTCTTCTCACCCACACCTCCAAGAGTGCCTTTTCATTTGGTTCTAATTGGCCTCTCAGAGTTTAAGAACCATGGCATTTTTACTAGCTCAGTGGCCATCTGGGATGCTTACCCTCTTGTAGGGGTAATAAAGTTTTGGAACTTAGTCACTGAAACATTTCTTAAGAACTTGGTTAGAGACTTTTCCTTCTTTACAGAGCAGTGTCCTCAGTCAAAACTTAATTTTGTCTTGACATATAGTTTGGCTTTTGATTCCATCCCTCTTCAGAGGAACACAGACTACCAGGTGTTATAGGCCAGCACAACAAACTCCTGTACAGGACAGAAAAGTAAAAGAGACTTTGGGGGTCAAACAGAAAGAAGCCATGTTACTAAAAATGCTGTTTAAGAGGGATCAAATACCAAGGCCTAAATCCATGGTGGTCTTCATGTGCCATTTGAACTGGGAAGTTACTTGCTTGTCTTCATTCCTGACCCAGCTATACAGAGCCTCCACCACCTCTCCCCAGGTGTCAGATGTGTCCAGCTTTTTTATTTAGACAAACTAAAAATCATTTAGGAGGAGCCTGGCAACATCGGAAAGTCCATGGGCAAGGCTATTGACCAGAGATGGTCATGATGAGACCTGCTACTGGGGAATCAGTGTTGCAGCAGCAGCGACAAGACTTTTGGGTGCTCCAGTAGTACCCTGACAACCAGGCAGCAGCTCCCTTTTGGTAAGACACACAGCACAAACATTTGTAGTCCCAGCCACACACTGCGATGGCAGTAAATATTGCAAGGTGTCCAAACAAGGCTCAGCTTTTCCTATCATGTTGGTCTCCTGTTCTTGCTCTAATATTTCCATTTTGTATTTTGGGGTTTAGGGGGATCCTTCTTGTGCAAGCAAATTGCTGGAAGGGGAAATCAGGGTCACTCCCTCCAATAACTGGAGATTTTTCAATGTCTGTTGCCAATAAAAGCATCATCAACATGCTTTGCATTCTGTCTGCCTTGGAATCCCACTAGAAAGTACCTGGGAGTCAGAAGCTAAGAGGAATCAAAGGTTTTGGGGACCACTTATGTGACAAACATATTTTGATAACTAAAAATTTTCTGGCTTGAAGGGATAGTTGCATGACACCCACACTGAGAATGTGCTTATGAACAATGCATTTCAAAGAATCTCCAGCTGCTGGTGAAAGACCTTCCTTTTTATCCCAGTAGTATGATAGTATAAGCATGTATTTTATAAATGTCAAAAACAACTGTAACTTTTTATATCTGTTTTCTTAACTAGGTTTTATTAGCTTTATAAAAATGCTTCAGGAATTTTCCTCTGTAGTTGCCTAGTAGTTGGTAACTAATTTGTTTTAAAATACCTTATGGAATCACATATGTGTTTGCATGCACAAGAGGTTCAAAACATGGGTAAAACATGGTTCATTATGAACTGATGAACTTCAGAGTTGTACCTGCAGATTCTCAGTTTCAAGAGATGCAATACTGTAACACCATTGAATTAATAAAGTCAATTCCATTTCAGTTTACCTTCTACAATGTAGAAGAGGGATTGGGAAGGACTACAGAGGAATGGAAGCCAAAACTTGGAGGGGTATTCCATGCCAGAAGTGGGCA
This sequence comes from Harpia harpyja, assembly GCF_026419915.1. Lineage (NCBI taxonomy): Eukaryota > Metazoa > Chordata > Aves > Accipitriformes > Accipitridae > Harpia > Harpia harpyja. Next base: position 75,733,275 of record NC_068943.1, on the reverse strand, counting down.
GAAAAAACACCCCACAACCCAAAGTACGTCCTTATTTATATTTGTCTTCATGTTGTTCTGAATCTTTTCCAAGCTTCCGCAGCTTCCTGTGTATAAACAATTTTATAGTGCATGTTATCAAAACCAGTTGTCAGGTGACTTCTTAAGACAACTTTATCTTCATGTGTCTTGTTACTTCTGATTCTACTGTCAGAGAACTGCCATGATCTGGATAGGAAAGGGTGCATTGTCAGCTAGAGAAGTTGTGTCTAAATGCTGGGCCTCTTAAGAAGATGAAATGCTCCTTTTATCAACACCTGATGAAAATTTTTCTATTGGTGACAGTAGGGCCACAATTTCTCTCTTCTTTATGAGGTGTGAAAAAAAAAGCAGTAATATCTGTCCAGCTCTACGACCCCTTGCCTGCCATCCAGACAGTCAGGAAGAAACATCCAGCAAAGTATCCAAGTGCCAAAGGGACCTGACCAGGCAGGGATTTCTCAGGGCTGGCTGCCACCGGGCTCACTGAAGCAAGTGTGGAAGCAGAGGTCCTATTTTCTCTGATCTATATTGGAGTTTTATCTGTTTAAAAAAATATTTTTTGTTGTTATGCTAATGAAATTTGGATGCACTTTGTTAGATTTTTTGTTTAAAAGCTATTTAGTCTTCTCTGAGAGGATTACTATAGGAAGAGGCCTATGGTCATTTGCTTCAAAATCTTTGCAAATTAGGATTCAGTTGTTTGGTGAATAGTCTCTAGACATGCTCCACTTTTAAAGTAGCTCCATTAAGAAAAATACATGACAGAGCCACAGGTCAGTGAGCTGACTAGATCAGCTGGATGTAAGTATCAAAGACAATAATTGTCCTTTGAGACTGTCATAGTCCTTGCAGGCTGTAAGCTCACTCATCATTGGCAGCTGGGACCTAGGGAGAAAGCTACTAACAATGGCAGTTATGGAATGTTTTTTCAGATTTCATTTACAGGTTACAATGGGGAATCTGTTTCTCTCATTTTTACTGTGAATGAATAGAGCCCACAGCTAGCTCAGCAAGTTGGACATTTCCCTTCTGCTCCACTAAATTACTGGAATTAAAATAGAATTTTAATATTATTACAGTTATACACCTGAAAAACACCCCAATGCAGGGTTGGATGAAAACTACTGCAGAAATCCTGATGGGGATGAAAGTGGACCCTGGTGTTACACAACAGATCCTGCTACCAGATTTGATTACTGTAACATCCCAGAGTGTGAGAGCCAGGTCATGCACACTGGAGAAGGTATATTTATTTTTCAGAGGAGTGTTCAAGTAGGTAATGTTATTCTTGCTATTTGTTCGTGCTTTAATATTGCAGATTGGTGTCAAACTTGAATTTAGATCAAGCTGGAACTTAAGAAGTTCTCAACACAAAGGTTGTTTTCCTAATTGGCTGTAGTTATCAAAGTAATTTTGTAAATATGGAGGAACTGAAATTTTTTAAACGTTTGCTGATATTGTCCTGCTCTTACCCCTAGCAATTTATTTAATTTTAACAAGAGTAAAGATTGACCCAAATGCTGTGTTATGTACAGAACTCCCATTGCTATCAGTACATACAGATATGTAACAAAGTCCTCCCTCCAAATGGCCTCCCTAAAGCTTTATTCATTTGGCTAGGCTGTAATGCATGGTATTCTGGATTCTTTTCATCATTAGCTGGAGCAAAACCCTCTTTTCCTTTCAGTGTGGTCCTCCATGAGTAGATCAGAATCAGAATTCACTGGCTGGTGTGAACCTTGCTTTATTTTCATTCTGCCTAGGCCTAGGCCCTATAGTGGAGTGCATGCAGTGTAATGGTGAAGACTACCATGGGGAAGTTTCCAGAACAGAGTCTGGGCTTGAGTGCCAGCGCTGGGATACCCAAGGGCCTCATATGCATGGATTTACCCCGAAACAGTGAGTCACGCTCAGAGCTGAATTCATTCCCACAGTACCTGGGAGACCCTGCCTGCAGACAGCCTAATTGCTACAGCCGGCTATAGCTGACTCACAAGCTTCTCTTTCATTTTCAATGTGCAGTTTTCCAGAGAAAGATCTGAAGATGAATTATTGCCGTAATCCTGATGGCGAACTTCGGCCCTGGTGTTTCACTACCAGCCCTACTAAACGCTGGGAATATTGCAACATTCCTCGTTGCAGTGAGTCTGATTTCCTGAGATCACTCCAGAGGGTAGCTCTTCTCATTAAAATGATGCAGGGAGTGGAAAGACAAGAAATCACAGTTTTGAGTAACCTGAGAAAATCCTTCTGAACCAGGGAAAGTGCACATTAATAAGCAGAATCACTCACTAAATTTCAGTTACATAAAATCATGTAATGTCAGTGAGGATGCAGGTGTCGCAAAGTGCAATAATGCCAAAGATGTTACAGAAACCCTAATTTTTCTTCAATCACCTTACTTTTCAATTTACCTGAGAGGCAGGCATTCAGGTTAAATCAGGTGGTAGTTTTCAGCTGACCTGCTAACTCATGGAAAACATGTAAATAACCATGTGGCCATACTGTGATATTTTACCTGGGTCTGGCCAGCACAGCCAGCACTGCCAGCACAGCAAGGGATGAATCCTGAGAAACAAGTTCAGACCTCAGGAGAAAAACCTGACTTATCAGTAAGCTAGTTTAACCCATTAAGCTGAGCACACTAAATATGGACATTTCCAAAGCACCGAATAACGAGATTAGCACTGCTGTTTGTAGAACTGGACTGCACTTTGAGAAAAATTTCTGTGGTTTTATCTCTAGAGCTTGCTTTCTGATGCATCTGCACTTGCCAGTGCTCTAAGCAGCAGCTCTAGCATGTGTTTGCTAGATGTAGTTCACCTCAGCATGCTCAATTACAGATGGAAGAATGACTATTTATAGACTTTGGAATGATAAAGTAAATTGTGAAAGTTACCATAGCATCTCCATTTCGTGCTTAAAACTAAAAGAAAGTTCAAGGAACAGACCATCCTTTTAGAGTCATACTTGTCTCCTCAGGAAATTCCATATACAAAGTATATATAGTAGGTATGCTCTGTAGATTCATTTTGTCTCTGCCCTCCGCAGGTTCTGTGCCTCTGATTGTTACTCTTGCGTTCTTTGCTGTTCCCCACGTGCCAGACCAATTCACTTTCTTTCACTCCTCCTTCTGCCCCACTTTCCCAATAAACTGACTCCAGAGGCTCAGCTCTGAAGGCTGTTTTGCTTTCTCTCACAATTGTCTTGGCCCTTATCCTTATCCTTTCTGCCCTTCCACCCTACCCATGTGTATTATATTAATGTGCTCCCTTCATCCTGCTTGTTTTTACAAGACTGTACAGGACTACTTACTGCCTTTCCAGCTCTGCTCTCAGGGGACTGCAGGCACAAAGTCTGACTTGACCCAGCAAAGTTATTTACTGACTGCTGTAAAAGGACAGACACAGAACATCTATCTGGCACGCCCGACTACTTGTGAAAATGTTTGGTTTTGCCATGGCTTTCAACCAATGTCATCTCTGCTGAAAGAAAAAAATGCATGTTTGACATTACAGAAAACAAAGGGGTTTAAAATATATTTGAAAGCACTAGTTAGCAGTGTTTCCTTTTCTTTTCTTTTTTTTTTTTTTTTTTTTTTGTAATCCTGTTACAGCTATGCACCCACCAGTCTCTGGCCTGGGCTCCCAGTGTCTTTCAGGGAAAGGAGAAGACTATCGAGGCAGGATAGCCGTCACCAAATCGGGAAATGCCTGTCAACACTGGAACACGCAGTTTCCTCACAGACATGGCTGGATTCCTGACAGATATCCCTGCAAGTACGCTGAGTCTCATCATTTTAACAAATACCACAGAACATAGTTCTTCCTTATCAATCCAGATGCAGAGGCAAGAGGAGCACAGGTTTTCCATAGTTATGTTGATAAGCTGTTTTCTCACCTTTTGTTAGCTCTCATTACTTCTGTTCAGGTCTTGCTCTTCATTTTTTTCTGCATTCCTTTTTTTTTATCAGCTACTTTATCCTCATGTGCTTTTTTCACCTGTCTCCTTCACATCCCACTGCAGTTATAAGTATTTACTACTTTTATGTTAAAAATCCCCTGGTTGTGTTTTGGCACACTTTCAATGCATTACTCTTCTGAAGAGCAATGCTCCAAGGTCCAAGATCCTTGTGCTCCGAGGTCAGAGGAGCTGGGTTTGCAGAGCATTATTAAAGGGTAAGGGTAACTGGGACTGACCAGGCTTTTTGCTCTGTATTTTGATCCTGTCGGTTGTGAAATGGAGCCTGCAAGTTTTCCTGGGCATGTGAAACCCTGTCCATTACCACAGGGCAGAGAGCAGCATGCACTGGTGCTCATAAGAACACGCTTCCAGGATCAGTCTGTGACATCCAGCCTCGCCTGGTTCTTACCATGATGGTCAGGTACACCAATGGCTTGTGTTTGGAAGTCAGCTTTTCCTGCCTTATCTTGGCCCCAAAAACAAGAGTAGAAAGTGTAAGCATTGGAAAAGTTCCTGATATATCATCAGCATTTAGCCTGTAAATTTAAAGGCTTTTGATTAATCCCAAAATAGTGGTGCATGAAGTAATCTCCAAAAAGAATAAATGTAACCGCTGAGCTGAGTTCTGCATGCAGTATTTATTAATAGTCTTGCACACAGCTCCTCTGGATTTCTACGAGTAGTTTAAAGCCAGTGTTTCTGTTTCAGGGGCTTAGAGGAAAACTATTGTAGAAACCCTGATGGAGAGAAGAGGCCCTGGTGCTACACCATCAACAGCAGCGTTCGGTGGGAATATTGTGCAATTCCCCACTGTGATGGGACAGAACAAGGAATTGCTGGTATGAGTAGTTGAGCATACTTGAGATAAAGACTTTAAAACAGTGACAGACTTATTTTTTCTCATTGTAAATGTGTTAAATCTTTTTTCGGTCACTCTGTCACTGTTGTTAATGCTGTTTTTCTGCTTGGCATGTTACAAAACCTGCCAAATACTGGACTTTCAATGGTTAAGGAAGTGCAGTGAAGGATGTAAATCACCAGCTGACCCAACAGAAGAATTACAGGATGAAAGAGATTTATATTTTTTATATTCCTTTTTTTTTTTCCAAAGGTAGGGCATTTTTAGCAAGTTAGTTGAAAAATGAAAAACAGGTTTAAAGAGATGAAACAGTGCTAAACAAAAGGAAGTCCCATTTTTGGAAAGGAGCCACAAAAGAGAGGACAGGCGCTTCCAAAGTAATAAAAATCTCATCTGAAACATCCATTCATTTAAGCACGAAAAATAACAACAAAATCTTAGTGCAATCGAAAGGATAATAGAGAGATTAAAGTTTAACATAATGTCCATTTTAGAAATATATAGGAGAAAAATCACTAGCATCTAATCTTTGAGGATTTTTTCTTGGGACCTTTCTGATCTTCAATTCAAACATGTTCACATATACCAAAATGAAACTGAGTGGTGAACCTTCCACTGAACAACATCTGACACATGAGGGTAATCTGTGAAAGATTTCTAAATATCTTTGGAAATACCTTTCCACTTTTCATGCTGGCCATGATGTTCTCACTGGATGCAGTCTGTATAAATGAGTCATTCATTTTTGTCATCCTGTGCATTTGATGCTTTCTTGTGCCTACTCAGTAAGAACATAAAATCGTGATGCAAAAGACCAGTTTCTGGGTTTTGCTGCAGATGTGCCTATGGAAGTTCCCCTACCAGAGGACTGCTACCAAGGCAAAGGCCAGAGTTATCGTGGCACAACTTCCATCACTGCATCGGGAAAAAAATGCCAGGCCTGGAACTCCATGTTCCCGCACAGGCATGAAAAAACCCCGGACAGATTCCCAAATGCGTATGTTTATATCACCTTTTCTTGCTTTATCTGACAATGACTGTTGTTGATTGTATTATCTATGCTTTAAAACACTGCCAGGGAATGTATCTATAAAGGAGAATATTTCTAAAGTGCAGAAACATTTTCTGTTAGTCTCATTTTTAAAAACTGTGTTTTCTTGTTATTTAAATTCTGAGTAAAATACAGCTGTGTCCCTCTACTCTTAAATCTGAGCTTCTGTAACCAACACTGGAAGACTTGTATCCAGAGTCTGGGCATTTGCTGAAATATGCATTTTGTTTAAGAATTTGAGACCTTTGTGGTGACCTTTCTACTTATTTCATCTGGGGAGAACACAGCTTTATGCTGCAAAACACACAGTCAGATATATTATGATTAGAACTACCATTTAAATGTTCTTTGTAGTTGGAATTGGGCACCCCGAATTGCATACACTGTAATTTTCCCCCTTGATTTGTCTTCTTCAGACTAAAAAACTGGACCAGCGATGACTTAGAGAGCTAATCATAATTACTAATGTGCCAGTTTTTAATAAGGGTAGGAAAGCCATCATTGCTTAGTGAATTACAAGTATAAGCAGGAAGGTTGATACTTTTCTATTTTTTTGCCTTTTTTATGATGTCACACTAAATAATTTTTTTTTTTTAATTTTCAGTCATATTTTGGCATCAAAAATACTGATGTATTGAAACTGGAACATCCTCAGAGGGGATACTGTTTTTCACAAACATTTGAAAAATTGAAATCAAGCTGTGAAAATGTGGAATTAATGTGTTCTGGCATATTCAGAAAAAAAGCATTTCATTTTTTTTATTCTGTGACTGTGCTGTGATTCACGATGGGGAAATACTGCAACTCTGCAAGTTATTGAAGAGAGAAATTCTACTTCCCCCTGCCCCAGCAAGCACAGACATGGGAGTGCTCCCACTGTATTCAGTAGAAGTGGGGGTTTTTTGGGGGGGGGGGTCATTTACATAAGTATTTATTCACCATTCTTTTGGCGAACATGAGAAAGAACCCTTTGGCATTTAAAAATAAAAATTTTGGAAAAGCATAATTGCCCACCAACAGTACGGATCTTCCTGCATATTTATTACTAATTCACACATTCACACAATTGTGTATGCTTACACATATATACTTAGAAATTAAATTATTGGCAGATTGGGCATTTATTTAGCTACTCAGCACATTGACATATTACAGCCAGAATTTAAGCTAGTAGTTGAATTATGTTTCCTTGTGCATGAATATATTCATGACTCTGATGTACATGTGAAATATAACTCTCCACTCATATCACAGCACGTTTTTCTGGTAATAGGATATCTGGCAATAAGTAAAAAAGTAATAAATGTATTTATATCTACATAGTACAGATCCACATCTTTTTGGCAAGATATTCCTATGATTAATTTCAGTCTTATGCAGCATGACTATGGTACTTATTTTGGCAGGGATTTGAGGGACAACTATTGTAGAAACCCGGACGGTGATAACAGCCCATGGTGTTTCACCACTGACCCCAGCGTGACATGGGAGTACTGCAATCTCAAGAGGTGTGATGATCATACACAAAAGCCCGCACCAAATGACCACCCTGCAACGACGGCACAAAATGTTGGCCTGACTACACCCACCACATCTGGTAACAGCTGGCTATAAGCATCACCTCCTGTAGAGTCTGTGGGTAAAGGAAACAGTAATGTATCAAACTTATTCTTGAGTAGAGCTGCAACATAACAGTCACACCCCTCCTCCAGCTTTCACTTGCATACCGTTCAATTTTGCAGCAAGTACTCTTTAGTCAGTTCATATCCTGTAGCCTGTAATATTTTACAGTGCATTCTGCAGGATAACTTTTTAATTTAGGGGAACAAGAGGGAAATAGACAAAATTTCTAGTGTTTCTGTAGCTGTGTGCTATTGAAATATGATCACAATGAATGTTGTTCTTATAGGAATTTTGCCTGTGATGTGCTTTATGTTTTCAGGAGGTTGACCTTAGCTTGTTGTATTGTTCATAGGCAACCATGTTTTGCAAAATGTATGCATCAAGAGAAACAAGTTTTTGCTCTATCCTGCTTCATTGCTTCCTTAATTAATAGTCCATGTTGATCAAAATGGTGTGACTTTTCTGAATGTATAGTAGAGCTTTCCACGGATTATTTACTTTGCAAAGGAATGTGGCAGGGTTGGATAAAAGGTTCCTAAAAGGAGCTGTGTACTCTTACTCACATGCAGCAGAAGAAAGTACCTGAAACAATGTCCTTGGCAGCAAAAATTGCTCTTTCAGTCTAATGGGCTGCTAACTCTGAAATATGCTTCTCTCATGGAAGGTGCTTACTGATACCAACTCAGCAAGAATCCTGGAGTTGTTTCAGATATTTGCAATATGTTACAGAAAATGTTTAGCCTGAAGTTCCTTGAAATTTCTTCCAATTCATTTACTCTGTACATCCAGGAAGACATCCATCTTGACAAACTAAGTGATCACATCAGAGGGTACATTTTTGTTTGTCTTTCTGCTGTAGACACTAGAGAGTGTGCAGGTCCTAAAGGTACTTAATCTGGTTTGTTTCTGCTTACCACCACCACATACAGATTCAGCAGCTAACAATAATTTCCTTTTCCTCTTTTTTCACAGACTGCATTAACGGTAATGGTAAAGACTATCGTGGCACCATAGCAAAAACTGGAAGGGGCAGGACTTGTCAAGAGTGGAGTTCTCAGAAACCTCACAGCCACAAATATTTCACTCCTGTGACTCATCCAAGAGCAGGCCTGGATAAAAATGTAAACAGCTGCTAATGCCATTGATGTCATTGAACATTGTCGTCTTCCTCCACAACTCCTCAGTAAACATTTCATGTTCAGTCTTTATGGACCAGGTTAAGCATATCTGGAAGTAATCACATTGATAGCCCAGACCTACAATAACACTGAAGAGGGAAGAATGCATTTTATATTACCTAGGATGTTGGTACTTCACACACAGAGGTACACCATGGGGTTGACGCTGGCAGGCAAGCAGCACAAAAGAAATCAGCGCTTCCCTGAGTTCTGCAAACCCCAAAGCGATGTCTGTTGCTGTTTGTCACAAACTAAGCAGGCTTCTGGCAAATTCTTGGAGCTGACCTAACTTGCTGTCATTGACTTTAGGGGAAGAAGGATTAGGCCAACAAAAAATGTTTTAGTGCTAAGCACTTAGTCATCCTATGTCAATCTTCTCATGAAGCCTTAAAAAGCACTAGAGCTAGGGAGACTCTTGGTGGATGAAGAAAATGACAGCAATTTTATCATATTTTTCTAATCTCACCTAATGGTTTTGAGATGCAAGAAAGAAAGATTTTTGTGATCAGAGGAAATGGAAAGCATTTAATGTCCAGTGGAAAAGTAGTTGGGGGAAATTATTCAAAGTTTTAGTTAACACTTTTTTACTTACAGACTTTGTCATTCTGTGGCTAACATTTGGAGTCTTCATTCTCTGTTTTTGTAATTATTACAGTATTGCAGGAATCCTGATGGAGATGTAAATGGTGTTTGGTGCTTCACAACAGACCCAGAAAAAAAATGGGAGTACTGCGAAATCCCACGCTGCTGTAATTATCCTTCAAGACTCTTCTGTCCTCCCTTTCTACAACTTGTTACGATAGTTACAAAATGTTTTCAGTCCAACCATAAAAACCACAGTAGGCAGTAGCTTTAGATTTGAATTTACGTCTGTATGGAAGTTTGACACAATCAGGCACCTGTAACAGTCAGCCAAAGTTTAGGTAACCTGGCGCTAAGAATCATCAGTAAGATTTCATAGATAACAATCTGTGTGCTCTTTATTGTCAGTGAAGATAAGCACTCAGAGTTGCTAGCTGAATTTGACATATACAGTGAAGCTGTGAAGAGAGGTATTCCTTCCCTGGGCTCCTCAAACACAGGAGAGGATTTCCTTGATGTTCATGCTAGTCTTTCCATGCACTTTGTGGCAGGACTAATGCTTTGAGAACCTGCTCATCCACTTTTCCTGTTAGTTGGGAGCATCAGAGATTACATCCTTTGAAACCCTTTTCATTCTCTGCTGACTTAATTTTTATTCTGATCTGGATGTTAAAATAATCTGTCCCTAGATATTTTGCCTTTCTTTTGGGGTAGGGAGTGAATTTGGTCCTGGATATTTGACACAGTTTTCCTTAATTCTTTTTTTCTATTTTGGGAGAGTAGGTACACTGAGGAGGTGTAGTGCTTGCTGAAAAATTCAGCAGCAAGAGATTTTACCTTTTGTGGTGCCCTGGCAGGGGACATCAATAACAGCTGTAATGTACTGGGAGCACTGCGTGGCACACCCGGCAGTCATCTCCTTTGCTTTGCTCTTCCCTTCCTTGCCTGCATTTTGACAGAATTTTTTTTTTTAAATGTATCTGGCAGGGATATGGAAAGTCTATTTGTTCTTCATCTCATGTATTATTTTTACTACAGTAACATCCAGAGGCCAGGTCCCTGCTTTGTTGGACAGTGTATAAATACAAAATAGGGAAAAGTGGTCACTCCCTCAGGAGTATGTGATATTCTTCATGTTGGCCATCTAATGTGTTCCTCTAAGCAGCAATACGTTATGATTGCACACATTAATTTTGTCAATCAGACCTAATTGCTGCACAGGCAAAAAGAATAAGGAATGGCATAAAACCAACAAATACCACAGCTGTAAAAACCTGCTCCCTGGAACTGCTGTGGTGGAGCTTTACTTTGAGATCTGATCTCTTTTCAAAACAGACTTTGAATACTAGATTTTTAAATTAAGGTGTAGAGAAACCTTACAGTCTCCTCCCTTTGATTACTTTATTAATTTTCTCATACTGCAACTAACAAATTTAACATCCATAGCATCATATGCAGCTCTGAAAAGAGTTACTTGGGTCCTTACTGAGCACTCAAGCGCAATCCATTTTAAAAACTGTAGAGAGATTCGGATGAAGAAGAAAGTAGAGTGAGCAGTGTGAGAGCAAAATTGGAATATTTTATGACAAGGAGACACTGACTCAATTTTATTTATAATCTAGGGATTGGTTTGAACTCAACCAAGGTGTAGACTGTAATGTTTTAAAGAATTTAGAAGTTGTTATTATTGCTTGGGCAATAAACTTTTCCACTTTCTTTAGCTCTCTTTTCCCTTCAACTTTCCTACAGATTTTCTCTTGGGGGTGGGGCTCATGGTTTTACTTATGTTATCTGACTACATCCAAATACTTGACATAGTTAACAATTTTTTTCCAGGTAAATTAATATTTTGTCACGTCAAATGTGATATATTAGCCTCAGGTTTAAATGCTCAAGGTAATGATAATATAATGGAGTCTAAAGGTTCTGTTTTTTTCTTTACCCTTAGTTTCTATTAACCAATGTAAAGAGTGAAAGCCTGAGGAAGATAAAAAAAAGTCTTATGCCTTTCTCTTTTTCATCTGATTGTACTGTGGATGGCATTCCAGAACTGCTTAAAATTCTCCATTGTAGCTTTTTTTGTTCTGTAGCTTCTTCTGAGCATGACTGTGGAAAAGTCCTAATAAGGAGTGAGCGAGCCTGTGAGCAATATAGCATGTGCAGCGCATCTCCAGGGTCTTGGCCTTGGCACGTCAGTCTCAGGATGAGGTACTGGTATTCCAGACTGTATCACCGTCCGTGAGCACCAGGGTTTCACAGGGAACAGGCATTAGAAAGAGACCGACAGGAAACAATGCATGTGCTTCTGGAGACTGGCCTTGGTTTCTATAGAAAATGCTTTCACATGTAAAATAAACTTTTTTTTTTTTTTTTTTTACTCATAATGTCCACAGATAGCTACTTATTGGGTCATTAATCCCAAACTCCCCACTTTCTCCTGAATCTCTAGAGGGCAAACTTGAACTGCAGACATTAAGTACACCTTTATTTACTGAAATGGGGAAGGAATAATTCCCACTGAGGATAGTGACAGTTAATTGCATTCTGCAGTGGGGGATTTAAGCCCAGGAATATACCCACCAAGCTGCAATGTGTACCAATGGATTGTGGTCATCCCTTTTCACTCAGCATCCAATCTGGTTCAAATGTAAATTGATGCTGTGACCACCCTAGCTGTGTTAGAAGCCATAGGAAGACCATCATCTCTCAGTGTAAACAAAACGATTATGCATAGCATTTCCACAGTCACAGTGAGGTGCTTACAGAAAGGCTAATGAAACTTTCTATAGAGCTGTTGACAGTCACCATAATAAATAATAGCCCAAGAAAAGTTAAAAGTCTATAGTAAGGTTTATTTAAAGAACCAGTCCAAAGCAACCCCACAAATCAGAAGGATGTATCCTTTTATTAATTGCTAATCAGGACAAACCCATTACATCACAGGTGAAATTGTTAGGAAATTTAATTATTTTTATTAAATTTCTGAAAGCAAGAGTGACCTGTTGCAAAAATTTCACCTCGGTGTTAGATTTCTTTTCATGTCTCTCATGTTCTGGAGCAAATAAAGCTTGTCCTTTGAAAATCTGCATTTGATTTCTCTTGCTATTGGCAAAAGACAAACTATGACTGGTAAAAGGTTTGAATAAGGGGCATATTGCTCATTTGCTAATATTTCCCATTGTGCACAGCACAGATGGTGGAGAATTGACTATGCAGTCTTAAGTGAATGTGATTGTCTTCTCTATTCTAGTACCAACATGCACCATTGTGCTGGCACTCTGATACATCCACAGTGGGTCCTTACTGCAGCTCAGTGCTTGCAAGAGTGAGTATCCGCTAGAACAAGTGACAGGCATTTCCTAAATCTGTGAGAAAATCAACAGAGGAGCAAGATGTACCTAATAAGGCACTTTCTTTACCCCTTATTTCCTGTCTTCCTTGCCAGCAAGCTGATTTTTATCTTCTGCTCCTGTCTCAGTCAAACAGCAGCAGAGCACAACAGAGGTTACTTCTATCATCTCCCTTGTCTCCTACCCCAAAGCACGACAAAAATGGGTGCTAATGATGTGCTGGTGCTAATCGCACTTGGAAGAACTGTGGCTAGCAACTGACCCTTAGGGCTTTAGAAGTTGTGAACACTGCAAGAAGATGCCACATTATTTACAGCCCATGGGATTTTTCACCATCATAAAAATCAAACTTTTTAAAAAGCCACATTTTCCTTCTCTCTGAGAATAAATGAAGGCATCTATGGTCAGAAGCAGCAGCCTGACCATCTTGTTAACTGCCATTCTCCAGGGAAATCACTGAATTTTGTAAGAGTGATATTCCTGATTACATGTATGGATGTATAACCTTGCCACTGTCATTTCTTCCAGGTCAACAGAGCCTTCTTCCTACAGGGTGTTTCTTGGGATACAGAATCTCAATGCAGCAGAGTCATCCCTGCAAATCCAAAGCGTTCAGAAAGTATTAAAGGAACCAAGTGGAGCAGACATTGCTTTGCTGAAGTTGAACAGGTACCATTTCAGTCCAAGTTGTCCACCCTTAACACCTTTATTCTGAAGGCAGAAGTTGGCTTAGCCTGGAGTTGGCTCTCGGGGGTGGTTGCGGGTGATATGAGAGAGTGTGAGAGTCCCTCTGGGTATTAGCATAGGCATCTGTTCAAGGGTGAATTCTGAGCATCTCTCCTGCTGAATGACCCCATTGGCAGAACCCTTGTAAGCTTCTTACACAGTTTAGGGAAGGCAAGGACCTGTTAGGATGGGAGGGATGGTCATGGGGAATTCCCATTCGCCACCTGCTAAGAAGCAGCTCCACTGAAGCAGGGAGAGTGGAGGCAAACTAAGGGGGAGTTGTGTCTGGAGGATCTTCTGCTTGGAGGCTTTTCCTACTCAGCTCTGAGGCCTGTGAGCAAGGAGCGAGAAGAAGGGTCCAGTTTCCCTGGCAGTGCTTCAGGCCAGGCCACATGCATGTTTCATGGCCTGGCATGGCTTCAGGCCAGCAGCTCAGTAAAACCAGATCCTGCTTGTGATATAGTGAAAAATCGTGTGCATAACTGTAATTGCCTGAAGGTCTCTTTAGTGTCTTGCTTAGATGTCTGAGCAGTCTGCTCTGAAATGTGTGCAGCTATTTCAACGTTATTTGTTCCCTTTTGGAATGCTCCTGAAACTTTTCTACTTACTCATTGGTTTCCCTCTTGTTCTTATGTTCACCACACATGGATTAAAGATCATGAAAAGCTCATGTTTGACCTGAGAGGAAATTTCTTTTTAAAAATTCACCATACAGCTTTAATGAACTTAGAACAATTTCACTTAAATGTCAAATCAGGTTCTCTGGTGCTTGATTAATCAAAATCCCACTGACTTCAGGTGAGTAGAAGGAACTCATGCTCCACCAGTTTTACTCTCACTAGTACTTGGAACTATGTCATTCGGTTCCTCTTTCACTGGGTGCCCTATGTACATTTGCACTGTAGATACATGCATTCTATAGCACTGTAGGCAGTTTTGCATCAGCAGCACTCACCATCTGAACACAGTCTGCATGTGAGATGCCATAAATAGCAGGTATGGACATCATAACCCTCAGTTTCTGGCTTAGATCAACTTTGCTTGTTTTCAGCTTCATTAAATTCCTTCTTTACGTTTCTCTTCAGCTTGCTTTGTGGACCTTATTATTTCCAAATCTTCACTATTCATAAAACAGATCACCCAAGAAAATATGATGTGAGAAGACTGGTTGCTACTCCTATACCTGCATTTTGTGGCAATAGACAAGACTTGTCAGAGAACTGATGCAGGTCTGCGAAGATCTTGACAAAAATCACCCCAAAGGAGGGCTGATCTATTGAGGAGGACCACTGGTTTCAATAGAAGTCTAGTCCAAGGTGACTTATGTGCCATGCTCCTGAGAAGATGTGTGCTGTCTGGGACTTTATACTTCCCTTTCAATGTCATGTCCTCCATATTCTGGCATGTCTTCTGAAGTCTTCTTCCCTGTTCTCCTGTTCATTTTCCTACCCAGACATCAGAGGCCTCTGAGAAGGTGCCAGTGTCCACCCTGTGTTCATTGCAATCCCATTAGAAGGCCAGTTTCTTGTGTGCCAATAGATTTTTTAGGTGCTGTCTCATCTTAGGATGGATGTAGAATTTCCTTGGTGCAGAATAGGAGCATAGGTAGAAACAAACTTAGCTTCTTGATGTTGGGGAAGCAGAAGCTGCAATGCTCTTTTGCTGTAGTTCAAAAATGTTTGCCTGGTTACTGTCACACCAGCAGGCCAAACAGGAGCCAGAGTTGCTGTGAGGGCCATACTACCAGTAGAATTAGACCTGAGGTGCTAAATACAACCTTGAAGATAAAGGTACTAGAGGAACAGCACTAGAAACCTAGAGAAACCTGGACAGCAAGAAAACCCCCCACCAATCCCAGCTTTCTCACTTTAATCTCCTCTTGTCTATCAATTTTCATATGATAAAAATGGACTTTATTGAGAAGTGAACAAACTAGTTTTGGAAGCTGCAGAACTGATTTCCGTTCTTATAGGGGAAAGAACTCACGCAGGATATAATTTCATGGAACCATGTGAGAGTGGAGGTTTGAGATCACCATCTTGGACTTCAGAGGGCTGGAGGATAGAGTTCAAAATTAGGATGATGGCATTGGCACATCTAGCTTCAGCACAGGAGCTGGTTAGCATCTCCTACCCTCCCAAACTGCTGTGTTCATGTTTCATTCAAATTTTTGTGCTGGAGAAATCTTTATTTTAAGATGGGTCAGAGTCAATTCCCTTTGGTCTCTCATTCTCTTGAAACGTCTTGGGACTCATGGCCCTGGCACAGCCTGATTAGGAACAGGGGGATTTGTTAGTTCCCTTTAACTGGACATTGAAGATCTAACTAGCTATCACATCACATACTTTGAAAATCATTCTGGGCCTGAAAAGAGATTATGAAGGTTCATTTTAGCCTGACTGAACATCTGGAGTTCATTCAGGTCCTTTTACTCTCTTTCACAATCAGAACTAACCTTCACAGGGTAGGTTCCTGACAGTGGCAGATCTCATTTAACAGCTTGTTCAGACGTACTTTCACTGTACTAAAACTGTTTGCACTTGACTGACCCCTAAGGCGATACACCTTCTAGAAGCCACCTCATCTTTTCACATCTACATCCGAAAGTCAATAAGGGATCAGGCAGTCCAAAGCAAAGACCTCCCTATGCAATGTTTTCATCTCCAGGGCCCTATCTGCTCCATATCGAGCTTTATTCCAGTGCTGAAGCCTCCAGGCACAATGTTGTAATGAGGAAGAGTTTTATTTTGGTATTTACTTTATTGAGGTGCTAGACTTAGTAATGTGCGAGATACTGCATGATGTCACCCACAGCTATATCACCCACGCAACCAGAGGAGAAAGGAATTTTCTGCAACTTCAGCTGCGTCTCTTTATTTACTCATTCATCCATCCATCCATCCTTCCCTCCTCCTGTGAAGTCCCTGAGAATGTCCATGACCTCTGAGGCAGGGATGATCTGAGATAAGTCAGGCTCACACCACCTGCAAGGGTTGCTCGGGGCTGGGCTTGGGCTTGTACATGTTCCTATGCACACTGCACACCAGAGATCAGCACTCTAGCACTATGCTGCAAATACAGTCACACTGTGACTGTGCCCACAAACACATCCCAGAGGCTTTCAGTTGCTGTAAGGAACCTCTTTTTTCACTAAGTGACTATGCACCATCTTACAACCATTTATACAGTTTTAAGGCACCATCAGCTACTCCACCCTTCCCCACGCCATTTCCATGCAGAGCCTTCTGAGTGTGAAGACTGAACAAGCTGATGGTAATTTTTCTAAGGATCTTTTAATTATTCTGTTTGTTTTCCAGTCCTGTAACAATTACTGACCGTGTAAAACCAGTTTGTTTGCCTGAAACCAGTCTGATGGTAGAAAGAAACGCAGTATGTTTTCTAACTGCCTGGGGAAAAACAAGAGGTAAAGCATATTTGGTGCAGTTGAAAACTTAGGAAGGCTTTCAAATCTTATCCCAAAATATGTGCACTCATAGGACCTGAAAAACACGTTTTACTTAAGATTTAACTAGGTCAGAGGTCACCAAGCAACATTATTATTTTTATTTCTTTCTCTCAGAGCTTGATTGTTCCCCCTCATTGCTCACATAAACTGAATTCATTAAATAAGAGAAAAGAGAGAGGAGAATTAGACTTAAGACTTTACCACCTTTTATCTCTGTTTATTTTGGTCTTTCTTCAGCATAGGCATACACTGTATTTGCACAAATAAGGACAATACTCAAATAATGCCCTTGCCTTTAATTTTGATCTTCAGATATACATTTTTTTAACATCTGAATGAAGCTTGCACTTGCCTTCCTATAGTCTAAACATTACTGTCTGCATAGACTTCTGTGGGGACCTACATTCACTCTAGACTGCTAGGCTATATGGGCAAGCACCAGCCTTAAGCCCTTGTATCTGAGATAAGATGGCACCCCGGGAACTGTGAAGCCTTTGAGTCAGAGCTTGCTCAGACCCAGCCACCTTTGGGGCATGGGCAAAATGAGTTCAAGCTGAAAGTTTTTAATGCCAGTAAAACCCTTACCTGAATTTTGTTCACAGTCTAGCATTAAAAACTGACCGTGTGGTCTCCTGCTGCCCAGGTCTCACTCCACCTATGCTGAGGGTTGAGAATACCCAGCCCTCTTTGACCCACTTCTGCTGCAGAGGGAGGCAATTCCTTGTCCCTGCAGCTTCCCACAGTGATGCTGGTATCTGCCCTCATTCAGTCCCAGCTCCCACGTACGCATTTGTGGCCTTGCTGAGCTACACGCAAAGGATGCCCTTCCCACCCCATTTGCCAGACAGCACCTTATTAATACTTTACCCGTAAAATGAAGCCAATGGATTCTTCTTTGTGTGCGCATCCACAGAATTTAGGGAAAAAAAAAAAAGACTAGAACATGTCCTTGTCTCTGAGTTTCACCATAAAAATCCTCCACATAGACTGCAGTACCTTTTTCCCCTTCTGGTGTCATTTAGATACAAACCTGATGCTACGAATATAATGCTTAAGAATAATCACTCTACTATTAGTGTAACTTATCAGCATTATCAAGAAACACTTTTCCCCAGCATAGACAGTATTTATTGGGTTTCCTCGCACCTTTTTTCCCTTTCTTACCTTGCATTTTTTTCTTTATTCAGCTTGCCACACGGTGGCAGCTGCTTCCTATGTGCTAGTGATCACAGCCACAAAAAATGGTACAGGCTAGATTTCTTCTGGCAGTGCATTAGGATGGAAAACTCAACAGACCATTGTTGCATTTAGGCAGTGGGAAAGAGGGTCCTGCCATGTCATGCAACTAGTTCATGAAATCAGCAGGGGAGGGAGAGCAAAGCCAGAGCCCCACATCTAAATAAAATGTGTTTTGGGAAAATTCAGCCTTGGCTTCAGAAAAATCCTCCTTGAAAGAGTTCAAATTAATATAAAGTAAACCCAGGCTAACATTTTCCCTCCTGAAACAAGCCGTTGCTACTGCGCTGTTGTAAAAGCCTGCAAACCAACACAACATCTCAGAATACTAAGCATCTGTTTTTATTTATTTAGTAACACTTTGCAAGAATAACCTCTGCTTGTTGAGGGTAGGTATGTTCCAAGCACAAAAAAGTTGAAAGATTTAATAAGGTCCTTCAAGGAGCTCAGGGACTATAGTAGAGCTGGGGCCAGATCCCAGTCCTTTCATTACCAAGGCTTCATTGGATCACAATGCCCAGGCTACCATTTATAACTGTTATATTTTCTTGGTTGTTCATGAAGGTACCGATACAGACAACAGATTAAAAGATGTTGAATTCCCTGTGCTTGAAAATAGAATATGTAATCGCCCTGAATTTCTGAATGGAAGTGTCAAAAAGCATGAATTTTGTGGTGGATTTACTTTTGGAAGCATAGATAACTGCGAGGTAAGAATAATTTTGCTTTGAGTGTAAGCAGGTCAAATGACAATTTGTACTTTCAAGGCTCATAAATAGCTTCAGCGACTCAAGGCTTCTGCATGAAGCATAAGAACTGAGGCATATGTACCATTTCTTCTTCACTCACACAGTCAACCAGAATAGCAGGGAAATTGTGTAGGGTAATTTCGCCTTCTTTTCAGAACTGCGTGCTGACATATCCTACTCATAGTAGCCTAGGGTTGTGAATACACCACCTCACCTGAAATAAAGCCTGTAATACGCTACCTAGACTTCCCTTTGATCCTAGAGACAGAGGGGAAACTAGTGACTCTTTCTGGTGCAGCCTGGAGTTGTACCACATCTTTATTTAATCCCTTGATTAAATAAAGCTGGAAGTGCTTCCAGTTTTCTAATTTTCACAAGTATAAGAAAAGACTTTTTAAATGTAGTTTTCTTAATGGAGGCTATCGTGTTGGGAGCTTTTCAATAAAAAGCTGGTAGCTACTTGGTAACAGAGTCAGATAGCAAATACTGGTCTGTTTGAGCAGATGTTCAAGACTGCTAGTGCAAATGGTATCTCTGATAGTGTGGACAGTGCATTCATTGAGAGGCTCACAAATCATTGGACATAGGTATTCATGCCTGGATTTTAAGGAACAGCATTAGAACGATTAAATTCATTTTGTCCAGGATCAAGTAGGTCAGAGGATGTAGAAAATTAAGAAACATTTTTTTTGTGTGTGTGTGTGTAACTGGGCTCAGTGATCTGGGGATGTTCCCACATCCATGATTGGTAGATCTTCAGACCAGGGGAATGGCCTGGATGCTTAGAAGCAACTTTTTTTTTTTTTCCATTTTTTTTACTCCAGCAGGTCTAATAAAACACTCTCCCTCTCTCTGCAGCCCTTGCCTTAGTCCTATTTTGAGGCCTTCAGAGCTACCACAATATTATTCCTGCCAGTATTTTGATGTTTGCATGTCTGGTGTCTCCATCACTTATTGTCTCTTCTCCTCCCTAGGCTGAAGTTGGAGGACCTCTGGTCTGCAAAGATAAGGACAGATTTGTCCAATATGGAGTCACCTCTTGGGGACTGGACTGTACCCAGCCATCAAAGCCTGTTTTTGTCCGAATTCCTAGTTTTGTTTCTTGGATCAAGAATGCAATGGTTGCTCACTGAATCTGGATGCAGGCTACTTTTTCTGGAAAGCAGTCCCAGTGCCAGAAACAGCATTCCAAGTATGGTTTTAAAATTGTAATAATTCATAAGAATATTAAATAAATATCATTACTGGCTGAGCATAAGTAGTTACTGCAAAGAAATAGCCAAGCTGACCAATTATTACGGTCTGTCAGTGTGTCTGTGTTGTGCCTGGTTAAGTCAACCATGTTGCATGTGGCATCAGCTGTAAGGTTCCTACTTCACCTCTCTCTTTTGAGACATGCTCCAACTCATGAGATTGGCTTCCTCTTCATGAAGACACCTGCTTTTCTCCTCTCTACGTGCAAGCAGCTGGCCTATCTCTGTGTACAAGGTCTTCCCTGTGGAAGAAACTTTATCCCAAATCAGGCCTGTCCCTGTACCCATCACTGGCATCTGCTCCAGGAATAAGAAAGTAGCAACCAAACCTAGCTGCTGCCTTGTGTAAGAAAAGGCCAAGCTAGACTGTGCCTGTGCTGCCAGGAGCTGGATGAAGGCCTGGTGGGGTTGCTTCTTGTTGGGGCTAATTCCCCCCAGTCACCACCCAAGCAGCGCTTTGTGCTGCGCTATGCAATCATCTAACTTTCCTAGATTAGATGTTTGCATGGAAAAAACAACTATCCACTCCAGCGGGCAGAGCGGTGTGTTAGATGTCATATGATACAGTTAACATGTTTGTGAGGCACTTGCATAGAAATCTGCTCTCACTTGTAATACCAACAGTTCAGCCCTGACGTAGAGTTCAGGAATTAAAATAAACTGTTCTTTCTGTTTATTTCCAGAAGAGGCAAGGATGTCTCAGAGGGCTGGACAAGTGAAGCTGGGTGCCGGGGTGCCAGTGCTTGCCTTATCAGGCTTGGTAGCTGGTGCTTCTGTGTGCTCTGTGGCAGGGAGGTGGAGAAAGAAAGGGCACCCCCACGTTAGTCAAGCCTCCCAGAGCCACAGAACCTGGCCTGGTTGCCACCCAGAGCAATGGAAAAGGACTGCCACTGAAGCTGTCAGGAAAGGCTGGGTTAGAGAAAGGCTCTTTAAGCAGTACGGCAGTGACCAAAGGAAATTGTTGAGTGGGGCATGTTCCAGCAGCAGCAGAAATCAACACAAACCCACCTGTCCCATTGACTCCCCGTCGGTTACCAAAGCTAATTCCAGAATTTTCAGCTGTTGTTCCAATCTTCTGCGTACCACTTAAAAACATATCACTTCCAAACAGTATGTGTATTGACCTAATAGCAGAAGAAATGTATGCCTCCTATGGACCTGTAAACTGAACAAGGATTTCTGTATTTTTTTAGTCTTCCATTTGTATGCCTGATTTAAAATATATTGTAAATCTAAATCTAGTATTGAGGTACTTTATTATTGCTATAAAGAACTCTACAGAGATCAGGCTCTATAAACTAATTTTTGGATTTTTAAAAAAGCTAGAGTTAAAAAAAATATATATATTTGTAGACTTTATACTCGCTCCTTGATCTTCTCCATCAATTCTTTATGGTTTCCGTTATGACCCACTCATCAATTTCCTTTGCTCATCAGGATACTGGTTGAATAGCTGTTCTTTAGGCCAGTCTTTCTTAACAGCATCTTTTTCTTGGATTCCTTCCCGATCCTGAATGTTGTTCCCCTCTCCAAGCTTCTGCTCTCCTTCCATCCAGTCTGTCCTTGGTTGTGTGCCCCCATTGCAGCCATAAGAACAGGCCACCTTTTTAAGGACGTGGCCCTTAGTGTGGAGTTTCTCACACTATCACAGACCTCTGTGCTCTGACCCAGAGGATCTGGAGATGGTGGTGGGTCTTTTCCACTTTTTCCTGTGCAAACAGCTGAACACGTAACAGGCTGTTACAGGCAAGCATGTTTCAGCCATCAGCCACTTCTGCAGCCTGTTGTTACCTTTCTCCTCACTTAATCAACATGTGAGACAGGGTTGGAGAAAAACCTGAAGTGTGAACCCAGAAACAGCTCCTTTTGCTCTGTCACCAATATAATACGCTCTCTAGTTGCACAAGTTTTCTGCTCAAGTATAGTACTCAGTGCGTCTCTCCATAGTTCTGTGGTAATACAGCCCTGAAGGCTTTTCTTGAGTTGTATGCTCAGTAAACTTGGACACTTTCAGAACCTGTTGAGCGCAGTATTTCCTGGAGCACATGGAAGGCTTGCTGCCATCTGGCACTTGCTTTCTATTCCCCATGTACTGTTTTTGTAAGTTCTGCCAGTAGTGTTGTTCCTTCAAAAAACATTGGCACAAAGTCTCTGTAATAACTGGCCAGACCCAGAAATTGTTCCTGTTTCTCTTGGTGCCTGCAAGCCATTCCTTGGTTCTTATAGGCATTGCCTAATGGAAATTTCAGATATTTGATACCATCTTTTGCTAGTTGATGCTGAACTGTGCCTGCTGGGGGTCTGCCAACCTAGGTGATACCGTTGCCTGCAGAGATTTTGTACAGTCTGCCTATAATTCACAGATCGCAGTAGCAGACGTATGCAGCTGCATATTCCTCATGGAACCCAACAACCCCACACATTTGTCACTGAAATGCTGCTGCTGTTTTATGTAAACCAAAGGCTATTGTTCTTGATTTCAAGGTTTTAAAAAGGCCATTCTCCCTGGATGCTTCTGTCAGAGTACATCTCAATACTATTTGGTTAGATTTGGGGTGACCATCAGCGTAGCTCTCCCTGGACACTCTCATAAATACGACAGTTTGCATGTCACACTGCATCACAGTTGGAAATCGGGTTTCTTTTCCAGAAATCCGTGTGATTCATTAGCAGTCCATCCTCTTGCTACAGGATGTTTTCAGGGGCTGAAGACTCTCTTTGGCCTTCACTTTACAATATTCTCTGAATCTTCTTTGACTTGGTTCCACAGTTATTTGAGTCTTTTCTGGGTGTCATTTTATGACTTGGGTTGGGGTTTTTTTTTAGCTTTTATGAAATACAGTCTGGAAATCCTGCATTATTTTCACCAGCTGACAAAATGACTACGGTTTTAGCTGTTCTCTTGCAGCATGGGAATTCTTGATTTACTGTCGGTCCTGGTTTTGCCACATAGTGATAAACTACTTCTGGCAAGGTTTCTTGCATTTTCCAGTCTTTTGGTGTGTCTAAATAATAAATCTATTTTTATATTTACGGTGCAACTCATTATTACTAGGACTGTGTCAATACATTGTCATAAAAGTTAGGAACTTGGACGCTGCTTCTGGTAATAACACCAGCACTTTTGTCATCGGATGGCACCCTGCATCCTTGGCACACAGGTACCATCCTCTTCATCTCATCTGTGCTTCTTGGGTCTGCTTTGGAGCACTGTATGTTCTTACTCTGTCACACTTGCAAATGTACCACTGGATTTTTTTTCTTTTCCTGCACCTTAAGTCCTAGACAACTGCAGCACTTCAAACCTTTCTGAGTGCTAGAAGTACATTTTCTTCAAGAAGCTATCTTATACGAGATGTTACAAGACTAATGGGCAGTTTGTAACGAGTGAAGGTATTGCAGACTTTGAAAACAAGTTTGGAAAAAAGTTATGAAAGTAACTCCAGTTGCTCACAGCATCATCTGTTTAAGTTTTCACACCACTTTCATCCACCTTCCACCTCATTGTTTGTGATGAATCTTATGTATCTGCACTTTCTTTGGCAAAAATAGAACATGATATGCTACAGTCTTTTGGACACATGGCATACATAAATGGCATATCTTTCAGAAATTTACTTTGAGTTAAAATATAATAGGAGCAAATGATAAAGCTGATCAGCAAATTTTCCATGATTTCTAATGCAAAATTTCCAGATCTTAGCTCAGGAGTTTACATGAGAGTCAAGGAAAAAAAAAAAAACAGAACAACTTTTCCAATGCTGCCTCCAGCAAATGCAAGATGTGGAATCTAATGGCAACGTCTTTTTTGCATAGGGGCATAAAAATGATTAAAAACTAAAGGATTTTTATACAACACCTATTAAACTGGAACCATCATAAACACTTTTATAAACTGCTTGTAAACAAAGAAGCTGTTATTGTATGTTACACACACACATAAACCACACATAAGCATACACACTCAGACAGGTATGTACACATGCGCACACACACACAATGTGCCAAAATATTAGACTAAATCTGAGGGTGATATTCTCATCTCGCTGACATATTGTTGAAAATCTCATTGACTGATGTGGCTTGAACTGATCCCATTCGACACAGCCTTGAATGGAATAGAACAACATCATTTGCTGCCTTGCCCTTTTAGCATTTCATTTCAGTAAGACTAAACTGGTTAGAACATCCTTCCTTTATGCAAGTTAATGAGTCAAGAACAACCATGGAAATAAACCTACATATAAGTGACAAGTAGAAACTGCACTGGCAATTTCAATATATACATTGTGTGGAAAGTGGAGGTTGCTCGTCAATCTTTTCTGAAACTGTCATAGAAGCAATAACACTCACCCTATTTCAGCAACATTTCCAGACAGCCGATTTTATCACTAGCTGGAGCCATCAGTAAACAATACACTGCTGCAGGGATCATTCTATATAACTGTGTAAGTTTGTAGAAAAATACCAGAACAGCACCTTACAAATAGCAGGCATTTGTTGGGGTCTTTGGAAGCACTTGGGCAATTGTTGGGTAAAATCAAAATCTCTCCATGGTTTCTCTCCTCTGCTTTTCTAACCGGAAGTGGAATAGTGGTTATGCTTCTTTTCTTCATTTTCTCTTCTACATTCTGCTGCCAAATAGCCCTCACCCTCATCCAAGGACTCCCCAGTAACTCCAAACATTTTGAACAGAGTGGTAAAGGGTTAAGCTGCACCATTATGTGTGAGAGGAACGACTGATAAGAGTTCAACAACCCTCCATCTGCATGGGCTCAAGAACAGCAGTCACAGCTGAGTCCTCTGATTTGGGGCAGGGGAAACAGGAACTACTTGCCTGCTAAACCCAAAAAAGTGTAGCCGTGACCTGCCAGGCATTAGTCTTTGAGGAACCTGAGTGCAAAAGACACTGACTTTCTTATAGATTCTTCCAAGAAGAAAACAGAATTAAAAAGAAAAATAGACACACAGGTTGAATTTCAGGCCCTATTATATGCTCTTCTCCGTTTCTGTTGTGCAGCCCCACACGTAGCACTCACAGGCAGGGTGGCGATTGCAGTACACTAAGAGAATAACAAAATCAAGAACGGAGAAGGTTGTGTGCAGGGCACGTGCTCCCACTAACAGAAATGTGGAGTAGGCTACAGCATATCACCACAGTGGTTTTGCTGAATCATTTCCCAAAGCAGTGCTAGTGCTGGGCATTACATGCTGGGACACTCAAGCAGGACTCAAAGCTGCCCACTGGACCCGCTCTACTGTATGCTGTCCTTTAGCTTAGCTATGGTTTCTCCAAAGCTCCCTGTCTAGAAAATGGAGAGTGCTTTTGCCCTCCTACCTAGCAGCGTCATGATGAAGTTGTCCCTTGTGTACAAAGAGTTCTAGAGCTCCGCATGCTAAATGCCACAGCTGCTGAACTGGGCACTATTTCTAAGTATTTACAGCTGAATTCACTCTTCAGCTGCTTACTTTTAAGGCGGGGAAAGGACTGCATGTTCTCTTAATCACCTCCAGTAAAGGCTGCTGTCAGATTCTCTATGGTATAATGCTCTTCACAGCTCTGTTAAAGGCAATTGCAAGGTCTCTGTTTTCCAGATATTTTTTCAGCAACACAGAAACCCCAGTAATTAATTCTTTAGATCTTTCTACTATAAAGATGATACTCAGTTTGCTTACTTCCTAACCTCTCTGCTTTTCATGTGTCTGTCTGACTTATTCTGCTGGTTTCTTATATTTGGCAGCAGCCAGAACAAATGAACATCTCAAAGACTAGAACTTTTACAACTGGAAAAACATCCTCTCTGTTTCCTTACTGTCACCGTCACCTTCCTTTCCTTGGATACATTAGCATCTATGGTCAGAAATTGCAGAGATGAGCTTATCCACCAGGTCTTCTGCCCTCTGTGTTCCTTCATGTGTAGAGCAAGGACAGAATTTATTTTTAACTTGGCTACCTTTTTCCCTTCCTGAACCCCTTCCCACCTTACCCGCAGCAGCCTCTGCCATTAGAAGCCGTCCACATTAACCCTCTGGGGTTGCTGCCCAAAGCGCTCTCTGGCTCTGAATCAGGGCTATGTAAGTCTCACTTTTGTCACTCTGCTCACTTTCTGCTTGTCTTTGAAAAGAAAGTAAAAATACCTTCCTTATTTCCCAGCTACCCATGGATCTATGCCATAGCATTACCCTTTGGAGCTCTTACATGATCTCCTTTGGTTCACACTCACCCCAGTCTTGCAGCTGTGCCCTTCCTTAGAGCTGCCTTTTGAGATTTCCCCTTTCAAGCAACTGAATCTTGCCTTTGGTCCTTTCTCCGCTTAGCAAATAACTGATATCTAAGTGGTTGTTTTCTGACTTTTTCTGATTCTGAAATTTAAGGAAATTATATTTATGTGAATTTATTCAATAAGATGTGACCTGTGTTCTGACATTGTTTGCAATTTCTTTTGCAGGGGATTTTTCTAAGCTTACAGTAAACGCAATTTCAAGGGTCAACTTCTATTTAAAAAGCCTCCTACTGTTGTTTATATTTTAACCACTGTGCTAACTAATGTACCCTGACTCTGAAATAAGGTCTGATAAACTTCCACCTATGGTAGGCCTCACAGTGGTCAAATAAATGAGAACAAACACCACAAGACCAGAACTGGGGAAAGAATTAGACACTGTGTGGAACTATGAGGGAAAAGAGGAAAGAAGGAAAGGCACAAAAGGAGACAGGTAAATCAACAGTTTACAAGACATCCTTGCAAACACGATGCCTTGAGAGGTCACATCCTTGTCACAAGACAGCAGTGAGGAGTGCCAGCCTGGTAGATGAAAGACACTTCTCCTGTTTTGACATTTTCTTGTGGAAAACTTATAGAATAGGCATTTTTGTACCAGGATCAATTGCTGACAATATCCTCAAGTCCAGTTTTCCGGGATCACATCCATTAAGACAGAGATTAATAATATTTCTCCAAATCTGCATTGTCATATTTGAAAGAAATGGCAATACAAGTTTTCTTTCCTTTCCTCAGGTATAAATCAGGAGCATTCACACTGATGTAGGTGCATTTTAACCAGGTTCAAGGCAATGAGACTGAGAGAAGAACCAGACCCAAGCCTAAAAGTGATAACTGCTATAGACCTGAAGGAGTATATGCAGACCTTTAACATGAGGAAAGCTTGCAAGAGAGCGCTTGCTTACATGATGCATGCAGATGTTCCCAAACTATCCTCGACACACATTAACACACCTTTGGCTACCACAATCAGCTCCTTTGGTTTTGAAAACCTGTAGGAAAAGCTGATCGGATTAAAATCTCTAAAACGTTGTGTTTATTAGAGTTTTACAAACTCAGTTAAAACTCAAAGCTTTTCAAACCTCTCCCATTTAGGAGAAACAGCCACATGTAACCCACATATGCAGCTTTTTTCTTACACTTTAACCACCAGATGTGTACCATAATACAGTAACCCAGCAAATACCTCAGTTGAAATGGGGGATACAGAAGGATGGAGAAGGTGCCAAAGGTGCTGGGGAGGGCAGGGCCGTGCAGAAAACAAATTTTGCATTGAAGGAAGGAAAAAACCACTATCTGATAATATCTGATGGGAAGGAGGCACGGGGATTGGCAAGCAGATGCTGGCTGTGGCTGGGGACATGACAGTGGCCAGGGAGTCAGGGGGTGTGGAGCAGGAGAGAGGGAACCCAGGATCTGGAGTGAGAATTGAAAATGGGGTTAAGATTGTTAAAAATCTGTAGGGCTAAACCAGACTTAAGTAGCTCTCAAAAGCCTGCTTGCTAGTGAAGCCTACTTTGTATTCTGCTCCTTCATTTTATCCTTCCTTCCCAATGAGTAATTGTTCCTCAAACCTGATAAACCCAATCCCACATATAATTGTGCAGTATCCAACCCCTTCTCTCTGTCACCCTCCAAGTGTTTCCCTGAGCTGAGTCCACCTCCCACCAGCTCCCTTCTTGGGCCCATCTGCTTTGTTTTCCTGGCCTAGTGTTAATGGTCTCCCAAGCCTCTACAGATATCCCACGCTTTGCTGTTGTTCACAAGCTGCATTAAAACGGCTTCAAGCACAGAAGACAACCAGATAACATGGTATTACAGCACCCTACAGGAGAAACATAGCACAGGACTACAAGCAGGGTCAGCTCCAGTTTTTCACATAATCTGTAAAATAACAGCTAATCTGGTTCCCATAGTAGCATGCCTCTTTTGCGTATTTATTCCTATACCCCTAGCTTTATCCCAAGCCCTCAGTACAACGTGATTTCTACTTAAAGTAAGCGGGACAACAAGGAATTGGATAGGCTCACTAGTTTTTAGAAGGAATTTAAGATTCTATGCACTTTTTGCCTTCAATTGCAGAAGACTGAACTGCATGACCCAACACACCCATTCAAGCCTGTTTTTCCTCATCCAGTATTCAGCCCCTTCCTGCCTCTGGTGAGTCACTAGCACATTTGATACAACAAGTTGTTTTGAAGCAACACCAGTGACCTAACATGCAAGAGAAGCCATGAAATGGTGCTGCAGTGCAACTTTTCCAAGGCAAAGGCCACTTGGGAAATGTAAAGTGAAACGATGTTGAAATCAGGATAACACATGGATGAGCAAAGTCTGACACCCTCACAGGATGAGTTTATGCATGCCGTGTGAGGTTAAATGTCTTCTAAGGAAAAACACTAAATAGCTATCTGTGGGACTTAAACCTAAAGTTATGCTATTGAACTAAAATGAACTCTTACTCCCAAACAGAAGAAAAAAAGAAAAGCCTAGGTCAATGAAACATAGGAGAGAAGGAATTCTTTAATAAAAAAGTAAAACTAAACTATTTTACAGAGTTAATATTATCTGGACCTGATAATTGTGCTTACTCTGACATTAAAGGGAAGTTGGTCCTTATAAATCAATACAGATATACATGGCTGAAATTACCATTGAGACTCTAGTCTCAGGAGAAATTCAAATTCTGCCTGGACACACAATTCCCATGCTTTCCAGCAACATTATTCCTATCTATTCTCTAGCAAAGAAAGACCTAACCATTTGAGAACAAAACATGCCCCACAAAACAAGAGAGTGCCTTCACATTTCCCAGCATCCAGTGCAAATGATTGAGTCTGATTTGGTAATCCATCCAATTCAAGGTTGTTTGAATGGCCACACCACGGCAAAGGGGGTCACAGCATGGGAGAATGATTAACTCAACCTACCTGCCTTGTTTGTTTGATGCCGCCTCACTCCAGTGTGAGTCAATAAAACTTTGTGCACCGACACACACAACTTCCAGCACCCGCCAGCTGGGCCAAAATGGGGATTAGCAAAGGCGCCTTTCTCTTTCTTTTCTTGCTCAGCTCAGGTAAGAGTCCTTTGCCTTCCACTTGCCTAGGTGAGATGGGGGCCAAATGCTTGCAAGCTCCATTTGGTGAAGGGAGGTCCCCAAATCCCTGTGTCGCCACTTACCTGGACGATGACGGATTTGGGGCTTGCTGGCCAGCGAGAGTTGCTGTTGAACAAAGCAAGAGCTGTGGTTGTTCCAGTGTTGTGTTCGTTAGAGACGCCAGAAAAGCAACAGCCTTGGTGTCTGCGTGGGGAACAAATGGCTCCCTGCAGCCGTGGCCAGAAATGGAGGCACCCTTGGAAAGCAGCCTATCAAAGTCTTGCTGCAAAGACATGGCTGTCTCTGGTTTCAGCAGCCTTTTTTCCTAGGGTTGTTTCTTTTCTCTGTTATTGCCAAGTATCATGATCCTTATTTTGATTGTTTTAAAATTGGTAAATGCATCGTGAAAAACAAAATCACAAAGAAAAGGAAAAATTGTTCTACACACTAGAGTTTCAGTCTTTTTCATAGCCACAGTCTTAACAGGAAATTTTTCATTCCATGTGATAGGGAGGCCAAAATCTGGTCAGCATTAGTTTCTGCAGTATTTTTGGTGCTGCAAGACTATTTTTGTAGAAGATGGTACAAAATAATTTGTAACTCACAAGAACTGAGTAAGGCTCTTTAAATACATCTTTTTGGGGTTAGTAGATTGTAACTCATACAGAAATTTTGAATAAATATTCTCTGTCCTGAAAACTTTAAACTTCAATGAACCACGGGATTTAGATGGCACATCTTCTTTCAGGCCTTCTGTATAACTACACAGACTGTTGTGATTGCATTTAAAAATATAGTTATGAGTGTGCCAACACATATTAAAAAAAAAAAAGAAAACAATAAACTGCACAAGCATTTTACAATGTAGTTTTAAAATATAAAAAAGGTAACAGAAAAATGTATGGGTAGGTTTTAGCTAGATATATTATAGACATGCCCCAGCATAAAAAATTCTAGATATTATTTAATGTTAATAATTATCATCTAAATTTAAATTCTAGTTTCTAAGCTTTGTTTTGCAGAACAGCCTCATTCAAATCAAACTCACTTCTCAAATAAGTAAGACTTTTATACAGAGGAGGAAAATATAGGATTTGGGGGTTTGTCTGCAATACTCTGCTTTTGTTTGCAAATCCTTTATCAAATGGCGGTAAATATTTGCATTTCTGAATAAGGCAGTAATATCTTTCTAACACTGAAAAATTCCATAGACATAGGAAAAATGGTAGCAAGAAAATTTACTGCATTTTTATTCAGCTTGCATATACCTTCATTTTTTTTTCTTAAAGTATTATGCCCTGCATGTAACTATAACAGAAAAGGGGAAAAAATATTTTTATGACCTAAATCAGTTATGACCCTGTCAATATTTTAAAAATCAAATGCTGTAATAATAATACTGACAATTTTATTGCAAAGTGTCAAAACAGAACACAATTAAGGTTGCATGGAAACTGTACCATGATAGGAATTCTTTACTTGTATTTCTTGTCCTTGTGGAGAGCATTGCAGCATCCCTATGATATTGTTTTGACCTAGTTTAATGTTTTCTCTCAAAACTCATTTCTTCTTAATGTCATTTTTGTTTTGAAATAACTAGTGGAATCAGTGATTTCTGCGCCTGTCACATGAAATTTTATTGTATCCTTTTTTTCACTTACCTTTTTTTTTTAGCAGCTATCCTTTTCTTTCATGCACGCTGTTAAACTGTTTAACCCTTAGGGCCAAACTTTTCCCTAGTCTACATGCAGCAAAAAACCCTCCAGTAACTTCTCTGGGTTTGCAGTGGTATGAGAGGAAGCATAATTTAGCTTTTGTGCCTAATTTATCAGTTCCGTCTTGTAGGTGCAAAATGAGCTTAAAAAAAATACTCAACTGCAGGCTGAGCTAGCACTCAGGTGAAGGAATTTAACCGTACCAGGAGGCACATAAGCCTGCTTCACGCTACAAAAGAGTGTTACTCAGGGAAAGGAGTAGTTGCCTTCCTCAGCCTGGAAGACCTTTCACTGAACACCCCCGTGGACCCCCGCTCCCAGGCTGTGGGGCTGGGTGGGACGAGGCTGCTTTCTGTCCCTCCTGCTGGCGTTGGGCTACAACTGAAGAAGAGAAGGGTCAGAAAAAGATGAAGAAAGAAGTCCCTCTCTTCAGCATGGCCGTCACGCATGAGGGGGAAGCCAGGGTGTGGTTCATTCCCTGTGTGCCTTTTATTTAGCAATTGCTTAAAGCCAGGCACAAAACCAGGGCACAGAGCAGGACTAAGATGTGTTGCAAACACCATGGGCCAGCTGTCCGTTTGGGGATGAAACCATGCAGAACAGATAACTCCCAGAGCCAAACGGTTGGCAGTAGAGTCATATGCTCATCTGACAGAGAAACTGTAAAAATCACAGGACTCATGGAACAACATGACCCTGCAGCTGGAAGTCATGAAAGTCACAGTACTGTGAACTATAACTAAGCTTTCAGAGATTGCGTAGCTGTAACAGAAAAAGAAAATACTAAACGGCAAAGTCCTTTACAAGAAGAATTGTACTTGAACATTTCTGGCATTTACCACTAAACATAGCTATACTTTTTAGTATCGTATGTATTTCACATGCAGCTGTAGCCCAGAGGTCGTTAGGTGAATTTATTTACCAGATTAATGTCTTGTGTTAATTCACAGCAATGAAGGGCAACATCTGCTACTTTGATTATTAAGTAAGTTCAATACAGAGTTATTACAAAAATGATAAACTGAACATGAGCACAGTGATAACCCCAGTGACTGAGGATGGCTTGTTTCTTGCAAGAGCATTTGAATAGAGGCAGCTATGGGGTGGCTGATAAAACTGAAGTCGTTCCATCTGGCTAGATATCAGCAAAAGACAATCATTGTTTCACATCCTTCTGGAGTTCCATTTCTCCACTTTCTCCAAAGTATGGGTGCCCAATATTTTCTTTCTGAAATACCTCACTTTTTTTTCATTCCTTGGGTCATCTTCTTTGTTCCCATCACTTTATACTCTAGGTTGGTGTTACTTGTTATGACTTTCAGAATGATAGAAAGCACTGTTCAGGCCACTTCTCTGTCCTGCCCTACACTGGGTATTCAGTGATGCTACCCTTTACCATAATAGGAAGGCAAGATTTACCCATATTTTGTCACCATTTACCTAATTATTCCAGCAATTAAATGATGATGTTACTCTACTAGGTGACAAAGAATTTAACATGAATGTTTGAAATAAATCATAGCAGCATTCACATTTTTACCTCTTTCTCTCTTTTTTCTTTTAGTGCAAGGAAACATACTAGACAGCTATGTGAGAACAGAGGGAGCTTGGCTGCTCAACCCAAAGAAGCAAATTTACAGGACAAACAGTAAAGAAGATTGTGCGGAGCGATGTGAAACTGAAAATAAATTTACTTGCAGGTAATTTCCACTGGTTCCCATATATATCTTTCATTACAGATGATGGAGCAGTCTGTCTTATTTATCAGCAGTCTGAAGTTCCGAGGGATTTCTTAGGAGTATGTTTGTCTGAGGTTTGCTGGAAAAACAAAAGACGTATAGAAACAGAATGCCTGGGACATATGGATGAAGACAGCAGAAATAGAGAAATTAAGAAAATTATGTTGAATTTTTATTGGAAAACATTATGATATCTTGATGCACAGCTTGGCACACTGAAAACCAACTTGACACCATTTGATCAAGACTTTTGCACTCCTTTTGCAATAAAGAGTCATAAATAATTGCTTGGAAATTTAGGACAGCAATAATGGCATTGCTTATGTTTGTTGCATTACCTATTATCTTGCAGATACCTCCATTATTCTGAATTTTACTAGAATTTGGACTTACGTAACTTCAAACAAAGTTTTTGTACTTGGCAGACTGACTGTCTGCAGGGCTGTTCCCAGTACTTCGTTCTCCATCAGGCTTTTATTCAAGGCAGGGATACCCTGGTGCTGACTTTTTAAATGTATTTGTAACTTTGTGTTTTAAATCAAAAGGGAAAA
Organism: Harpia harpyja; assembly: GCF_026419915.1. NCBI lineage: Eukaryota > Metazoa > Chordata > Aves > Accipitriformes > Accipitridae > Harpia > Harpia harpyja. Next base: position 75,699,832 of record NC_068943.1, on the reverse strand, counting down.
TGAGACTTATTTTAAAGAGTTGTAACCCTGAAGGATGACAGGAGTTTGCTGACTCTGTGTGTGAAGTACCCCCCGTTCCCTTTGATTTGACTCCCTTCTCTGAAAACTCCCTTCTCTGGAAAGAAAGGGCAAGAGCTTCAGTAGTACTTGGCTCAGGAGGGTAGGGAGGAAGGCAAAGAGAGCAGGTCTGTATATTCAGATTATATATTTATATATATATACAGGTTGCAGAGGATTATTGTTCCCTTTTGAGGCATATTCAGACATAGTATCAGTCCTTAGCCTCTGCCTCGGGTCTGAGCCTACCATCACCTGACACTGCAATAACATCAGGGTGTTTTGTCCTTGCCTCCCTAATTAATGATGTGAGATCTATTACAATCAATAAAGAACAGATGCTATCTGGCAGGGAAGGATCTGGGCGAAGAAAGGTAAGTGTTAGGCAGAGCTTTAGGACCAGGCCAGCACTGCAGCACGCTCACATTAGTGCTTCAGACCAATGAGTTCAGATCAATACTTCAGACTTGTTATCCCACCTTAGCAGTGTGTTGGACCATGCTCGTTAGCTACATCCCTACTTGCAAATTTAACATTACTGAGAGCTTGGGCAACAGTTCCCCGTGTAGTTTTGGCCTAGGACAACCAGCACTCCCCAGACAGCTCATGGACCTGGTTGCCAGCAGTGAGTCTGGATGTGATCCCTCTCCTTTGGGGAGAGGCTGTGTGAATTTACAAGTACAGGCACACTGGGACCATGCCAGTTGGTCGCAGGGCTACAGAATGGGCTTTGTCAGTATTTGGTTTCCTGGTATACACCTACCCGCTGAATGCCATGTTGCTATTGCTTTTTTTTTGGTTCAGAAAAGCCAGCTGTAGAAATTACTTAGCCTGTCAGGTGTTTTCCTTAGATGCTATTGTAAAGGTTACACCATTTGCTCCAGTTTTGCAGACTTACAGCCTAGGTGCTTGCTGAAAAGATAAATGGCAGTGTTTTCTAAAGTGCTTACATTGCTTCATGTACGATGACTCAGAACGGTTATCACAAGGTAATTTAAGGTCCTGGCTTGTTGTGTTTTACTTGTTCTGTGGTAACTGCTGAATACTGTAGAATATCTCGCTTCTTGAATGACCACTAATTTTTTTGAAATAAGGTCAAGGTCCCTTGTTCATGTATCCCCTTCAGCATGTTCTCTGGAGTCTCTGGCACATTATAAACCTTTTTTATCCCTTGTCATAATTTGTTCATGTAGCTCCCTTTCAAACTAAGCTTAGTATGAAGACTTAGGAGTCAAAGTCACCACTGAAAGTGGGAGCTGCAATACTCAGTGATTTGTGAAACATCATGCAATCCTAAATATCACTGAAGTGCAGTGCTTGCTAAAATTAAACCTGAATACTAGAAAAGGTGTTCAGGAAAATAATGCACACATTCAGCTATTGTTTCTTACATTGCTGTCTCCTCTTAATCTCAACAGGGCCTTCTTATTCACCAGTAAAGACCAGCAGTGTTTAACATTGGCTGAGAACACCAAAACAGCAGTGATATTCAGAAGAACAAATGCAGTTCTTTATGAAAAAAGAAGTATGTCTATGTCTTTTTTATATTATTTCACTGAGATATGCTTTCTGGTGGGACTCACATAACCCTATGTTAAGTGGGGGCTAAGCCTTCACTGGGTCAGGTGGGGTGGGTAGGTCAGCCCTTACCTAACACCTGGGTTTTGCCACATTGCTGGTATAGCAGTGGTACCATTTCTTTTCCCAGATTAGTGCTCCGACATCTTTCCTGCTCCCTAAATCCTCGGGTCCGTAGACAGAAAAGACCACTGTTGCTCAGGGAACGCAGAAGGTGCTGGGAGTAACGGAGATGCTTAAGGGTCCCTTCTCTCCTCTCCTTTTAAACCAGCCAACAACCTACAGCTGCATCTTCTCTGTCGCTGCTGAGGGTGCTAGGAGGAGCTACTTGTACTGGCAATGGTTTCTGAGACAGACCTTTGCCCACAGGAAAACTGATAGAAACTACCAAATAATTTCATTTGTATCACTAAAGAAAATTCACAGTTTACTTGGGTGGGACTCAAATCAACTTTCTTTTGGTTGCACACGTTGTCAGAAGTATTAGAGTGTTAACTATGCTTCAGATAAAAATGATCTATTTTTATAGTACTTTTATATCATTATATGAGGTTTGTACTCTTCAGTTAATGAATTTGGTGAAACTTTTATCCTTATCTGTATTTTTACAGTATAATTAATGGATGTGGTGAATTTTTGTATTCTCCTTTTGTACATGTTTTATTTCTGAACATTTCTGTCAGATGAGTATTATTTGACTGAAGTGTATTTGATCTCCTATTTTTTCTGAAAATAGGAAATCTGTCTGTAAGAAATGGCGACTGCCCATTTTTTTTATCATCTCTTTTAAAAATCTATCATGTTATGCTATATACAGACAAATGATTGGGTTTTAAGACTATTTTTTAATTACACAATGAAGCATGGAGCTCTTGCTATATACAGGGAAGAAGGAATGTGTTTTATTTTTAATATAACGTAAGTTTCATTGTGTTGTTCTCTGACTTTAGTAATAAACAAGGGAGAAAAGATCTCCTTACTGATCATTCAGATGTAAGATAATGTGGTAAACTTTGAATAGAATTACTACTGTTCTGTGTTAAATGACTTTGTGAACATTGTCTTTCACCATTTTCTGATTTGTAACTTTTAAAAAAATATTAATGCATTTGAGAATATTTAGAAATTGGAAACTATAGTATCTACCAACTTGGTCTCCTTCAACAAAGAAAGGTGCATGAAAAGGAAAAATGAACCAGGTTCTCAGCTGCTGCAAGTCATGCAGTGGTTTCAATAGGCCAGTTTCTAACCAAAAGTCAAGAATCACAATAACTAGAGTGTAAATACCAACGAGCTCCAGCAAACTGCATCCTTACTTCTCTGTTGACCTGCAAAGACTTGTAGGATAAGATAATGTTATGCGTATAGCACCTGCAAGAAGACTGGATGTAGTAGTTCAATAGCTTCAGCTGGATTGCAGCTGAGCATCCAAATGAGATTTTGTTCAGACATTTTGGGTATAAGGAAAATAATTTTTCACAGGAAGGGGGGGTAAACACTGGACCACATTGCCCAGAGAGGCTGTGGAGCCTCCACCCTTGCAGATATTGACTGGACAAAGCTCTGAGCAGCCTCAGCCAGCTCAGAAGCTGGCTGTGCTTTTTATGGAGGTTTGACCAAAGACCGCTGAGGGTCCTTTTCAGCCTGATATTTTCTGAAGCCTACAGCCAGCTGCCTTTTTTTGTATATATAACTAATAGGTAATTTAATGTTTTGAACATAAGATATTTTTGTTATATCCAGAAGCTGGTGGGAATTTCCCTGAATCATGATTAAGTAATGCTAAGAAATCTTCTGCAGTTTCTATCGTAGAAGGAAAACTGAATGGATCAAGTGGCAAGTAACAAAGCTTAAAGACTGAACAAATAACTTACATGTAAATAATCCTTACTGATTTTGCTTCAGTACTGTGATCTGGAGCTAGACTGTGATTCTGGTTTATTTTTGAGACGTCCCTTAGACTTGCTGAGGTTAGAACCTGGATGAGAGTCCTGCAATATTCAGTGAGGATTTGTTAGTGCATCCTTTTAAGCCTTTTGAAGTCATAGGCATGGTTTTTAGTTTCTTGTAAAACAGAACTCCATCAGTAAAGGTGTGAAAATCTGTAGTTTTACATAACAGAGATGTCCCCAAACTGCACATCTACCTACTGAAAACAAAAGATGTGCCTAGGTATCATGAACATCAAAAACAAAGCCTATTGTGTATGTGTCAGATGGTTTCTCTGTTGCTCATCTCTTCATTAGCAAAGAGTCTCAAAGAACTATGTGTCCATTCTAATGTTAACATCCATTTAATTTATTGTTACAGAACAGAATGGAAAATGTAGCTTTTACCTAGGCAGATTACGTCACTGTCCCCAGCAGCTGCTGCTGTCCTGATACTTCAAGGAAATTCCTTTCACATGCCCAGATGCTTTTGCAATACTATTGCTGAAACCAACTTTATTTTTTTCAGTTGAAGCAATTACTTGATAAGACCTAATTGCTCTTTATCACTGCATTCAAAGAAAAGGATGACAATTGGTATAAAATTCCCAGTTTTTAAAATTATTTTTTCTATGGTATGTGCTATAAAAGAGAAAGTTAACCTTCCCTGGCTTAATAGAAAAAGTAATAAGAATTAAAGTTAGCATTTCGGAGTTGTTATCCACATATCTGTTTGTAAATAGTTAACCCAAGGGACACGGGTTGAGTTTGGGGATCAAAGTTAGTTATTTATCGTCAGACAGAAAAAAACCTAAAGGTTATATAAACGGTCAAAAGTTTACGCAAACAAAAAGAGTCAGCACTTGACTGATTCAGTGTTCAGTTATTGAGGTTTTTAATGTTAATTTATTGCAAAATTGTTTGAGGGAACCAAATGGCTTCCAGCTAAAGTTCCTAGAGTAAACTTGCCCATATATATACACATTGAAATAAAGACGTGCCTAAAGGTACATCTATAAATCCACATCTAAACTATCTATCGGCCCACAGAAGAGCTGGACCTTATTTCAGATTCAAATATTAGTTCTTTTCACTTTTGACAAGACAGATCTGTGTAAAATGGCATTATCTCTCCAGATTTATGTTAAACTTCTGCTTGTATGTCAGCTTTGGTATAACTCTGATGCTGAGAAAAGCTGATGCATAACTGGGTCTCCACAAATACCTGATCTGGACACTACTTAAAGACATTGAGACAAGCCAGGTCACAACCTAAAAGTCAGATTGCTTTATTGCAGCTAGAAAGGAGGAACTGGCTGATGAAATATGCCCTGTGCATAGGGAATTGCTAAAAGATTTTCCTGCTTAGTTTTCCAAGCCAGAGGACATGCTGCCTGACAGTGACTGTCCCTAAACTGCAGACATAGAAGCTCTGAGGGAATGTGTCAAGATCGGAGTTCCTTCAGCCATGCCTTGGCAGAGCCACCCCTTGCAAGCCTGCTCTCCCCTCGCAGTCACCAGCTCTTTGCTGGGAAAGGGGATTGTTCAGTCCTCCCAGCAAAATCTTGAAGGGTGCAATGGGTTATGGTTGCTCCCTCCTCCTGGGAAAAAAATTGCAACACTGGGCTTTCAGTTCTCATTTAATTTAATGATTAATAATTTAAAATGATTTAATGTTTTTAAGGTTACTGATACAAACCCCAGGCTTATTCAGCATTAAAATTCCCCTTGGCTTACATGAAGACAGGATTTCATTGCTGATTCTTTCACTCCTTTTTCTTTTTTTTCATGAAGGTACTATTAAGTTCCAAAATCTCAGAGTACAAAAGCATATATAATATGCACCTTCAACCAACTCTCCATTTTAACTTGTACAGCAGAGAGTCCTTGTTTTAGCATATCATAAATTAATTAAATCTCATTCATCACGTGGTGAACTTTAATGAAACAGTCATCCGCATTTATATGAACTTAAAAAAATTTGCTTATTAAACTGGTAAAATGCTATGTGTATGCATCTGTGATTCTGTCCTGCTGTCTTCTACAGCTGAATTCAGGTGGCTGTCTTTTAAGGTTTGATTTTAATTACTGTGCATAACTATAACATCATAGGAGGCAATGAAAAGAGAATGTGTTTCTATTTTGTTATAGTGCATATTTAAATGTTAAAAGCATATTTTATTATTTAAATGTACTATAGCATGTTCTCAAAAGGGCTGGGTTGTATTATTTCTCTGGAATTCTGCTTTGGAACTTTTGGGTTTTCACATAAGTTTTTCAATGTTAATTAATTCAACTTAGACATCAAATAACTAGTAGGTTTTTACAATGTGAGCTGTCTACTTTTGATGGCATAAGAAAGTCAAAATATGACCAAATGTATTTAAATGTATTAGCATGAAAGTGGATTTTGTATATGTTAAAATCCAATGGACATGTCATGATACTGATTAATTAAGCACATATCATTTCAGTTTATCTTCTAGAATGCAAGAAGGGAAAAGGGGTGGATTACAGAGGAACAGAAGCCAAAACTCAGAAAGGTGTACCATGCCAGAAGTGGGTTGATAGTGCCCCCCATAAACCAAAGTAAGGCCTTTTCGTATATGTTTATATGTTTTTCTGAAATTTTGCTAAGCCATTTATATGTGCTAAGTAGTCTTATAAGCAATTTGTTTGGTGTTCAAAGTCTTCTTATAAAATATTTTTCTACACTTACCCAGAATAAGATAATTCTCTAATCTGAGTTGTAACTCAGAGACCTGCAATTGGGGCTACATGATCAACAGGGACATTGTCAGTCTCGGCAGTTGCATTTAAATTTTGTGGTCCTTACAAGAGCAAAATGCTAGACAGGGAAGCACCTGGTTCTGCTGAAATAAGAATTTTCCATTAATCTCACCAGGGCAAGAACTTCTTCTCCTGGCTAAAGGTATAACATGTGGCAGATGAGACAGATGTACATCGTTTTATCAGCGAATCCACAGACAATTAACAGTGCAGTATTTATTGTATTTAATGAAAAACACCCAACTGGGTTTATTTAGTAACCTCCTATTAAGAAGGCATAGCATTCAGGTTACAGAGAACTCTCACATTTCAGCAAGTATCTTCTCATTGCATCTCCTGGGGAACATGTCCCAGAGCAGACTTTTCTCTACATGCTACATGATACCTCAGCTGAGCAAAAATTACTGGAAACTGAATAGCTGGAGGAAATGCAAGTATTAAAGTTATGACTGGCCTTAGAGACACCATAGTTCTTGAAGTCTATAGCTATGGCACTTCTAATGCTTCAACAATGGCACACAGTAGCAACTAGGAGACTTCCAGTGAACAATATCTACAAAATGGTCCTCAGATAAAGATTTCATCTTTAGAGTCCTCAGCTGAACAATTGGGACACCTTCCTTATTCTCTAATCCCATTTAATTTCTGTTCCAGTTACACACCTGAAAAATATCCTACGGCAGGACTGGAGGAAAACTACTGCAGAAATCCTGATAACGATGGAAAGGGACCCTGGTGTTACACAACAGATCCTGCTACCAGATTTGATTACTGTAACATCCCAGAGTGTGAAGGTCAGAATACGTTCACTGATTTCTTACCCTTTTTGGAAGATATGTTAAGAATGTGAAGTTTTTTGGGTATTTTTATTTCTAATCAAGTATTTGTTCCAAACTTGAGTTTAGTTCAACCTGAAATTTCCAAAGACATTTTCAACACCAACAAGAAAGATATCAAAAGACCCCCAAAAGAGCTATACAAAGTTGGGGTTTTTTTCTCTAGATAAAAAAAATGGTATGAGTGTATTCAAATATCATAATACTAGAATTGAACCAAATTACAATTGCTAGTGCCAAAGTCAATAAAACGTGACAGCAGCAAGGCACAGATTTTCAATTATAGCTTAGCAGTTTTAATTTAGGTCTTTCAAAAACTATAGTCTATAATGTTAGGGGTTTTTTAAATGGAATACTATAAATGCAATCAACTAGTTGAAGTCATCGTACCAAGAAAAATAAGCTTTTACTTTATCAAGAAAAAAGACTGTCCTTCTGCCTTGCGCTCTGATCAGGCTCTTGAGCTTCATGTCAGATGAGTATGAGTGTTTATGGACCAGTTCCCCAGGGACTTTCTGTCTCTCTTGTCCTCATTCTGCCTTGTTCCTACAGTGGAGTGCATGCACTGCAGTGGAGAAAACTACCACGGAGTAGTTGCAACAACAGTGTCTGGACTTGAGTGCCAGCGTTGGGACTCCCAGCAACCTCACTCTCATGGATACCTCCCAGAAAAGTGAGTCAGACTCTGTGATGGGTTGTTTATCATCAGTGGTGGCCTGAAGACCACCCTGCCCCAGACAGGATAATTGTTACAGCCATTAGTGACATTTTTAAAAAAATATTTTTCCTGTTCAGTTTTCCAGAGAAGGATCTGAAAATGAATTATTGCCGTAATCCTGATGGTGAACCTCGGCCCTGGTGTTTCACAACCAGCCCGACTAAACGCTGGGAATATTGTGACATTCCTCGTTGCAGTGAGTCTGACTTCTAGACTTCTAGACGCAAAGACGTCTAGGCACAAAGACGTCTAGGCACAAAGACATCTAGACAGCTTCCATTCAGGGTGGTGCAAGGAGCTAGAACGATAGGAGAGGGCCCAAAGATAAAGGAAAGAATAAAAAACTGCTGACTTTTATCTCAAAGAAAAGAATAAATAACCTTGAAATGAACCTCTGATAGCTCTTTTGAGACTAGACATTTCTGTCATAGGCTTTTCTAATGGTTTTGCGTGGAGCACATCTCCGTTCCTTGATGCGTTTTTCCATGACCAGGCATTTCAGTGGTTCTGATGTTTCTTCTGATGTTCCTTTTTTGATGTCAAACAGTTTCACTCTTCCTGAAAATCTTCTGGCTTTTGTTTTGCTCTTCCAATTCAATTCTTCACTTTTTCAATTTCCTTTTCCCCAAAGGCCTGTCCTTGCCATGACACTTTTCCTTGGGTCTTCTCACCAGACCTCATCGTTGCTGTCTCTGACTCTCACCAGTTAGAGTACATCTCTTTTATATCTGCACCTATACCTGTACCTATCACTGATGGGCCTGCCACTTTCGCCCCAGTTTTATTCACAGTATTAACTTGCTCACTTTCCAGCTTTGTTCTGATGGGGCTGCTAGCGCTTGGTTGTGTTGTATCCCGGCTGCTGTAAATGCAAGTGCCGTTCTGGCAGTCTGACTGCTTGTGAAGATGTTAAAATGGAAGAAAAAAAAGATATTTTTAGATTTTTTTCTCTACTTTTTGGACTTTCCAAACATTTTGGTCTTTAAACCTTACCTGCAAAGAAAGCTAAAAAGCCCGCTTACTTAAAAAGCTCACAGTGTTTGGGTTTGGTTTTTACTATGTCTGGAAGGCACTGCTTAATTTCAGTTCCTTTTCCTGTAATAGCAACACCCCCACCAGTTCCTGCACCAGGGCGTCAATGTCTATCAGGAAGAGGAGAAGACTATCGAGGCACGATATCTGTTACTGAATCGGGAAATACCTGTCAGCACTGGAGTTCTCAATCTCCTCACAGACACGCTCGCACTCCTGAAAACTATCCCTGCAAGTAAGTGAAGCCTCTCCATTACTCAGTGTCCATGAGAAGTACTTCGGCAAAGTTCTTCAGTTACACCAGCAGTCATCACCTGCTGGGTTCCATCTTTTCAATTTTTTTGCACATTTCTTTTTATTCACTTCTTTGTTCTTGAATACTAGTGTCTCCTCTTCTGACTTTCAAGCTCTGCTTGACTGACTTTTACCCTCTTCAATTCATCCTTTTACTGTATTGTTGGTCAGGTGAAGCACTGTGGAGTAAGAAAGTTACAATTATGATATTTGCTTGGGGCTAGATTCTTTCACCCTGTGTTTCTGCTGTGCTGCTCTTGGCCTCAAAGTACTACGTGAAATAAAATCTCTTAGTTCATCCATCAATCTACGAGGTGTCTGGTTTAGCACATCCAAAACACCAGTGCATTGCAATTATTCATCTAGTAAATGGCATCAGTAAATTACAGCAGCAGTTACCCACCCATAAATACAACAGTAAACTGGGCAGCGAGGTATATTCTCCGGTTTTTCATAACCTTTACCAGGTTTCCATGAGAGGCTTTTCTTAGCCAAGTTTTCTGTTTCAGGAGCCTAGAGGAAAACTACTGTAGAAATCCCGATGGTGAGAAGATGCCATGGTGTTACACCACCAACAGAACCGCCCGGTGGGAATATTGCACCATCCCCTCCTGTGATGGGGCAGAGCCAGAGGCCCCTGGTAAGAACAACAGGGGACATCTGGAAGTGAAGGGTCATCACAGTTTATTTTGAAAAATCTTGGGTGGCTCTGCTTAGTTGTATTATTGCTGTCACTCTCAGTATTGCTACGTATCAGCTGAACGCCTGAGCCTGGTGTGGAGCCCAGGATGGTATGTTCAGTCTGGTGGATAAGTGCAGAAGTTTTAAGTCACCCACTGACCCAGCTCAAGAAAAATTGCAGTAACAGAGGTCTTTTCCTTTTGCCGAGTGGTGGTTCCCTCCACCTCCATGGAAAAGTTAATTAGCTTTACGTGCCAGCTCCTGAAAAACTGAATCCAAAGCAAACCAAAGATAATTTAAGAGCACTGAACCAAGACTGCATAAAAAGCAATCAAAAGAAAATTCTCCTTACACAAGGCAGGCTTGTTCCACACACGCATCTGTGGCAAAGCCACAGACATTCCCCCACCCTGGAGAAGTTTTGATCCATATGTGAACTGTTTGGATCGTTAGCTGAAATAAATCACCATGCATGACAGTTAAATTGATGTACGAGTGCTTTTAATCTAGCATATCATGAAATTTTTACAAACATTTTTCGAAATCTTCTTTTGATCTACAGTCTGGGAAGGATTCTGTTACAGAGAGCATGCTGTGGCGGTCAGTGAAATACTATGGCTTGCTGTTTTCTGTTGGCTTTCTATGTATAAATATCAAAGTATGAAGATGCAAGGGACTGGTTTCTGTTATTCACTACAGCTGTTGATGTGCCTGAGCAGGCTCAAATTACTGAGGAGTGCTATCAAGGCAACGGTGTGACTTATCGTGGCACAGCTTCTTTCACTGTCACGGGAAAGAAATGTCAAGCCTGGAGCTCAATGTCACCTCACCGACACAATAAAACGGCAGACCAGTTCCCAAATGCGTATGTGTATTTCCCATTTACGTGTTTCATCGGACAATGACCATTCATGAACTTGTTTTGATTTGGATCATCTTTACACAACAATGATTTTAAAGCTGGGAAGGGAGTGTGCTTGATAAAAATAATCCCTTCCTTTTCTTTTTTTTAATGTGGAAACATTTTCTATTAACCTCATCTTGAAACAAACCACAGTTGTCAAAATTATGCTTTAGACTAATTAACTGTGTGTTTCTACATTGCTTCTAAAGGAATTAAGAGTTATCATAAATTTTCCCTTATACTGAAATGAACTGTTTCTATACGTGAGGTTATTCATGAGTTTAAGTCTTTGCTTCCTAGTCTGCAGTTCATTAGAGCTTTGAGGAAAGGATAATATTCCTAATATTTACTATCTATTTATTCCAAAATGCAAAAAATTATTTCTTCTTAAAAGCTATTAATGTATTTTCAAAAGTAAAAAGAATTATATCTTTAATATACATATGTGCACTTACATCTGGATTTGTAAACGGTATTCTACTATAAGCATTAATCAGTGAATAAGTATTTGACATATTTAAATATTCTGCACATGTTTCTTGATTTCTTTATGCTGGAAAAAGGATTTCTGTCACACACCGTACATAATAAATGATCTGTGCTAACTCCGTAGCAGATCTGCTGTCTAAAACGTTCTTTCAAGTTCTTCTCAGTGCAGTGGCACAGATGGGAATATATTATGCTTACATTTGTAGGGACCTGAAGCAGAATTATTGCAGAAACCCAGATGCCGATAGCCGCCCATGGTGCTACACCACTGACCCCAGTGTGAGATGGGAGTATTGCAACCTGAAGAAGTGTGATGACCCGGTACAAGTGACTTTACCAAAACCTCCCCAGACAACACTGGAACCAAATCCTGGTGAGAATACTTTGCACTTTCCCTGGAAATGCTTATAACCAGCAAGCTGTTTTTTAGGGAAACCTCATCAAGAATTTAATGAGGATGAAATACAGGAAACTCCAGATAATTACAGAATTTAATATAATACTGTATCCACTCTCTTCATTTTCTGAACTTTCTTGTAGAATTTTATAGCAGGGTTTCTGTATTTGATTTTAGATTAATGTCACATCTTTTATCTACTACATCTGGCAATATTGGAAACACAAGGAAACAGATGGCTAGTAGTCTCCAGGCTACTGTGGGAGGGCTACTAGCAATGACAGCAGATATAGAGGTGATAGCATTTTGCTGGCAACTGTTCTGAAAAAGTCTTTTCCTGTGCCATGCATTCACATTTCCAGGGTTCCATTTGCCACCAGAGGATGGCTGGCTTTTTTAATTCAGTTCAGATGAAACTTTGTTATGCAGTAGATGGTTAGAGCACTGCAGCTTTAATTGTTTTGCTATGACATGTTCTTCTCATTAGAAGGCTGTTAATTTTGGCTGAACTCGTATTACTGCTTTTTACCTACTGTAAAATGTGGAACTGGACAGATATCAGTGTCCGTAAGGAAAAGACTTTATGAGTGCATGGTCTTTGTGGTCCTGGCTTCTGGAGTCACAAGGGGTCAACTGAATCTAAGCCTCTTTGATCTATGACTTTCATGATCATGAAGAAAACGTTCAAAACGCAAGGAAATGAAAGTGTGATTGTTAGCCATCACTGACACTAGGTTGTCCTTCTTTCCTTGTATACATATTATGTAGGACGTGTGAGTCCTACTAGTATTTCCTCAAATTTAATTCTCCTTCACCACCACCAAGTATGGACGTGGCCCAATAGCTCACAGCTAACAATCATTTCCTTTTCCTCTTTCTTCACAGACTGCATTAACGGTAATGGTAAAGACTATCGTGGCACAGTAGCAAAAACTGGAAGGGGCAGGACTTGTCAAGAGTGGAGTTCTCAGAGACCTCATAGCCACGACTATTTCACTCCTATGACTCATCCAAGAGCAGGCCTGGATAAAAATGTAAGCAGCTGTTCATTTAATACTTGTTGTCATTGAGCTTCACCCGTCTTCTTCATGGTGCCTCAGCAAGCATTACATGCCAGGACTTTGTAAATTAATTTATTTTCCTCAGTTCAATCTGAGAACCTGATCGTGCTAATAATTGTTGACATGAGCAGTCTGTACTTCTGTGGGACACACAGATGCCCAGAAGCTCTGTTGAATACTTCTGCAGCACGGCCAAGGGGCTTCAGATGGGCACTCACTTCTCCTCACTACCGAGGATTAACTGGAGTCGGTCTGTGGGCAGCATCTCTGCCCCCTCTGCCAGAAAGAGCACCTGGGGTCATGGGTTTCAGTAGTAAGAGTGACAGGTGAGATGGCGGTGGATCCAACGTTCAGTGCAAGTTCCTTGAGATATATAGCTGATGGATTGCAGCCCCAATCCTCTACTAGTTCCCCCTCTAGCCCTCCAGCTTCTGCCGCAGCCCATCATACAAGGATATACATGCATCTGACCCATCCTGTAAGTCATTCTCCATCTCTAACCTTCATCCCCCTAGTCCTAACACACATACTCATCACTAGTTCTCTAGACTTGTAACATCCCATATACAATACTTGCCTGGTCTGTGAACAAGCTCTGTATGTGATATAAAAAGCTTGTTTGATGTTGCCAGCTTGAACTATTTTTATTCCAGGTACATGACTGTAGAGCTTGCTTTAGTCAATCCTCTGATGGCATCACATACCCTGTATTGAATTCCAGCTCAGATTGGGGAAACTCCTTCTGAAAAGCCACCTGACATAAACTTTTAGTTCTTGCATTTGGTAGGGACTCTTGGGGAAGGGCAGCAGACATTTTCTCCTTTTTCCAAAGACACGGGGTATATTTCAGAGTAGGGAAGGGAACTAGAAAAATATCTGGTAGCATGCAGTTGTATGAGGTGCCTGTGCTGAGCAGAGATCAGTCAGTATGGCCAGTGAGACCTAGAGAGTGATTCAGCTAACCAGGCACCCCACAGCAGGGAGAAAACTGCACCCCTGCCCCTGGGACTCATAGGCATCACCAAGTTGTGCAAGAGCAGCTTACACAATACCCACTTGTCCCGGAGTCGTGCAACCAGAGTGGGTGTGAAAAGACCTCAGGGCTGACCCTACTGCTACTAACTGCAGTGGAAGCAGGAGCAGACAGTTTAGTGCTTTAGAAAATCCCATCCTAGGTCTAGATCTCCTATTTTTTGAGAGCTCAGAGTCCAAGCCTGCACTAGTGAAGCTTACTGGCTGAAGACAGTTGAAAAGGTTTCATTTTTATTATCTTTTTCTAAACTCAAAGAGCAAATAGAAAAATGAAACAACTTTTGACAAAAGGAATTGGAAATCACTATCAAAAAGGAAGTAAAAAAAATATTTCCCAAATTTAGTTTTATTTTATTTTGAATCATGCATTGGTAGGCTTTTTTGTCCCCTGGTTAACAGCTGGTGTCTTTATTGTTTGTTACAGTATTGCAGGAATCCTGATGGAGATGTGAATGGACCTTGGTGCTATACAACAGACCCAAGAAAAGCCTGGGAGTACTGTGACATTCCCAAGTGCCGTAATTATTCCTTTAAAGACTAGTGTCTCCCTTTCCTGTAACCTTTTAAGACAACTGGAGGACTTTCAGTGATTAATCTGAAAGACTGATCTAAGACAGTGCAATAGCTTTAGATTGGAAATTAAGGCTGCGGGGAAGTGATGCTCAAAATCTGTGCCTGAGGTCTTAAGAATGGTGCTTATTCCTTGGAAGCCCCAAACCCAGCACAAGATGTACCTGAAGCTCATGGGGATTTTGCCATGTGTTTCAAAACAGGGCTGTTCCTGCAGAAATTTCCCCTGCTCCTGCCTGGTCACCTGGCATAACTGCATGTGTGTGGCCAGGCTGAACAAGGGATGCTCTTAGCCCAGCAAAATTTTTGCACTCCCTGCTCATGTGGCTCTGTCCTGGGTGTAAACAGATTTTTCCTCCTCTGATACTGTACCGTATCAGATGTCTGGAAAGTGCATCTGGCCCTAAATATTTAACCAAATGCCCTTGTCTTTGTTACCAGTAATCAAGCCATTCAGGACTCTGAATGAGGTGGTGCAACTAAGTGTACAATGATGAAGTTTTACAACATTTTGGTTTCAAGTCCTTTCATGTCCATCAACAATAAAAGCTATGCCAGGAAGAGAGGTAGTTCCCACTTGAAAGAAGGGTGACTTTCTTGTTGCTCTATCCTCTCAGCTGTGAGTAGCAGAAGATATGCTCTGTTCAAAACCCCAAAATGGAGCAAACAAGAAAAAGGAAGATGTTCTATAACATGCATATACTGTAACTAAAAATACTGCTGCATTGAAGTGTTGGGCTGGGACTCTTAGGGGAAAAAATGGCATTTTCACAGGGTTATTGTATTCATTTTGAAGACCCAATTTCTTTTTAAAATTCATAATTTTTTTGTTCAGTTGTTCAGCTAAAGAACAAAGAAAATGTGCCTTTTGCCTTTAATTTCATAAGTTAGTTCCTTTTGCTGACAACAAATTCTAAATTCTGTGTTCATAAAAGTCAGTTTCCCATGGCTAAATAGGAACTATGCTTTTTTAATAACTTGGAGACATCTGAAGTACCAAAAGATTCTAAATAAGAGTGGACAAAGTTTTGCTCCACAGAGACAGTGATTGAATTTCACGTGCTGTACCACCAAGATTAGTTGGAAAACAGCTGCCAGTGCAGCTTTTGCATTGTTGGCATCTGTAAGAGTACATTTAAAGATGTTGGGAGAATTTCTTTTTTCTTTCTCTCTGTTTCCTTCTCTTTCCCCTTCTGTTTTTTTCTATCTGTCTGTAGATCTATTCATGTGTAATTTGCTGACTACTAAGAAGTGTATGTGAAAAAAATTTGCCAGGCATTTTTAAGTGTTCCAGATGAAGGTAACCTAACAAAATATAGGTGGTGCATGGTATATAATTGCCTGCAGAGAATCAAAAGCTGAAGTGACAAATGTAGCAGGTTCACCTTCTAGTTTTCTGAGCACATAATGAATGTATAGCAAATACACTGAAGTTACTTATAGTGATTTTTTTTCTTATTCTGTAGCTCCTGCTCAGTATGAGTGTGGAAAATCCAAGTTCAGACCAAAGCTGTGTGCTCAAAGGATTGTTGCTGGGTGTATTTCGCATCCACACTCCTGGCCCTGGCAAATCAGTCTCCGGACAAGGTATGGCCATTCCCCATTATGTTAGACGTTACATGCAAGAAAACTTTGCCTCTCATAGGATGTTATAGTATGTGGTTGCAGCATTCTAAACTTGATTTTAATTTAAAAATAGCTCAAGGCTATACATTATGTGTGTTAATCTTAAAGAACGTCATTTAAACAACCAAGAATTCTGTTTTGTGATAAATACCTATAGAATCAATACAAACACTAATTTCAAAAACATTTTCACAAAAAGGCAGAATGACTTTAAATCTGTCACTATATCCTACATTAGAATCAGATCATATCAGTAGAACCAACAGTTTGAAGTACGGCTGGTACAGATCTTGATCAGTCCTTCCATGTAAGTGTTTGATCCTACTGGCAAAGTTATTAGCAAAACTAGGAATCAAGGCCAGTTGCAGAGCTTTCTGACTGTAATCAGAGCTAGATAAAACCCAGAATCTCTAAAATGGTATACATCACTGCACATAAGGTTTTCCAGTAATAGAAATACCGGTTAAGAACAAAGGTCTAGGTGTTTTCATACAAGGCCTTATAAAAATGTCCGCACAACACTACCGTCATTGTAAGAACTATTGTTCAAGGAAAGTAAAATGTTGATTCTTAATGAAAATGTGGAATAATGTCTTTAGTTTGTAAAGGCGTACATGTTAGAAAGATTGCCTGATGAACTGCAGTAAAATTAACCTTGCCACCTTAAACTAATGCCCTTTTCATGCCTTTCTGCTCTATTACAGTTCTGGCATGCATTTCTGTGGGGGAACTCTGATAGACCCTCAGTGGGTTCTTACTGCCGCTCACTGTTTAGAAAAGTAAGTACCTGTTATAGCCTGCAGCAGCATTTTCTTACACTAGATAGAAAATCAGAGGAGAAACAAAATGGACCCAATAACCAACCTGAGCAGTCTCTCAACTCGGCTTGCAAACAGTTGAGAATTGAGCCAAGTCTATTCATCAAAGCAGAGTTTTGACTGAGGAAACAAAGAGTGACAGTGATAACTTTTGCCAACTTGATTTCATGTACCATAAGAAGGGATTAAGAAATCAAGTTTGTGCCAAAGCTGGCTTTATTTTTCTAGCTTTGACAGAGCAAGGTTTCCAATAGCATCATAAGTGGTCTACATCCTGGATGTGTGTTCATCAGCTCACCATGTGCAATCATTTCCAATAGGTCCTCATGGCCAGCTGCGTATAAAGTATACCTTGGATTACACAGAGAAGGAGCATCAGAGGCATCAGTGCAAAAACGAGATGTTGAGAAATTGTTCAAGGAGCCACACAGGGTGGACATCGCTCTGCTAAAACTGAGCAGGTACCCTTTCACCTGAAGCGTTCCTTCATTCTGCTGGGGCAAATTGACTAAATAGTGGTTGCTGGGGTCATGGAAATGTGTGTTTCTGTACACACTGTGTTCAATCAGTGATTTAAGGCCCTCTCTTTCTTCCCTTTCTGCAGAAGCTCCAGTGGAAACCAAGATGATTCAGCTGCAGGGCTTCAGAAAGGGAAAGGGCTGCCTTGGGAGGGGAGGAGGGCGAGGGACAGTGACCCAGGCTGGCAATTCACTGGGTGCCAGCTGCTGGGAGGTGAGGCAGTGGCAGCAGAGTAGGAGGAAGTAATGCCTAGAGCTTTCAGTCTGTGTTTCTACATGCTTCTACCTCGATAAGGTAATGAGGATTGAAAGCTGCAATATTAGCGTGATGTCACCCCATACTCCTCCCATGTTGTGGTGGGGAGATTTCTTCTTCCAGCAGGTCTGTCCAGCATGCAGGCAAACAGTATGCACATTTGATCCAATACCTACTATGGCCTTTCTTGCACCTGTTTCCAATCATCTGAACTCTCACTGAGGCACTGTGCAATCAAAAGGAATACATCCATAAGCTGCAAGCAGATGTGAACACATGGTGCTTGTGCTTTGATTTCCATGGCTGCAATGCAGGTCCAAAACAGATGCAGGGTCAGCACAATTAATGTGGCTTCTTAATTGAGCCTAGCCTTAGATGCACCCAAAGGCAAGTCAGACTGACTTGGGTTCTGGTGTGTACTACGGGTACAGTTTGAAAGTGATTTATAGTCAGACTGGATGCAGACAGAGCAAGCTAACACCTATGTGTTAAATGCCACTAATTCATACCCCTAAGTAGTTTTGTAATTAGGTTTCGTTGGCTATGCATTAGCCTAAGTCAAAGCATTCTCCTGGATTTATGTTATTAATTTTAGTATCAAAACCTCTAACTGTTCTCCATTTCAGATTTTTTCCTTTTGTGTATCACATTCTGAGGGATTAGAGCCTAAAACAAAAGCAGTTTTGCACATCAGAAAAGCCCTTTACCTGAAGTTCACGATTTCAAAGAAAAAATGCTGACCGTATATAAAACCTTTTTAGAAACCTGAAGGTGGTATTGGGGAGAAATGTGCTAATGATTGTTCCTGTATGAGTCTCTTGTTTGTTTCTTTCAGCCCAGCAATCATCAATAATCATGTTATCCCAGTTTGTTTGCCAAAAGAAAATTCTGTGTTAGGAGGAAGAGAGGAGTGCTATGTCACAGGCTGGGGAGATACAAAAGGTGAGACAGAGTTAACACAACTGAAAGCTCTGTGTCTGGAGATTGGTATGTACTTGTATCCAAAGTGTATTCTCTTTGTGCCGAAAACATCCCGCGCAAGCTTGCGTGCATACCTATTTCATCAAAATTCATCAGGTACTGCCATTCTTTCCACTGTCTTCCTCTGATTTAGATTCTCCTAAATCACTCAGAGCCATGTAAACTGAAACCCCCTAAACCAATACTAAAAGAGGAGAATCAAACCTAAGGAGCTGCTAACTCATCTCTCAGTCCATTCTGCTTTTCCCCAAAGTGGGCTTTTACACAGTCAGAAGCAAAGTTTTTCTAGACTTAAGCTATTTCTTAAGCACATGAAGGTGAGTTTGCTCGTTATCCTAAATGATTTTTTCTCCCAACCAGCCTGGTCCAGAAGATCTCACACAAATATAAACATAACTCTCATTTTCAAAACCTCCCACTCCGTCTTGGTTGAGAAGAGCATCAGTACCTTCTCAGCCTCCTTGTTTCTGCCCATCATGCCATTTTCAACTGTTTACTTCCTACCTCCTTTCTTCCACAGAGGAGAAAAATCGGATACAAAGAAATAAAATGGCTTTGGAATGACTCCCACAAATATCAGTGGGTACTGGATCTGTATGGGTGTATTGTGGGAGCAGGAAGGTCAATCAGTGCAGCGTGGATTTTGATGCGTGGTAGAGTGTGATAAGTACCATGATACTGATAATGCATACTGATTTTGGTATGACTTCATATTATGCATGGAAAGTATATGTACAGTGCACAAATACTAGGCTTATTTTACTGCTTATTGATATCTTGATGTTTGTTTTGTGAAGATGTTCATTTACCTTTGTCATTTATCGTGTTTTGGTTTTGGTTTTATTTGCAAAGGAACTGGTGGTGATGGCTACTTAAAGGAAACTGGTTTCCCTGTAATCGAGAATAAAATATGCAACCGCCCTGAATTTTTGAATGGTAGAGTCAAAAAACACGAGCTCTGTGCTGGGAATATTCATGGTGGCACAGATAGCTGCCAGGTAAGGAAGTCTGTGAGCATCAGAGTTAGTTGTAAGCACATTCAAATCAAATAGTGCTTTGCTTTCCAGCCTTAGAGGCTCAGAATTAGCCTTAGGATGTTGCCACACCATGTGGCATGTGAGCTGAAAAATGCACATGGATTCTGCTCTTCCCTTGCTCCCTTGTCTGCGGCTAGGAAGTGGGGCAGGTAATTTTTCAGATAAGCCTGAACAACAAAGCACATGGCTGCCCGAGCCAGGTGCATGGAAGACAATGGTCTGATTTTTTTTCCCAGACCACTTTGCTTGCCTCAGCTAGACTAGCTCCAATGTCCAAGCTAGCTCAGTTAACAACCTGAGACATCTCCTTTAGCAGTCAAGTAACAATGCAGTAGAGTCTGCCATGCAGGCATACCAAGGGCCAAAGGAACTACTAACTTCCAAGTATCAGTGCCAGTGCCTGTGAAAATCGCACTGGGTGAGGCAAAATGCATGCTGGACTTCCCTTTTGCTGAAAAGGAAGAACATGGTTGGCAATAGCTCATCTCACAAGTGTGGTATGAAGGCTTTCTCCAGAAGTCTAGGTTTTGACATTGAGTTCTTCAGTTTCTTTAAATAGTTGAAAGGGCTCAGAAAAGCTTAACATACTGAATCAAGATGGAAACTTCCCTCCCTGAAAAGCTAGAGATGACTCTGTAAAGAACTGTGAAAACAGCAGACTGCCTGCCCCAGCCGGCAGGTCAGCACCATTGCCAACACAGCATAGATACACTATGCACAACCACTGTGATGGGCAAGCAGGCCATTGAGGGGTATGCGCTCATGTCTTAAGACACATGGCTTGAATGCATGCACTCACTTGGTCTTGGATCATCTAGTAACAACAGGAAGCCATAAAGACCTCAGAGAAGAGACTGAGGGAGGAAGCACAGTTTGAGTTACTAAGGGCAATCAGGTTCCTTCTCACCAAATCCCCTTACTTCAAAACTAAACGTCCCACTTGGATGACGGGAAGAGATGACTTTACAACAGTGTTCAGCAACATGAATAGAGAACTCTTCTCTGGCTAGAGCTCCAGTGTTGTCCTATAACTTGAGTGCTCTTCACATGCGAGAGGTACTTCTTCTTCTGTGCCTCGTGTGAGAAGGCCACTCTTACACATGGGGCTGTGAAGGAATCATCCTGTTCTTTCTCTGTTTAGGGGGACAGTGGAGGACCTCTAGTCTGTCTGGACCAAGATAAATTTGTCCAGCATGGAGTCACCTCTTGGGGTCTCGGCTGTGCTCAACCCATGAAACCTGGTGTTTATGTTCGAGTTTCCAATTATATTCCTTGGATTAAGAGCATAATGGAAAACAACTGAGCCTGAGTATGGACTGCCCTCTCCTGGAATGCAGTATGCACATTAGAAATACAAGATTCCAAGTGCAATATTAAAGCTACAATCATTCATAAAAAAGTAAAATAAATATAATCATCCATTTTAAATTGCTATAAATTAATAGTTATTGCCAAGAAACCCAACTGACAGTGTGTTACCCTCTTTCTGTATGTTCTACTGTTTGCTATGTTTGACAATAGACTTACCCACCTCTGAAATACGTGTCAAAAATCCCAACCTCGACTGTAACTGGACATCTGTATTTCAATCTTATATTAGGCTCTACGATGACTTTTTTTTCTAAGGTTGACTCTCCCAAGATGTTATGCTTCCAACAAATTAAGAAAGGAGAATACTTCTCACTTTCTATGAGTTGTCTGAGCCTCTTATTGATTCAATGATATAAACCAAAGAAGAATCTCACTGTAAATATCTTATATGCATGTGAAGTTTTATTAGATATGTCCGATAGCATTAAATACACGGGATGAAAAAAAAAAAAAAGCAGCAAACACATTTGTTTGTATTTTCATACTTTTTATTGACATGGAAATCTGTGTGTCAGCAAAAGTGCAAATATTGCATCAGAGATATAAAACAGTGAATAAAAAATAGCCTCACCCTAAAGTTAGTCCATAGTGAAGACAGCAAAATAACTGTCAATCATTACAGCAAGTAATGACAATGTGTTTAACGTATTATAAAATTTTGTTGTCCATAGTACCCATCCTGTTTCACTATATAACTTTATCTCACTATACAACCATTACATGTATATTTTTCTTCTCTAAAAGAAAACAATGTAGACATTCCTGTGGTTATAGGAATGGAAAGCTTAGACCTTTACAGATGCTTTCCAGGGAAAGCTTGGCTCACACTTGCCAAAATGAAACACTTGCTAACTATGAACCTCTGCTCTCATCCTGCACCACTTGCACATCAGCCAGGGAGCACCCCACAGGTGCCAGGGGACCCCCGGCTCTGCATGGTCTCCTTCCTGCGTCCCCCGGGTATGCTGATTGTGCCCCAACTAACACAGCTACTTCCTGGGCTGGGATTTGTCTTGCCCACTTTCTGCAGCGCAGAGGTCCACCCCCAGGCATGCCAAGCTGCACGTCATTTAATTTGTCTTTTTTTTTTTTTTCTATGCATGTATGTATAAAAGGGATGGGTTGCATCCTAGGATGCAACCTACTTTTTTGTTTCTCCCATAGGCTATAAAGGGAGATAAGAGCTATAAAACAGACTTAGGTGACAGGATGGTTTTTGCAGCTTCTACATCTGGAGTGTGATTCTGGGAGAAGTAACGATCTTGGGGCATTGTCTTCCTGAGAAGGAACAGCTCTAATAAAGCATTCCCCATCCACCTCTCTGGTCAGGGGGGATTCACTGGGCACAAATACCCTCCTGCATATCTTCTGCATCTATTCATTTGGATCATTACGTCAGCCAAGAAACATGCACAGTACTTCCCTGACAACAGAAATTCTGTGTTGCAGCTTGATCTTGGATTTGTAAAGGTCTTCAACTATGAACTCTTGCAGGCATAGTTAATACCTGGCTTGTAGGCAGACAAGCCTACTCCTGCTGTCCTTGCCAAATGCACCAGAAATGCCTGGACATGCCTGAGCGACTACAGAAGCCCCACCTCATAACCTCTTAAAGCGTGTAAATTGTGATCTTTTCCTTCTGCGAGAGTGTCAATGGCAATAAAAATTGCCACTTATCAGTAACCACTTGCACAGACTAGATGAAGTAACAAGGCAAATTTGGTGGTGGTGGCACATTTGGACCAAATAGCACATTCACTTGTTTGTTGGTCCGGGGAATCTCTTTGCAGGCAGGAAGAACACAGCTCCTGGGTTTCTGAGGTCATGTTGAACATGTGTCTTTGGCGGTGATAAGGCGATCCTTTGTCTGCTATGTATATCACATCTCTCACTGAGCCGCTGAACTGTAACACATGCAACACAACTAAAGCTGGCAGCGTTTGGCCCCTCCTGAAGCGGTGCCTCTCCCTGAGGTGGGTCACAACAGCCTTTTTATTGTCAACCCATGCACTTTAGGAGAACACCGCTTTGCCACCTGAGATGTTTGTAGGACTTTCCTGTAAGGCTCAATGTATTAAGTGGTTTGAGGCACATATGAATTTATAAATAACTCTTTTTAAACAAGCAGCTTGCCCAGTGGTCTGCACGACCTTGGCTGGTTTCCCCCAGGGTCCCTCCCTCACTGAAGTTCTCTCTCTGCTTCCACCACTTCATTTGTCCTCTCTCAGCCAGAACAGTGTAACCCCACAGCCACCAAACCGCTGGCTGTACAACAGGTTACGACCCACTCCACAGCCTTCATGAGGCAACCCAAAGTCTCACAGAGATGGGAGGATTTTCCATCTTACAAAATCCCCGTTAGGGGTAAGAGCCCAGGAGCCATTACCAAATACAAACTCTACTTGAAGTTGTTAAGTACTATCATATTAGAAGTCAGGCTTTTTCCTGCTGTCCTTTACATATGAATTTTTAGAAAATAAATACATCCAAACTTCTGACACTGCTCCTAGCCATTTTACATACTGAAATATTTCACTTATATTCTCTTCTGAGCAACATATGATGCTATGCAAAACAAAGAACAGTCTGAAAGGCCAGAAACAAGTCTTTGAGTCTCTCACTTCTCAATGCATTTTAGTTGCCCACAAACAGCAGCAGCTGGCAAATAATATTGAGATTTCTTTGGCAAGCTGTAGCTTTAAATGATCTCCACAGTCCTTCTCAGACTGCTGCAGCGTTTAAGAAACCGACTGAAAAAATTTAAAATTGACAAAGAAACATTAAAAGGAAGAGGAAGGCTCAGCTCACACAACATCGCACCTGATTGCCTCATCCCGGCTCTCTGAAGGCCGCGCCTGCAGTGCAGGCTGGCCGGGTGCGAGGAAGGCAGGGCTGAGCTCTGTGGCCAGGCTCCCACCCTGTGCTGAGACACAGCACCCAGCCAGTGCAAGCCCACAGCTTCCAGTTCAGGGCTGGTCTCTGCCAGCCAGCCCCAGGGGAGTTTACAGCAGAAGACCCTCTTGGTGTAGGAGGGGTTTTCTCCCTGCGGCAGTAGCTCCAGTTTTGGGTTGTCTTCTAGATATTGCCAATTAGCCAGATATATTATGAGAGGCTCGCTTAGTTTCATCTCTTTCAGTCACTACTGACTTTTACTAAGCATCCCATTGACCTTTAACTATGCCTCAGAGGAAGTTAGAAGCAGCCTTGAAAGACAGCCCTTTATCGCTCACTGCTCAAAGTATGCAAACATTAGACTGAGATTACCAGTAAAGGTCCTGTTTTCCTCCGGCAGGCAGGGTTGGTGGTACGGGCAATTGCTGGGAAAAGGCAGGGAGAGCTGGGGACTGTTGAAATGCACAGTGTACTCCCCACCACAGGAAACCCCCCTGTGCAGGCACCTGCCTATATATGCTCTCAAGATGGTGAGACTGGAGCAGTAGTCATTCAGCTGCACTGACTGTGACATTAGCACTACTCATTTGTGCTATGAACCTTCAAAACCCAGTCCTATATTTGCTTATGCCAAATACGTTATTTTCTGAGGTTATAAGGCCCTTTACAAGGCTTTCTAATGTTTATTTAATTCTCTGTTGGTAACAGGATACCTTTTCAACACCACATCTTTTCAAGTCCTTCACTGTAATGAGTGTAGTGTTTACCTGTCAGTGGCCAGTACCCAGTGCTTGATGAAGAAAGTCATACAGGTGAAAGGGAAGGCAGGCTGTCCCTGCTATCTGCTTGCAGAGCTACAGATTCAAGCTAGTCTGCTACATGTCAGCTTCAAACAACCAGGACCAGCTAACACTTCATAACCAAAGGTCTTGCCCCATCCCTGCCCATCTTCCCAAGACAGCTTAACATCCCTGTCAACAAACCAAATAATTTACCCGAAGACAGAAAGATGACAATCATCATAATGGAGAGAAGACAGAAACTGGAGGTCCCGTTGGTGGTGGTCAGGGCAAGGGAATTTGGCTTGTAGGGATGGGCAGAGAGCATGTTTTAGAAGGGAAAAAGTCAGCATGCTCTTGAAAGAGAGGGTTGGAAAAGCACCTGACAGGGGAGAGCAGGCAGAAGCCCTTCCCTTGGAGAAGGAAACCCTCCCCACCCAAAGGTATATGCTAACAACAGGAATAAACAAATGGCTCAAATATATAAAGAAATAAATAAGAGCTCACTGAGCTGGATAGTGCATCTTTTAAAAGCTGTTCTGTCCTCTGCCAAGAACAACAGAGTGCTCCCTTCCTGCAAACAGCATACTCAGAAAAAAATGAATTTATTCCATATTTATAGAAAAATACACTGCTTGTTTTAAACGTCCTTATGCTTAGAAGAAGAACATGGAATTTAATCCATACCCTGCAGCAAATTTTGAAGCGGTGGCAGGTGGAGAACAAATTCCCAGTATGGGAACACGGTTCTTTGCTTGGTGCTGTCCTTCAAAGGTCAAATATAAGAGTTGGTGGCCTGGTGTTTCCGTTTCTTGCCACATTTACCAAAATGACTGAAGAAACAGAAGAGGAGAGGGGTATAAGGGTGAAAGAAATAGGAAAATATGTAGTCCAAGTTGTAGTCCAAACTGCAGTACTGAAACATTTACTTTCTGCATAGAAAATTTCCTCTTTCTTTAGTTTGTACATTGAAGCAGGCAAAAGTTGTTCATGTAATATTCAAAGCTACTGCTTGAAACGTTAATGTATAGCGCTAGGTCCTCAGGAAATTTGGTCAAGGTGTAAATGTTCCTTGCACACCTGCAATGCAGTGAAGAGTCTGGCTTGCTGTGTGCCAGGAGTGGGAAAGCTGTGCCTACAACTCTTCAGCTATAATAAATTCATCTTGCACGTGACTTTTCAATAACTTCACACATTGTGGAAATGCTCCCATGATCAAGGGCCCTTCTTCACAGGGTGCTTTGATTGAGGTAAATGGCTGGTTTTCTTGAGCAGAGAGCTGCAGGCTATACTTTGCAGTCTCTCTCTTGCACGCTATTACTTTCTGCATCTAGAGGTACATAGGACAACTTTTTGTCTCTATGAGAAAAATACAGATTCTACCCCCATATTTTTTTAACCACCTGCCTTAGTGGTACTGAAAACTCATGTTTCTATTCAGGAAAATACCACCTGCTCACAACATCAACCTGACTAGGGAATTTACTCTGGTACTTGGAAAACATCAATAATTTATGAAAGCTGATAAAGTCAGAGGAGAACACCCTCAGGAAACCTCACTCAAGTAAAAGTAAGAAAATACAGATCATACCTTGAAAGCTGCTCCACATCCTCCACTGTCTCTGGTAAGGAGATTCCCTTTGTCTCTGGTAAAAGCAATACTAGGAGCCCACAGATAACTGCGAGAATACCTACAATGGACATGGAAGAAATGCAAAAACAATAAGAAAATTTTTACTTTTCTTATTTTCAGGGTTTATCCACTGAGAAAAGTTTATTCAGATTAAGGCTGAAGTGAGATTTTTAAAGTGCAACTGCTATTTCTGATCACCCTACTCTTATCAAACACCTTTATGCTACATTAATTTAACCTATTACAAAAAAACACTTGAGGGCTAGGGCCTCACTTGCAGCCTGAATTGCCCCAAAAGGGAAATCTTAGAAGGCAAAAACCTGAGATAAGTGTGCATGGGCAAGTTCATACAAATTGCACTGGAACCAGGATGGTATTTCTCACATAAGACAAATCTGCCTTTGTTCAAGGGGCTCTATCACGTAGATGCATCTGTGTTTCTTAAGACCATTGAGATTTTCCTGAAATACTCTGTTCATGTATCAATGGCCAAAGTAGATTATGTGATTCAGAATAAAAACTCATCCTTGGGAAAGAGCATTCAGATACAGAGCCAATCTGAAATAGTTCATCAGGAATGGTTCTTTTGGAATAATTTCTTGCATAGATATAATTTAAATAATGTAATAAGTCAAAAATAGAAGGGCTGGAGCAAAAAGTAAAATGTTCCCTGACTGCTGCACAGTCCTCTGATCCTGTCTGAATTTGTAGCTGTTTACTCAAGACAGAGGGAATTCATCCATCCTTCAACAGCAGCAGAATTTCAGAATCAGATAAAGTGAACACCGTACTTCTATATGTCTATTCTTGGAATAATGGTAATCTTTTAAAATGTCTTTTGTCTTTTCATTTTTGTTTTCAGCTAAAGTTGTCATTAGCATCAATTTTCCTTCTTATTCTATCCTATCCCTTTTGCTTTTTTCCCAGTCATGTGTATCTCCTAGAAGTCTGGTTTAGCCACAGACTCCCATTTCCTTGTTGGAAAAAATTAATTTTTTTCCACAGAATTACTCTGCAGGGCTCATTTTTTCCAAAATACAGCCAAGGAAAAGAGTTTGACAGGAATACAAAGTTATGGTTAATACAACATCCATAGTCATAACTGTATCTACCAAAAAACCCAAACCAAGTATTTTTTTAAAGGACATTAATCTACTTTTGGGAGACTAAGCTTACTTCTCTGCTATTACAGAACTCAGCTGTAAGGTTTCTCAGTCTTAAAGCACCTCACATAGTTTATTTTATGCTCCTTCAGCCAAGTTACCCAAGCAGACCTGACCTCTTCCATAGCGTGCCGTGAAATCACCCACATTTCACCCATTTGCTGTTCCGCCTCTTGCTCTAGGCATGAAGGTTGAGAGGGGCTGGTCTGACAGGGAGATGAGGCCACACACTACACTTTGCCCCGAAAGAAAAGCTCTGTTAGGAGGAGGATACTTAAACCAAAAGTACATTTTAAATCAAATCTTACTGAAAATAATTAGAGGTAGCTCCAACCAAATGGCTGCTAATCGGAAAAGCAGGAATGGGGCTATGATCCCACCTAGGTCACACAAACTCGAGCACAGGGAAACACCAAAGTTTCTGCAAAAGAAAAATAGTGCCAGATATTTGAGAAGTGCTACCAAACAGATGAATCAGCAGTTTAAGGAGCAGAATGTAGACTTAGCTCCAAAATTATCTCATCAGTATATGCCATCCACATTGAGCAGTGGCTATTCAGTTAGGAAACTGGAAAAAACCAAATTTTACTAAACCGCAGTGAAATAGGCAATGGGGAAAAGCAGAGGGAAAAGTTGAAAGATTCCTGGGAGCTTCTGACGTACCTCAGTGTTGTAGGGTACAATTCAGTGTTCACAAGATAGACGATTTCAAAAGCCATTGTGATGCCCAGTCTTCCCAGTGTGGCAACCGTCGTTTTGAGCCATGGGATATCTGTTCATTCAAAAAGAAACGTGGGTGAAGTGTGCTCTGCTGCACCAGCAGAGCATTTCTGAGAGCCCCAAGCACTGTCAGGAGAAGCTACATCACAGAATCCCCGGATCAGTGCAAATCAGACTGAAAGGCCACTGCTGTAGATATCAATCTATACTGGCATTTATTGCTTTCCAGCATCATGCAAGGCTGCTTTGGAGAATCAGAAATCACTTCTAGCCGATTGATTCAAGATGCTGGTGGGGCATAACAGCATGGGTGGGAGAATGAACATTATAAGCTTCTGTGACCATGTCCAAATTGTCCAAAGGAGCATTTATTTATACAGGGATGTTATGCTGTAGGAAACACTGTTGAGTCACCTGCCAAAGACCTCTGACCACAAACGAGCTACCTCTAAAGGTGCATAGAATCATAAAATCATAGAGTCATTTAGGTTGGAAAAGACCTTTAAGATCACCGAGTCCAGCAGCAAACCTAGCACTGCCAAGTCCACCACTAAACCATGTCCCTAAGCACCACATCT
The DNA here is from genome assembly GCF_026419915.1 of Harpia harpyja. Classification (NCBI taxonomy): domain Eukaryota; kingdom Metazoa; phylum Chordata; class Aves; order Accipitriformes; family Accipitridae; genus Harpia; species Harpia harpyja. Next base: position 75,671,093 of record NC_068943.1, on the reverse strand, counting down.
ACACGTCTTTTAAATACCTCCAGGGATGCTACAGTAAAATAATTCTCTCTAGAGCAGGCCAACTACGCTTCATAATTTGTCTAGCCATTGCACATTAGACACACTCCGAATAAGGCTATTCCTGGCCATCCTCCCCCTTCCCTTCCCTGGTGCTTGTCTTTGTGCCTGACAAAACAGGCCCAGGGGCCTTAACACTGCCCCGATGGCTCTGCCCAGCTCTCCCGGCCCTGCTCAAGCCCTGGTGCACAGCCACTGCCCTGTACACATCATCGGGAAGCCTTTATACATCAGCAGGGGATGCGGTGGTCACATCCACACCGCAGAGCAGAGCCATCCTGTCTCGCTGTGTGCAACCTCTCAGCAGTCCGAGTGCCCTCTCTGGAGAGCCGGTGGCCTCTGGAGGAGCATCACAAGGAATGCAATAAGCACGTCTGCAATGCCCTTGGGAGAGGACAGTCTCCTGTATGGTCTAACCATGAAACCACGACCGGGCAGATGGGGAGGCCAGTGAAAGAACAAGTTTGAGCCTGGCACGAAGGGGAGCTCTGCCGCTGGAGAAGGCTCTGGCAGTGGTTGTGTTTTCTCAAAACTTCAATAAGAAGAACAAGAAAACATTTCCGTTTGCTCTGAACCAAAAAATGAGACACTTGGGGTTATTTCCCTTCCAAAACAACCAAACAAACCCCCATCAAATTTCATCCCATGTTGGGACACACTGCCTTTGCTCCGAAAAGTTCTGTTTTCAAACATTTGTAAGAAAAGCAAAAGCTGGAAAGAACAAAACAAACCCACTTTGTCTCCCTGGCACCCCTTCGGTCCATCAGACCCCCGAGGTGAGAGTGACGTCCGTGTGCCTCCTCGCTCTGCCAAGGGACATGAACTGTGCGAGCAGCCCAGCGTGACGGAGCGCTCACAAGCTGCCGTTGCAGCTTTTCCCATCTGTATAAACAGACTTTTCTTGAAAGCAGGACTTGGACCTCAGGTGTTCCATCTGTGAGTATCTTAATCCCCAGGCTGTCCTCTCCTCACCTGGGCAGGGTCCCCTCAGCACTTCACCACCACTGAGAGCAGGCTGGTGGCAGCATCCTGCTGGCCCCAGGTCACCGCTTTCTCCCCTCGCTCAGGCCATACCAGCCCCACACGATACTCCTGCTCTAACCCCAGACCCGCTGCACTGTGCTCAGCATATGGTGTGGCCCAAAATACATGAGGGTGCTGGAGGCAGGTGTTCTGCAGGAGTAATTCCCCAGTGCTGCTCTTTGTTTCCCCCTCCTGCAACAGCCCTAGGTCCAGGTGATCAACAGTCCCCAGTCCCTGCTGTCCCAGCGGGACCTTTGTACTTTTTTAACAGGTGGAAAACGATGCTGGCAAAGCCAGCGAATGAGACGGTGACCAGGCCCTCTGTGCCTGAATTACCATGCCCTGTATTGGGGGAGCTGCCACAGGGGCACGGGGCAGCTGGCATCCAGTCGCTGTGTGGTGGCTCTTCTGAGAGGCACACGGAAACGGGGACCTTGGGAAAATCTGCCAGGACAGCATGGTCAGTCTTGATGGGCTTCAGTGGTCAAACCGATGAGTGCAAATAAGTGATGACAACGTGATATCCCAAGGCATGATTGCACAGCCACCAGTGCTGGCATCAGGAACAGACTGCTGATCTTCCCTCTCCCTTCCCCATCATTTCTGCTTCTACTAAAGCAATGAAGCTTCTCAAGCATACAGTATTAATTTTAAGTACTTTTGGAGGAATCCCTTTAATGGGAGCTTAACTGAGACAGAGGTGAACCAACACACCTCTTTGAAAGATTTCCTTTTGCACTCACCACAGACCTGCTTCTTTTCTTGGGCACATCATACTCTTGAATTGGCTTCTCATGGCTCTTCTCTAGGAAAACGATTGCCCCACGATATAACTTTGGGATCTAAAACCTCTAAGTCTGGCCAGGACTGTACCTTACTTTGACAGGAACATCCCTGGGGAGGAATAAGCCTCACTAATGTCTGTTCAGCTGCCAGTCCCCAGCTATGCTAAGGCAAAGCGTGCTGATACAGTAATATTCACTTCAGAGCACCTCCAAATTCTTCCCCAGGGATTAAAAAAAAAATACACAGGAGGGAAAACAATTTAAAGAAAAGATAGAAGTGCTGGGAAGCCTGTGTGCAATATCAGACCTTTCAGTTGTCCTTGAAACCAGATAAAAATGACTTAATCAAAAGCCATATCTCCCAACCCCTTAACATTGTCCAAACCCCTGGGAGAGTGAGGGCAGGGCAACAATCTCCATGTTGTCTGCCACAGCCCCTATAGCATGTTGTGGTTTGCATTGTTTTATTTGTAAATGAGAAGACCACCAAGCTGCCTCAGCTAAATCACCGATTTCTGACATCATTAAGTGTCTTTCAATTCAGGGAATGTATTTTCCCTTTATGTTTGTGTACTCTTGCCTTGCATTTGCCTTCAAAAAGAGTACAGGGCCTTTATACACATTTTTTCTAAGACTACACCTAGCCGCTGCTCACCACCCATCAAAGATATGGCCATTACATGTCTCAGGGCGATCTATAAGCAAATAAGGTAAGGTATGTTGTTCCATGACTGCAGTGCTCCTTGCATCACCAGACGCTTTTTACTTTTATCTACAGTTTTGTGTGGCCTGCTGTCCTTGCTTAAGGGGTGTCAGAGAGAAGTCATTGACCTAAAGAGCCTGATGTTGGGAAGGGAATTACCTTCTGGCAAGAAGGCAGTAATGAGGCATGCAATTCCTGCCACGATGTTGCTTATTGCAAAGGGAAGGCGCCGGCCAATGCGATCAATTGTCACTAAAATTAGGAGAGCGGCAGGCAGCTCCACAGCTCCTGAGATGAAGAAGTCTAGGTAGAGGTTTCCTCCGACAATTCCTAGGCGCATCACAAGCCCTTGGTAGATCAGGGCACTTGTGAACCTAAACAGCAAAGGGGAAAAGTGTTGAGAGACAAACAAATGACTGCAAGCAGCTGGAAAGACCCTAAAAGGCACAAGGGATTTTTTCTTCAAAACCCACCATCCTGGTAACAAGCTGGACTGATGTGAGCACTCACCAGGCATACATCAGGATGAGCGTGTTCCTCCTCATCCGGGGAGTCCTCACCAGGTCGAGAAAGGAGGGGTTGCTGACCTCCTCATTGCTAATAGTGATCTGAGGAGAAAAGCGAGCAGTAGAGTCAGCTGTCGAGGTCAGGCAGGTGCTGGGGCAGAGTTTCTATGTAAACACGGTGCTCAGCAATATTCCAGTCCAGTGAGCAAAGGTGCTGACGAGCCAGCTTGCTGCTTTTAGCACTCCAGAGCTGTGCGCAGATATGGGAAATAGCTTATCACTGAACACAGCTGTGGGCTCTCCTTAATGATGATCATGCGAAAATTGGAAAAAAAAAATCCCCAATCTTGACTTGAGAGTGGAAAAATGATTTCCTTCTTGTAAACTGAGAGATGTTGACTTGGAATTTCTTGGAAGGCAGTAAGAGGTCATTGTCACACCAGGGTCACTGGGAGCAGAGCTGCCTTCTGCCAGAGGTGACAGAGAGGAGGAGACGGTGGCAGGAAGGGCAAAGCGATGGGCTGGGGGAAGCAGGGAGAGAGGGGGTGAGCAGCAAGCAATGGGCTTGGGAACATGGCTGGTGGCACAGCTGTGCAGCAGGAAGAAAAGAGGAGCGAGAGAAAGAGCAGATCTGTGAAGGCACTTGGGTGCTACAAAACATTCAGTCGGTGAAATTCAGAGGGTCTTAAAATACACAAGCACTGTGCTGAACATGGCTTTTACCCTGGAACAAAAAAATCCTGCAACGTATGAATTAATGGTCCTCATACTGCCTACAAAGTATAGTAAATCTGTTCACAGCTTCCTCCAGTACAGTCACAATGAGGCACTTGATGAAATCATTAGTTAAAAGGTTTAGCAATAACAGAAAAGGGCAGGATTTCACACAGTCTGTGTTTACACATTCAAGTTCATTGCCATAGGATATTGTGGAGCCAGAATATTAGCAGGGCCAAAAAGGGTTTAGGCTCATTGATGGAGGCTTTTTTTAACTGTGGCCAGCAGTTTTTAACAGGAATGTCCAAGCCAGGTAGCAGCCCTTTTGTTTGTGTGTTCATTTGGCAGGTGAGGAAGACGAGGTAAGAGAAGGCAGAGGTAGTTTTAGGCAGGGGCAAAACGTGAGACCGCCCAAGAACCGGCAGCCGCCTCTGGGATTGCTGTCAGCTCTCCAAGCAGCAGTGGGAAACATGGGGTTAAACCTGCTGCACCCTTTTTAGGAGGATTTCAGGCAGCCTGGCTGCTTTGACTCTCAGCTATTGCCCCCCTCCTGAGGGGAGGCCTAAGAGAGCAAAGAGAGGAGTCAACCCCTCTCTATCACCATAGCACCCGCTGCCCGTGCAGGAGCCCAAGGAAACGATCCCGGCTGACAGGGGAGTCATGGGTGAAAGGATGGAGAAGCACGTGGGAACATGCAGATCCGTGATGAGAACACGGGTAAAGCCAAAGGCATTGTCTGAGAGTCTTGTCGGCTCAGCCAGGGCTATGCCCAAAGCTTTCGCCCTGTGTTTGGTTTTCATATCAGAAGGTAGCACAGATGTTTTTCAGTGAGATTTGGCTGGATGTATTTACACTTGGCTTTTTCATAACTGAGTGACACAAGACTTTGTAAGTGGACAGAGAAACCCCACATTTCTGTGAACCCCCTTTTTACTCCCTCTTGCTTTTCTTCTGTAACCAGAGCCAGAAGTTTTCTTCAAAGCACTGCCACTTCTGCCGCATGCCAGAGCCCTTTGTGGGGCAGGCGGAGGTTGCTGGGTTTCTGCACTGCTCTGGTCTCTCTCATATTATGGTTATAAATTTGCCACGACTGTGTTTATAAAAGCAGGCTGCCAGCCATCAGTTGTGACTTTGTGCAAATATGGTTTTAGTTTTCCAAAGGACTAAAGATAAATTCAGCACGGCTGCTACCATATATTTTTATGTCTTAATAAAGTAATAATAACCCCAAGCATGACTGAGCATTTTTTCATGAATGAAGAAAAAAAATCACTGTGGAAAGTCAACTCTTTGTAGGGAAAAAAATCCTCTTTTTGTTCTTTGAAGTCAAGGAGAGCTTTGCTATTCACATCAGTGCAGTCAGGAATTCAATGACAGGGCCTGTGTTTCCAAAGATACACTATCTGAAAACTCTGGAGGAAGTTTTGTAACCAAATTCCCTGACATTTTTATGTCCCAGCAAAATTACGTATCAGTTTTTCTGCAATATTTTTTAAAGATTCCTCATAGCACAGACATATGGTTCTGCACATGCTTAATTCTGCACAGGACACTACATCCGTGCATGTTTACAATACATATGTATGTAAGTTAATATATATTAGAAATATATATGTCTAGGTATGTCTATATAGTAGAAAAAAAAATATATCTATATATAAAGGGAGAGGGGATTTTGACCCACAGGTCTCTCAAGAAGCAGCTCTTACTCAGCTGGTTGCAGTCCATTCTGCTTTTGGACAGAGACCAAGAATGAAAAAAATATCTTGAAAAAAAAACATGCTAGGATAATTATGAGCAACTGGGAAAAAAAATAGTTTATAACTTACAATTAATTTCATGAGTTCTAGATGGACCTGAACTGTATCAGTGTTGTAACTTACAGAGAAAAACAAAACAAGCAAATGTTTATCTGTTTTCATTCAAAGGTCATTTGTGGCTTCTGCATGCCAATAAAAATGCAAGGTTGCTACATCCAGAGCCATGTAAGGGACTTGACCAATGAAATTGTTACAGACATATTGGAAAATCTTAGCCAAAATGCATAGATGGATAATGCCTCTCACTTCTCCCTGTCCCTCCACACCTGCAGCATTTTAACTGAAATTCTGGAGTTGCTTTGTGAAAGAGAAGTCTGACATGAGAAAGACACTTGATGCGCGACTAATGCGCTTCCTGGAGATGCTCTCTTTCCTCTGGGCACAGCACCAAGGATGACAGACATTATATATGAAAAAGGTCACAGGAACAGATCCAGTATGAATCTGGATGTGTGGAGGTCAATCTGCTGCAGCTGTGGGTGGCTTAGGGTCATGAGCAGGGACACTTCTGAAAAAAATTAAATGTAACTTAAAACAAAAAGCAGGGAAAGACACACATCTCCATTCTGATGTGATGCTTTGAAAATGCTGATGTTTAGAGAGGGGAAGTGGGTGTAGGAACACAGGGCTGAATGTGGAGGGGGAGCTGCAGCAGCACAACCTTCCTGCTACATGTCTTGGGCCACACTTGGCACTGGGTAATGCTGACCAGGACAAGGGAATCTCACTGGTGTATATGCCCCAGCCAAGGACAATAAATCACGGAATAGTTTGGGTTAGAAGGGACCTTAAAGATCATCTAGTTCCAACCCCCCTGCCATGGATAGGGACACCTTCCACTAGACCAGGTTGCTCAAAGGCCCATCCAGCCTGGCCTTGAACACTGCCAGGGATGGGGCATCCACAGCCTCTCTGGGTAACCTGTTCCAGTGCCTCACCACCCTCATAGTGAAGACCTTCTTTCTTACATCTAATCTAAATCTACCCTCTTTCAGTTTAAAGCCATTACCCCTTGTCCTATCACTACATGCCCTCATAAAATGTCCCCCTCCAGCTTTCCTGTAGGCCCCCTTTAGGTACTGGAAGGCTGCTATAAGGTCACCCCATAGTCTTCCCTTCTCCAGGCTGAACAACCCCAACCCTCTCAGCCTGTCTTCATAGGAGAGGTGCTCCAGCACTCTGATCATCTTCGTGGCCCTCTTCTGGACTTGTTCCAACAGGTCCATGTCCTTCTTATGTTGGGGCCCCCAGAGCTGAACGCAGTACTCCAGGTGGGGTCTCACAAGAGCGGAGTAGAGGGGGAGAATCACCTCCCTCGACCTGCTGGTCACTCTTCTTTTGATGCAGCCCAGGATACGGTTGACTTTCTGGGCTGCAAACACACATTGCTGGGTCATGTTGAGCTTCTCATCAACCAACACCCCCAAGTCCTTCTCCTCAGGGCTGTTCTCAATCCACTCATTGCCCAGCCTGTATTTGTGCTTAGGATTGCCCCGACCCATGGGCAGGACCCTGCACTTGGCCTTGTTATACTTCATGAAGTTCGCACGGGCCCATCCCTTTAGCCTGTCAAGGTCCCTCTGGATGGCATCCCTTCCCTCCAGCTTGTTGACCACACCACACAGCTTGGTGTCATCAGCAAGCTTGCTGAGGGTGCACTCAATCCCACTGTCCATATCACTGACAAAGATATTAAACAGCACCGGTCCCGATACTGACCCCTGAGGAGCACCACTTGTCACTGGTCTCCACTCGCACTTCACGCTGTTGACTTCAACTCTTTGAGTGTGGCCATCCAGCCAATTCCTTATCCACCGAGTGGTCCATCCATCAAACCCATGTCTCTTCAATTTAGAGACAAGGATGTTGTGTGGGACAGTGTCAAATGCTTTGCACAAGGCCAGGTAGATGACATGAATTGCTCTTCCCTTATCCATCAACACTGTAATCCAGTCATAGAAGGCCACCAAATCTATCAGGCACTATTTGCCCTTAGGGAAGCCATGCTGGCTGTCACCAGTCACCACCTTATTTTCCATGTGCCTTAGCATAGTTTCCAGGAGGATCTGCTCCATGGTCTTGCTGGGCACAGAGGTGAGACTGACTGGCCTGTAGTTCCCTGGGTCTTCCTTTTTACCCTTTTTAAAAATGGAGTTATGTTTCCCCTTTTCCAGTCAATGGGAACTTCCCTGGGCTGCCACAACTTCTCAAATATGATGGATAGTGGCTGAGCCACTTCATCTGCCAGTTCCCTCAGGACCCATGGATGCATCTCATCAGATCCCATGGACTTGTGCACCTTCAGGTTCCTTAGATGGTCTTGAACCTGATCTTCTCCTGCAGTGGGTGGGTTTTCATTCTCCCAGACCCTGCCTTTGCCTTCTGCAACTTGGGCAGCATGGCTGGAGCACTTGCTGGTGAAGACTGAGGCAAAAAAGTTGTTGAGTACCTCAGCCCTCTCCATGTCTCGGGTAACCAGGTCTCCCGTTTCCTTTCAGAAAAGGCCCACATTTTCCCTAGTCTTCCTTTCATCACCAACGTACCTATAGAAGATTTTCTTGTTGCCTTTGATGTCCCTGGCCAGATTTAATTCTATCAATCAGGGCTATAGTTTTCCTAACCTGATCCTTGGCTGCTCGGACAATTTCTCTGCATTCCTCACAGGCTATCTGTCCTTGCTTCCACCCTCTGTAGGCTTCCTTTTTGTGTTTGAGTTTGTCCAGGAGCAGCTTGTTCATCCATGCAGGCCTCCTGGAGTTTTTGCCTGACTTCCCCTTTGTTGAGATACAACACTCCTGAGCTTGCAGGAGGTGATCCTTGAATATTAACCAGCTTTCTTGGGCCCCTCTTCCCTCTGGGGCTTTATCCCATGGTACTCTACCAAGGAGATCCCTGAAGAGGCCAAAGTCTGCTCTCCTGAAGTCCAGGGTAGTGAGCTTGCTGTGCACCCTCCTCTCTGCCACAACGATCTTGAACTCCACCATTTCATGGTCACTGCAGCCAAGGCTGCCCTTGAGCTTCACATTCCCCACCAGCCCCTCCTTGGTGGTGAGAAGAAGGTCCAGCATAGCACCTGTCCTCATTGGCTCCTCTATCACTTGGAGAAGGAAGTTATCATCAACGCATTCCAGGAACCTCCTGGATTGCTTATGCCCCGCTGTGTTGTCCCCCTAACAGACATTGGGGTGGTTGAAGTCCCCCATGAGGACCAGGGCTTGTGAATGTGAGGCTGCTCCTATCTGCCTATAGAGGGTCTCGTCTGCTTGGTCTTCCTGGTCAGGTGGCCTGTAGAAGACCCCCCCTATAATGTCACCTGTCCCTGCCCTCCCTTTAATCCTGACCCATAAGCTCTCGGTTGGCTCCTCATCCATCCCCAGGCGGAGCTCCATGCACTCCAGCTGGTCATTGACATCAGTGGATTTACCCTTTTCTCTCTCCTTAGTCTTTTCAGTTTGTTTCCCTCCCACCAGTTTCAGTCTGGAGTTCTCCAGCTGCATAAGATGCTACTCCAACGTGACTAGCAAAGCTCATTCTGCGTTGTGGGACAGCTGAGGGCAATTTCCTGACCTTGGCTGGTATCACAGAGATGCCTTGGCTTCCATCGGAAAAATGGTTCACTAATTGCTGGCCTAGCTTGTTATTGCTCATCAAAACTCCTTCTGTCATGTTGCTTCACTAATGTACAACGGTCTCATCCGGTGCATCCCATTTCTTGGCCAAGGAGGTTATATATAACTCTTTTCCCCTGACAACCCTCCCTTCCCATCATTAACCTTTGTGTGCTCCCCCGAGCAACATAACATTCATAGAAATGCCATTATAGCAACGTTATGGCACTTGAACAAGTTGCTTATGAATAAAGCAGCTGGCTGTGGAAATGTATGTTTCAGCATACTCATCTCTGCTGATAGGTCTAGTTTTGACTTTACAAAATCATTAGTCCAGAGTCATATATCCTAAGAGTCATAGCATAAGTTAGGGCCCAGCTTCTCTGTGGAACCTGTTGTGTGAACTTTACCTGGCCAGAACTGGCATTAACATATACTTAATGAAGTGGAAAGAAATGGAATACTGGTATAAATGAACTGGCCATTTCTATACTTCTTCTGTTGCCACATACCTCTTCCTGTGTGCACTTCATGCAAGGTCTGTATTTATAGCAGGAATGGTCCTGAATAAGCAGAGCTGCTTAGGCTGGCTAGGTGATTTATGGAGCCTGTTTCTCACCAGGTAAATAAAATCCTATGGATTTGGGAACAGCTATCTGATGTTTCAGAAGAGTGCCAATAGTTACTGCTTGGGTTTCATCCAGAATTATACTCTAGGATTCTGGTGAAGCAACCCCACTTTTCTGGCTACGCTGGGCTAAATTCTCAGGTTCTCCCTTGCTCAAGAAGAGCAATGAGAAAGACCTAGGTAAGATATCAAGCTGTGAGAACCCAGGTTGCCAACTACCCATTACAAAGCACACGCATCATGATGTTCGTTCCTGACAGAATGGGACACATCAGTCTCCTCCAAACACTGCTATCCCAAAGTCTTTGCCTTTAGTCTCAGTGAAAATTTAGTTAAAAGTCACACGTCATAATTTTGTATATGTATAAAAATGGATGTATATGCATATGCATGTATGCAGGCATAAAGGATACTACTGTGTACTGATAGACAGACATTTTATGTAGGTCATTTCTTTTCAATAAGAAAATCACAATTTCTTTATGAAATACTTGTAGTGTATTCAGTATGTCACCTCCAGGCTGCTGTGTGCTAACAATTTGTGGCTGTTTTCCTTAGTTCAAATAATGATTTCTAACATGACTATTGCTAGCATTTAAGTTCCAGACCTAGCTTGTTACAGGACAGGAACCTTGATAACATCTGTTGTCATCACTGAACCATAAGGCCAATGCCACAGTAAATATGGTCTGAGAGCCAGGCATTGCTACCCAACGCTGAACAAGGCAAACGCTGCAATGACACGACAGTGTAATTTGAAATGCATCAGTCCTTTCAGTTCTGTCAAGACCACTTGTCAAAGGACTGTAATTCTAACATACATTGTCCTATTTTGAAAATAGTGATCTTAGACAGTGCTTCTCCTATTTTGAATTTGGGGGCATATTTTGCCCCTATTGGGATGGAAGCAAATTTTTACTTAAATTCTGATTTTCTACATCATCTTCTCTTTGAGTTATAAAAGGAAGGTCTAGCAAAGAAGCCAGGAAAGTGGATCCTGCTGCCTTCACTCACTTTGTCAGCTAAAACGGCAGCTGCTGTGAAATACCATTGGCCCTCAGGCTAGTTTCTGATGTTTCCTGCAAGTTGTTAAAGTAGGAGTGTTGCAAATGAAAGACCTGACTCATTGTTTTGCAAACTTCTTTTTTTCAGGCCATGTCTTTCCAGCCAGTTCACTTTTACCCTCTTGCAATTAACAAAGTAGGTATGGGACTGACAATCTTGTTCGGGTGTGACACTTCAGGAGTGTTGCCCACCACATAAAGAGAATGCATTTTAACACAACTGAACCTGCAGAAGATTAAGAAAGTTTAGAAAAAAGATTTAGTTCAAAGAGATGACAGTACCTCTGAGTAATGTGGTGAGAGATATTTCCCATTGTGTTTTGCAATGCTGTGCATGATTTTTAAGGCCTTCTCTCCCTTTTTGCGTGTCAGGAGCCAACGTGGAGATTCAGGAACCACCCTGTTAAGAACACAGAAGTGATAAATGGGGAGGTTGCCCTTCAACATCATAAGTAAACCAAAGTGCTTCACCTTTTGCCTGTGTTAATACACAACACACCGATTTTTCAGTCTTTGGGATATAGAAACTCTTTTGTGACTGCTTTTCCGGGCAGTCTCCTGTAAAATATCTGATCCTTGTGAGCAAGAAAGAAGAAAATAGACTGTATCAATACTCTATAAAGCTGAAAGAAATCTATTATATTTGCACAATTGATGTCCAAAGTATGATAACCAACAAGCAAACGAGGTGCCCGTGGAACAGCAAGGAACAATGAAAGTCAATACTAACTACACATAGTACGAAGTACAGGCAGATCAGGAAACTTCTAGCTGTATCATTGTAAGATAGACACACACACACACTCAAATGTATACATATTTTATAAACTGAACACAAAGTAATACTACTGATCGGTGTTTCAGTTTCTGCTAGCCTAGGGTTAAGGCAATGTTTAAGGAAACGATGTGCAGTAAGAGGGTATGTGGATGAGTTTCTTTGGATCCAGCCCACAGGACGGCTGCACTCCATTGGGACAGGTGTTCACCATGGCATAGTGCTCTGCTTTCTCATTAGCTGTACTGCCCAACTCATGGGACCTGTAGGGCAAGTTCAGGCTTGAACTGAGTACATAATTAGAGGTAAAGGTGGGGTGCCATAGCTGATGGGAAAAGCAGACTTTGGTCAAGCTAACCAGATAAGCAGCCCTGGGCTAAGCAGCCACAGAACAGGGTTCTGTGGAGGGCCAGCTGTAGCTGAGGAAAGAGGCAAACCTTGGGCAGAAAAAGGAAAGTAATGCATGTCTGCGATTCACAAAAAAGAATTTAAAATGCCAAAATCAACAATATGCAAATATCTTCTTCCTCACCTACAACATCTTGCACACTGGAGACTTGGGACCACAGCAGGAGTCTCAAGGTACTCGAATAGCAATAGCAATAATGACAAGAGCAACGACTGCAACGTTACCAGTAGTAGAGCAGGAAGAGGAAGTTTGGCAGTGAAATGGCCAGCTGGATGCCCTGCCAGGTGGGAACCAAGTATGCAATTCCAGGGAGAATCATAATTCCCAGGGTGAAGAATATCTGAATCACGATCCCAACAATCCGCTGGTCAGAACCAACAATCTCCGTCACTGAGCAGAGAAAGCCAAAATAAACAACACAGAGACAAACGTAACTCCAAAGAAAAATATTAGTGGTGGAACATAAGGAAGGAGAGCACTATATCAGGTCACAAGTCTGTCTAGCCCAGCGTCTTGCCTTCAGCAGTGTAAGCATGTCATCGAGACTGCCCAGGGCAAGCACGGGTGACATCTCCTCATCAATTCACACACTGTTCTTCAGCTAGAGGGTTTTCTGACAGTATGTTTGCTAATGAATTAAATAGGACCAGAACAGGGGTTTGAGACTGCATCATGATCATGCTTAGTAGCAAATTGTTAGCACTCTCCCTGGCACAGTTTTGGCCCATGCCCCAGACTAGAAGATGCGCTGGGCAGGTAATATGGACAAGGCATCTGTGGGCAAAAGAGTTGAGCCATACCATGCTAGTTGCTCTGAGGGCTAAGGTATGGTCCACAGTTTGTTTTATTTACTAGAACAAACATAGCCTTTGTTGGTTTTTTTTTAATCCTTTGGTGGATTTTTTAATTTTGTGAATGTGTCTAATCGCTTCTGAAACCCATGTAATCCCAAATTTCAGGCAATATCCCATGGCCATGAGCTCCATAGTTGATATGAGCAGTGAATGAAGAAGTGCCTCTTGTTTGCTTCAAAACTGTCACCACTACCTAGCCTTCAGAGTAAAAGCGGAGGGTTTTACCTTGGTTTATAATACATGGAAAACACTTTTTTTTAATTATTATTTTACTAAAGGAGAAAAAATTTTACAAGTAACAGTGATTCGTTTCAGCTGGCAATGCAGAAAAATATGACACCATTACTATATTTATTGACTATTCATCACATCTGCATGGCTCAGGGGCAACTCTACTGCCTAAAGGTAGCTGCTCAGCACCGGCCCGGGAGGAGCTGGGTTGTACATAAGAGCAAAGAGAGGTTCTTGGGGCAGCCTGTTGTGGTTCTGAAGCACAGATCAGTAGCTTGGGACGTGGGCAATCATCATCCTGGTGCAACCAAACCCATGATCTGTACAGGCCTCTTAAAAAATGCTGGGTTGGTAAATACTCTGGGTGATCCTGGGACATAAGAGTAGATCCCTGAAGGAATCTAGATGGAATCACTCTCTCCAAGAATTATGCACCTTGCTTAGGGCTGTGGTAATACATTGTCCCTCAGGATGCTGTATCTCTGAACCTTTCCCTAAAGTCAGGCAGTCTGATCTGAGCATTGCAAAACATTCCTTTCTGTTAAAACTTGGCCATTTTAAGGAAGCCATGGGTCTGTCATAAAACATTTTGCTGGTTAGAGCACTTGCCAAACTTTTAGGATAAGATTTCGGTTTCAAATTAGGCCATGTGTTTGGAAGTGAGGGGAAAAGCAGCTTCTGGCCCTTTCACTGGATCTTGGACCTGAGCTGCTCAGCAGTGTAACTTTGCCCAGAAAACTGAGGTGCTTCTGGGCTTTAGATGCTGAGAGGGCTAGACAGGTATATTTGTGCATACATCACCACAGCGTTCCCAGGTCTCACTGTAACTGTTTACATCTGGTTGCAATTCTGCTCTCACTCATCTAAATTCCACTAGAAATTTTAAAAAATTGTCACAGGCCTCACAGACTACAGTGATGGTACAAGTTTTTGCACTATATAATGATGCTATCGCTGTGTTTTGGATTATCACAGTAGATTACTGAATGGTTGATTTTCTTTTTAAGCAAATCTGATGTCTCATCTCTAGTAGGATGCTTTCCTCAATGTCTTGCTATTTCATGCTCTAGAGAGGAGTTTCCCTTTCTGAACCTGGCAGTTATTCAAGATGCCACAACAATACCCTTTTCTCATGAAAAGTCAGCTTGCTATGCGAGGAGCTTCATCCCTGGGCCATGACTATAGCCTATCAAAGAGTCTGGATCCCTGCTGTTTTGATGCTATTTATAAAAAAGCTTCCCTTCCTTTTCCCTTTTCAGGAAATAATAATCCTAATATGGACCCTGGTGTCCAGCCTGGCACTAAGCAAAGTCTCCCAGTTAAAGAATGAAGAGCAGCCATCCAAGTGTCTGTTCTCCCAGTGAGGAAAAGCAGTTAACTCCTCTGAGTATCTGTGGAAGATGTTCAGACTCTGCCAAAATTAATCATGTCCCTCTTTGTGTATCTGGTTTATTCGGGGCTTGCTCTGTAGATTTTGATCACCTTGGTGATCTTCTATGTAATAAGAAAACCTTTATATATACACATTCTAATCATCCACTTCTTAATTATTTATGTTAATCTCTCCCCATCGGAGTCCATACATTAGACAGCCATAAAAGTTCTCAAATAACATCAACAGAAAGTGTTGGCTTGCTACTGATATTGCCTATGGCCAGCTGCTCACAGGCATATTCAAGTACCACAGTGCTGGGTACAAAAGGAGAGCTTGGACAGTTCTGAAGGAACTGTTAGTCTGGCCTCGTGCATTACTTCTTCCTCACTCTTCTCCATGGGATCCTGTGAGGTCAGGCAGGCACATACACTGCTGCTCCTTTCCATCCTATATCAGTACTGAATAACAGAAAGAGTTTGCACTTGCTGCCATTCTCAGAGGCCACCTCTGTACCAGTAAATTAACAGACATTGCCAGGTAAGGAAACACTATACTGTTTAGCTGCTAGAAAGGTCCCTAGCATGGTCTGGACAAAGGCCGGTGACTGCTTCCCCAAACATTCAGTTCAGGCATGAGCTCAGACCATGGATGCCAAGTTAAAATTTGCATGCAGGTACCTTGTCTTGGAGGACAAATGCATTAACTAGGATGGACTTGGGTTATTCATTGTCTGCTGACCTCAGGGCCAGTGCTTTATTCCCAAGAAAAAATATTATCAAGAGCAGATGTAGCCAGACTCCTTGTCCTCCAAAAATCCCTCACTTTTCCTAACCGGAAAAGAAAGAAGATAACAGCTCTCACCAATCACGTAGCATGTCATCCAGGTTCCCTTGCCAAACACGCCTTGGAGAAAACGGAAGATCAAAAATACAGTAAAGTTTGGTGCGAATGCCACTATGATACCACATATCCCAACCCCGAGACAGGAAAGCAAGTAGATGAGGATTCTGCCATATCTGTTGAAAAAGGAAAAGAACGTGAAAATCATGAAAAGACACAAAGATTTTTTTTTTTTTTTCTGGCATCTCACTTTAATGCTAGATCTGAAAGTGTCTTTTTGAGACTGGCCTTGTTCTGAAGGGAGGCTGCCTGAAACTTTTTAGTGTTGGCCCTTGGGATATGGGACTCTTTTCCCTGTGGCAGTTATCACTGCCTTTATGTCACTAATTTTAAAACTGGTGATGCCTGCACCAGGCCCCCTTTTAATTTAGAAAACAATTTGTATCTAAACTGTGGCCCATATGTTAAAGTTCAGATTTTTGATCCCGTTGAAATAAGGGCAACTTTGTTTGTGGATTTCTGTTTTCACAAATTAGTTTCCTAATAGTAATAACAGCCAGCTCTGTGAAAGTAAGTAATTTCTTCTTCAATTACTTTATGTGATTTTCCAGTGTTTTGTTTAGGTTTAGACTGTTTGTTTTCAAAGTCTGCCTAACGTATTCATGAGTCTCATTTTCCAGCAAAAAACATCATTATTAATAGGTGTCCCTGAGGTAAGCCATAATTCCAAAAAAACTGCCAACAAAACTTCCCTGTGGTTTCATGGCAACTGTGTCCTTGGAACACAACTAGAATTTCCATTTTGATCTCTTCTCCATTGTTATTGTTGCTGTTTTAAGAAGAAGAAACTGTGAGTAGTGATGTAGCTGTTCATCTTACCAAAAAAAAATCTCTCTTATTTGAGAAAATATTTGTTTTTTCATTTTGTTCAAAAGGTTTCATGAGAAGAATTTATACAGGCCAAAAATCAGGGTATTTTCAACCTGGTCCATTCTTTTGAGTGCTGTCAAGGAGACAAAAGTCTAATGGTCTGGCTGCAGCACATCCCCCCAGTGCAACCAATGTACAACATTCATAGTTGTACAGTAGTTACATTATGCTTAAAACATAAGTACTCCTAGACATACTATTTTATTTTAATAATTAGCTGTAATATCTCTACTCTTACACAGTCTTCAGGTGCTAGTAGGCTGCCCAGCCAGACACTGAGCAGAGATATCTTAAGTTAGCCAGTGCCATGGAATCTTTTCTGCCTTATTTTTTCCCTTATTACTATATCCCTTAGAAAGATGAGGTTTCCCTTGAAAGTACTTTTGTTTGCTAGTTCAAAATTTGTTATCTGAGATGACATTCCAGATAATTCTGTATTTCTGCCTACAAAGAAATCGTACTTCAAGTTATTATTACTATTATTACAGATATCAAAGAAAAATAAAACAGGCAGAAAGAAAGAATTTTATGAACTGAAGAAATATGCTCTGCCATTGAAATCATCAGGGGTGCTCTCAGCCAATGCATAGGTTGACTACTGTTAATTATCAGCACAAAGCACAAACCAGGCTCCCTCCTTTAAGAGCGAGGTAGACCTTACAGGAGCTCCCGGCTCTGGGGCTGCTCAAGCCTGAGTATCACCCGCATCTTTTCCTTGGTATTCATCCAGCTCTAACAGAGTTGAGGACCAGCTGGAGGGAGCTCTGACCTCGGTGGTAAGTGTATGAGTCCAGCCTGTGAATGGAGAGAGTTACCATACTGAGTCCCTTCCTTCTTTCCTCAAGTAGCTGCTTTCTTCATCAGTGGTGCCTATTAAACATCCCCCAGTAAACACCAGTCCAGAAAACTCCTCTGAATGCTTCCTTTTCATTTCTGTGTACTTCTGCCCTTCCTGGGTCCAGATGTGTACAGAAAACATCGGAAACCACAACAAAAGCTCTTTGCATGACATTGTAAAGTCCAAACAGGATCAGTAAGTATGATCGTGTGAAGTTTCCAGCCCAAAAGGAAATGAAGATTACATTGGCTGGGTTTTGTCAACCCAGGCAGGGAATGTTTATCCGAAGCGAATTAAACCTCCAAAGTATTGATGCATGCATACTGCATGCATATTTCACCTCTGAACAAAACAAAGGACAGCAGCATTTATACAGTACCTGTCTGCAGCGTAGCCCAGGGTGAACGCGCCAGCCAGAAACCCCAGATTGAGGATAGCCTGTGACAGATCCAGCATCCAGGCATTGCCACACACAAGGTTATACTGCGGGAATAAGGGAGAGGCATAAACACCCCAGGTGGGTCACTCATCATCCTCAGGGCAAAACATTATAGAAACTGCATAGAGCTGAGTGGGAAGGGGAAGGGGAAGGGAAAAGAGAAGAGGAAGGGAAAGGGGAAATTCAAATGTGCTTGTTCAACACCAAGCACCAGTGGGCCAGGGAAGTGCAACCATAGCAAGCACTCTTCAAGCTATCGTGAAGATAGGGGGAGAGCTCCTCCTCGCCAAAAGGATGCTGTGTTTCATACATCAGTTGTCCAGATATGGAAAGCAAATCGGTCTTTTGCAAACCAAATGCAATGCTGTTAAATATGCTGCCAAGGCAAAGCCATGACTTTGTTTAGTGTAGAGTAAGGGTGCACAGCTACAGCCAATGAAAACATCAGTTTATAGAAATGGTTTAATTATTTTTCTTAGTGCCTTCTAGATAAAAGCAAAAACATGTGGTCTCTGAGGAAACTGAAAACAGATCTCAGATCAATTTCTGACACACTGAATATGTATTTTCTTGGTGTAGCTTTCCCAGACCTTTCTACTCCTTATACTGCAGTAGGCATAACTCCCTAACACAATGTTACATTGGTGCATATCTGAAGAATTCATTAACAGGGATGGGGATGGGGATGGGCAGGGGTGAAGGGAAGAGGGAAGTGGGGGAGAGAAAGGAAGACAAAGAGACTAGGAATTAAAACTAAAAAGAAACTAAAAATAGTTATCCAGACAGCATGTCATTGGAAATTACTTTAGAGGTTCTTTGAGCATAAAGAAATACCAACCGCTGCCTGCCAAGTTCTGCAAGACCTTATGGGAGTCAGGAGGTTTCGATCCATAGCTGGGGTAACCTTAGGAACAATGCAACTTCAGGACCAAGGGAAGCCACAGACAACAGCAGCTGCTGCCATTTACCCGAGAGAGACCCTTTTGCTTTCAGGCATAAGCTGTAAGAAATGTTTTCATTGCTAACAAGGTGCTGGTTGTTGAAGCACACACAGCTTGTCTCATTTTTACTCACCAGCATATGTACCACAATACCAGTGCTCAACCACTGTGCTTGGACAAAGTGGCCCCAGGGGTGTTTGGAGAGAAGATTAAAAGCCTCTTCCGCCACTCACAATTCTCCAGACTCTGAAATTTAGTGCTGTGAGTCCGAGCTCCGTCTTAGCCTATTTGCCTGCTGTAACTCCCAGCAAGTATTACCTGGGGCTGGGATTTCCGACATGCTTACACCTGAGACACAGCAGGCACCCAGACTTAAGATTTCACTGAGCTTGAATCTGGACCCTTAAATTTTTATTTATGTACCTACATAAGAAACAGTTTCTTTTAATATTCTGAACTCCACACAGGTGCCATTCACACTCATTTCTACAGGCTATTCTTCACTTTTTAAAATGAAACTCCTCAGTTTTGGTTCCAAATGTACTATTAGCACTGTCAGTGACAGTAACTACAGCAGAATCATTGTTGTTAGTTATGATGATTTTACCAGAAGTCCAGGATTTGGGTTTGTTTGTGGCTTTTTTTTTTCTTGAAGCCGCAGGTATGGAAATTTTGTGACTGAGAACTGCAGTTTCCAGCCCTCACAACTGTGAAGAAAAACTTGGCTAGTAACTTCATAGGTCTCCAACCTGATAGATATCCCACCCCCACTGACTTAAACAAACTCATGGTTTTGACGTCAACACGGTGACTCCGCGGAGCCAAGCCAGGCCATCAGCACCTGGCTTCCACTTCTGTAAATCTTGAGCAGGAGCTGCAGAAACCTCAGCTTCCTCTGAGAGGAATAAAACCTGCTCTCTGCTGTCATATTCAAGGGCTATCGCAATGCTTTCCTAAAATAGCCTGAACATGGAGCAGCGCTTTCAAACTTCAAACACTGCTTAATCTCTTGCTTCTTGAAACTATGACAACCCTGACAAATAGTATAAAAAGATGCAGCTTTAGAAAGCAGAGTTTTTTCATGAGAATGACCATTAAAAGAAGATTTTAGAAGGCAATGCAATTGACTGCACTGATGGCACCGGCTGGGGCTCTCAGAGGAGCATCTGAAGCCACCTGTACAGGGCAATACAGCTTACCAGAGAGCTAAAGACTAGCTATGAGAAAATACTGTCTTCAAAAGTGTACTGCTGAAGCATAACAAAAAGAAAAAATCACATGAAGAGACAGGCAGAGAGGGCAAGCAGGAAAAGCAGCTTCACATGGGCTCAGGGAAACCGCTCGGACTTAGCCAGAGCTGTACTCAGCTAGACACCTCACAGGACACATGTCTGGTGCGGGTCCCCCCGCCAGGGCCTGTGCTGGACACCCTGGCACTGCCACCTATGCACCAAGGGGACCGTCTGGGCAGCTGCTGGACTGTTACATTCGCGAAGAGGTATATACGTTGCCTGGTCGGTGGGTCACCGGCACGGCTCCTCTGGCTGGCTTGGCCTGCATTTCAGGCCCAGGTGTTTCATTCAGGTGCTGAATGTCGCTGCTCATCTGAGCTGTCGCACCACGCAGCCACAGCTCTCCCGCGACCTCAGAGCACAGCACAGGTCTTTCCCTCTCCTTGCCCGTCTCACCACACAGCTGCACTCTTCCCTGTGGGTTTTTGGTCAGAGCAGTGGCAGCAGGAGAGACCCACGCTCTGCTGGGGGGGTGACAGCTCTAGTGAGAGCTCAGAGCCCGATGCCACAGGCTGTTTTACAAAATGCTCCGTTATTTCATGCCGTTTCCTACTGGTGGCGCTGGCTGTGGTGCGCTGGCTTTTCCTAGCCATTTACAGCGATGGAGTGTGACAGAGGCCAGCCTCAACCTGTGTCTGTGCTCCAGCTCTGAACGCTGCTTAACACGAACCTTCGCATCATTATTTTCTGCTTCCAGCGGACGCTTGTGGAGTGACCCTGGGAGCACCATTCCCCAAGAGGAACCCTCACACCTCCCTCATAGCAGTCCCCAGGAATAAGAGAGGTCTGGGCCCACGGTCTACAGAGTGAGTCAGCGCCCTGTTGAAGGTTAAGGTCACTCAGCACCTCACAAGCAGCTTGGCCCCTTGACAGATCAAAACCTTGGAGAGGAATATCAGGCTGATTGATAGATCAGCAGGGAGGGCTTCATACAGGACCAGGTTTAAAAGCCCTGCACAGAATTGCCCGTCAGAGAGCAAAACGTCCTCCGACACTTGCGATTGCTACTGAAGAAGATGGTCATGAGAGAGGACTCCCCCTCATAAGCCAAAACAGCCGAGGAGAGAATGGGGGAGTAAGCACATTATCGCCTCTCCAGAATCATCAATAAATTAGTGTGAGAGCAAAACTAAAAAGTGCATGTAATAACAAAACCTTTAAAGCAATGTCAAAATGAGACGATGCTTACACGGACATAAAATCCGTAAGTAAAAACATTGTAGATCACTTAAAATCCACTCGCCCCTGATTTCGGTTGTCGATTTCAGAGACCAAGGCCCAGATTTCTAACACCTATAAAGTGCATCAGGATTACAGCTCTCCCTGAGGGGAGAAATATTCTGGGAAATAGGAAAACACAGAAAAATTCTATGAGCTCTTTCTGAAAAGATTAGGGACAATATGCTAACTGTACTCTCCTAAATTAGTCTTGTGCTTTGTTATTTTCTAAGTATGTAAATAACTTCTGGTACAGATAAGCATTCTCAGACCTTTTCTGTTTGCTTGAGTAGCACCTAGCATTTAAGTCATCACCCTGCTAATGTCTTGCTTTTCGTTTGCAAACATAACCTTTAGAGGGGAACGTAACCTTTAAAAGAGAATTCCACACCCTGTAGAGATCTTTTTTTGATCCAAGCTGCCTGTCAGACCCACATCACCACTTCAGCTGTGACCTGGTCTGATTGTGCCTGATAGTTATCCCCATTTGCATCACTTGGAGGAAAAGCATCTGCATCTGTTTACCCAGGATTTCAGCCTGTCTGCAGTTAACCAGTAGTCCTCCTATATGACACTCCTCCAAAACATCTCCCATGTCCCTTACTAGCAGCTTTCACAAAAGGGAGCAGAGTGGTGCCTCCTCTCTCTTTCTGAACGGTCGTATGCCCATCCATGCATGGGCTGATGTATACACTCCTACCACATAGGCTGCTCCTATGCCCAGGCAGATGCAGTCCACGTTGCAAGGGGCTCACTGACCAGGAGCACTTCCATGCTAATATCCAGTGGCATCGAGGAGCGGAAGAGCTGTCCCTGTTAGTAACCATCTCCCACTGTGAGTAATAGGAGATCCCATTCCCTGAAAGTGCACGTTCTTCTCATGACATACCAAAAAAACCCCAGCATATGGTCTTTAAATGTCACAGACTACCCTCCCGTGATCAAACTTGGTTTCCAAAATTGGTAACATTGAGAATCAAAACCTCTAGGGCTCTCTATCTGTCTAGACCACAGCTACCTGACTTTGGTTTTCTTTGTTTTCTTCGTTTTTCTTCCTGAATGTTCCAATTTGGCACCTCCAGGGAAGAAGAGCTGTAGCTCACACCAATTGCAAATAAGCTGCAGAAGAGATGTGAGACCAGTGGCTCATTGCTGAGCATCACACAGCCCTCAGCAAGCCAGCACCCAGCTGAGATTTCCATCCAGAAGCATCACCTCTACAGCTGCAACAGCACACCCCTGCTCCTTTTGCAAAATTTGGGACACATTCTGGACAAACAGATGCTGGGGTGAGCAAGGCTTACTGCCCAGTCCTCCCTATGCATTTGTAGATGTCTCTGTCCACAGTGTCCTCATTGTGCATGTTTATGCTGTGAAGTAAACATTTCTGCTTTCACTTGAATAAGCTCACCCAGGATAACAGGGTAGAAAGGGAATGTCACCACGTCCTGTTTTCAGTGCCTTGTCCTCCACAGACTTGAAATTTAATTGCTAAAACATTTACTGCAGTGGGGGGCAGGGCAGGAAGGATGTGGAAAAGGAAAGGAAAGCCTTAGTTTTTTTTGCCCCTGATCTTAAGCCTATTTGTTGACCTGTATAGCTCTGGCTACACCTAAACCCTGTTAAAGCCTAGCTAGCCAGCTCCTCATTTCAATCAAGCGGGTGAGCTAGCTCAGCTGGCCAGATCCAGCTAAGGGCATGTCCTCTTCCTCGGCCTTTCCGTGCTCCCTGCTAAGCCCCTCACTGCACAAGTGCATGCACCCAGCACAACCCCACACCTCGTGTCTGCATTCAGTGCTGCACTCGCCTGCACAATTTCTGTCCGCTGTATGACAAAAAGCAATGTGTGCCTGGACACAGCCTCCTTCCATTTAGGGAGCTGGCTAAAAAAAGTTGTACTGCCCAAAGTGAGAAACAATCCACATCTGCGCTCCCTTCCTCTTAGCCTTGCCGATGAGCTGCCATCCTGAGCAGAAGTGAGGTGTTGCCAACAGAGGGAGGCAGCAGGAACCAGCTCCTTCAGGACATCCCCTTCTATAGTGTTCTTAAGAGAGTGGGGAAAATCAGTCCCTTCCACAGTATGGGCAGGCATACACTCCTACTTGGAAATATATCCCTGTGATGACTGTTTTCCCACCCGCTAGAGGCTTGAACATCAATGTGAAATCCCAGTGTGGATTTACAGTAGCAGTGGCGTGGCTGGAAGGGACTATGCCGGTGCATTTTGCTAACCTCTAAAGCAGCAGCAAACTGCCTGAGCGAGATTTCCCTGGAAGAAGGAAGAGGTTTTGCACTGGGTCTCCGCTGTGCAAAAGCCAGTGGAGTTCATTAGTGGTAGTTCATTAGTGGAGTAATCTCTATAGAAAGAAGTGGGAACTGGCTGAGGTGGGAACTGGCTGAGATGGGAACAGAAGAAATGCTCATACATGACTAATGACTGGGAAACACGGGGGCTGTGGCAACTGCTCATTTCTTCATAGCCTTGGCAGAAGGCAAACATTTTCCATTTTAGTTTGACAAGCAGACTAATCGCAAACTTGTAATTCCTGGTACTTGAGGAGCCTTCGTGCACCAAGGAAGTCCCAAAACACTTCAGTACACCTACCCCTGCAGAAATGCATTTCTTTAAATGACAACATGTCGTTAAAAGCTCCTCAAAATGCAGCAGCTTTGAGTAGGAGTTTGGAAGCATTTTACTGCCTGTTACAATTAGATTTCAAAATGGTGGATGAGACTCTTTGGTCAATAAAGAGATCTACAGTGATTCCTCAGTCCAATTACAATAGCATATTGAGAGCCCACACACACGTTTTAAGTGGCATTCATACAAGTGGCCAAACAGAGGCTGGTTTACCCTTCCACTCCCAGTGACAAAGGTTTTAGGGCAATATTCATTGTTTAGGGAAACCTGGGGAGATGCAGACTGTTGCTGCATGTTCCTCATTTGTTGCTGGGCAGCTCTTCTCCATCTCTCTTATCCTCTGGGCTGTTAAACCGCTATCTTTCACACATCCTTACTGCAAAAAAACACCCTGCAAGCACATGCAGTAGACAGGGAGAAATTACCTTTTTTTTTCTCTTTCTGTCAAAGCTTCTGTCAGAGTGCAAAGGGACTAAGCAAGGACACTGTTCTTCTCCATGTCTTGTTTCAAGCTGAGCACTTAACAGGACAAATGGAGTCAGCCTTTAGCCTGCTCCCAGTGCACTGTGGCTCAAGGCCAGTGGAGCAGCTTAGCTTTGAAAGCTTTGGAGGTTTCTCTCCTGTGCATGGCCCAAGGCCCAGCTGGTACCTTTGCATCCCTGCCACTCAGATCACCTGGGCTCATTGAGCCTCCTAGGACAGAAGACCTATTCTGTCCTTCTTTTTTTCTTATGTCTATCCATGGCCAAAGCAAGAAGGAGGCAGAGAAACTTACCATCTCCTAAAGGGGGGAAAACAGCAGCTGTCCTAAAAACAATAAGAAAAACCAAGGCACGAACCCTCAGCCAGTATCAGCTGGCTCGATGGCAGTGACAGAAATGTAGCCCCACTGGCGTAACCCGTGCAAGGAACTGCTCCAGCCCCTCTCATATGGGGAAAGCTTAGTTAGAGCTTCATAAAAAATTCAGCAATTGCTGCTCCCTCCGCTCCTCTGTCTGCCCTTTTTCCCTTACCCTCCACTACTTATTGTTAATCCCACCATGATGGTGGAAATAAGACAGGGTACTGCCATGCCAATGACAATAATCACACTAGATCAACACTTTGAGGGTGAATTGCGTTGTTTATCGCCTTGCAGGAGGACAGCACAAGGACCAGCTGTGCTTTCTCCATCCTGAGCTTGACTGCCATGTTATCTCCTGCTCTGAGGGACTGTAAAAACTCTGAGACAAACATTATTGCTTTGCTTACAGGTTTCTCTGCAAATGCTGGCTGACTGTTATTTTCTGAGACAGCTGGCAAGCAGAGGAGTAAGAAGATTTATTCCCAGCAGGTGCAATAGGATATGTTCAAATGATCATTTGTCCACCTCAGACCTCACACTTTGGCAACAAATTGTTGCTGGGTCTCAAAGTGACATCATCTACGGCGTGAAGACTCGCTGCAGACAGGGCATATTGGAATCGGTCCCTTCTGCTGAACTCCTGCCAACAAATAAGCCTGAAATATGCCAGCTGTGCTGTAGCTTCTGATGACAATGTAGACTTCCCTCTTGCTTTCGTCCACCACTACAGGCCATTCAACCTGCAGACGCAATTGTAATTCACGCACATGCCTCTAGGAGTCATCACCGCCAAAAATGTTGGAATAAAATGGCTATCGCTTTGCAAGATATCACCAGCCACCCTTTTGCAGAGTGCTAGACTTTCTCCGCTGAGATGAAAGTACAAAGTGCCAAGCCCCAGCAGTATTAAAGGTCAAGTGACTCAGCCTTCAGCACAGTTTCCTGGGGAAATTAGGTTTATTGACTTTCGTATGTCCTGGGTATGTCCGTCCCTTACAAGGCTCACCCGGCAGGGGTTGGCAGGCAGCACGCATCCTACTTCAAGTGTTACGGAGTGCAGGGGGTGACCTGGGCTTCCTTCCAGACCCCCAGGCCAGCGCATGAGGCTGCAGCCCCCCCAGTCCACCACAGTCCCCCGGCACCCCTGCTTTTCCTTCTTCTCCATCTGCTGCGCAGAAGGGCTGTCCTTTCCCGCCCTCCTCCCCTGTGAAAGGTGCTGCTGTCACCAGCCTTCCCTTCCGAGCAGCGCCAGCCACCTGCTACGACCAGCATCATTTCAGATGGCACCAGCTGGCATGAGCCAGGAATGGATTTAGCTCGATAATTACCCCCACAGCCTCCCTCTCCAAGCAAAATCTGAGAAGCCACTGGGTTCCCGTCCCGCCGCTGACGCACGCAGCCGCGTCTTCCAGTGTCACAGGGTGCTGTGCGAGACCTGCTCAATTAAACGGGAGCGGATTGCACTGGGCCAAGGTCCTCCGCGCAGATCCACCACCTGCGACACCATTGCGTCGGAGGGGTCGCTGCCAAGTTTTACACATAGCGGAGGACTTTGCTGATATCTCGAAACCTTTACATCATCCCAGCTCCAGTTTGCTCAACTCTAACTCAGGCACCACAGTGCTGGGCTGTGTGTGCAGCACCGGCAGACAACTCCTCCTCTGATCTGGATTGCCCTCACAGAAAAGCCTGACCTAAAGCAATGGAGCACAGACACCCTTAGGCATGTCACTGCAGAAGTAGGGACCTCCTTTCAGAGCCTGTTAGACATCAAAAGAAGATTTTAAAAGGCAATCTTTAGCAGTGCTTTGTTGCCTGTCACTAGACCAAGCTAACTGGCTTTGCCATGTGTTGCTCCTGTGATGATTTCTTAATAAATTTTACTTTTCTCCTCAAATGCTGAAGGAGGAAAGCCCTGGTACATTCTCCCAGCACCCCACTGTACCCCAGCACTGAGACTCAGGAGTCCTGCAGCAGCAGGTGATGCAGCAGGCATCCCAGGTACTGCTTACAAAGCAGTGGGTGCTTTTTATCAGTCCACATTCCCCCTTTTTCCTCTGCTTCCTTCTGCTGATGCTACTGTGAACACCTTCACAGAAGATAGCTAGGATGAGAGCGGCCAGTGAGCAATGTGCTCTAGTCATGCACAAATCAGAGCAACAAAGTCAGGTACTGCAATAGCTTTCATTTCACAACTCCTCATAAATCAGTTCCTCCAGCCATAAGATTTAGCTTATTTAGGGTGCTCAGAAGTGATTGCAATAGCCTGTGGATTGGCTGCCAGACCTGCTCTGTGATACGACACCTTTTTCCAGCAAAGGCTTTACATGCCTGCATTTGCCCTCTGCCTCCTCCGCCACGCTGCAAATCCACACCAGATCTGTGCTTGCTATAGGCCTGGAAGAAGTCCTTCAGTATCCTGACTTTTTTTTTTTTTCCCCCTTCTCTCTCTTTCTCCCTGAACATATGTCCTTCAGATTGTCATATAACTAATCCTTTTAACTTTGTCTCCCTGGTCACTTCCACTGTTGATTCAGCCAGACATAAAGTGCCAGAAATCTTAAGATAGTTCAAAGAAACAGAAACGTTTCTGTACACATGGACAAAATGAAACATTTACCAGTAGATACATGAGAAAAGACATCTCTGGTGATTAAACAGAGCACAAATCTGCTTCAATTGAGTCATGATTCGTTAGAGCCTCAGCTGAGCGAAAGGAGACTAAATTAAATCAGGGATTTAAATTGTCTTTGCTGGACGTATAACACATTAATAAGATACCAAGCTCCTTTTAATAGCTGAACTCAAAGCAACTGAGCCAGGATGTGATGCCACAAGCTTCCTTTTTAGATGAAGAAACCAAGCCTCATGGGATGTGATTTATCCAGCAAATGTTGCAAAACTTGGAACAGGATGCAAATGCCCCAGGTCACAGCCCAGCACCCTCCGGCCGAGGTGCACCCAGCCAGCAAGAGTCCCTCTGGGAGCTGCAGTGACGGTGATGATGGGACCTGCTGCCCCGGCACAGGGGACAGAGAGTCTCAGCCTGTCACTCCTTGCAGACTGTTACTGCCTGGTTTTCCTAACGTGCACCTTTGGGAGCACAGGCGGGGAGCGCTTCCCCAAGCATCCCTTCATCCCTCCTCCCTCCCTTGGCCCTGGAAGGTCTCCCCAGGAGAAGAGAGGAAGAAGGTACAGATGGACGAGGTGTCTGCCCGAGAACATTGAACCTTTCACTCCCATTTATTGCTGCAACACAAACACTGGTTTCCTTTTCTCCTAGTACCCAGTGGCTCAACACTGCTGGAAAATCACAGTGGCTTTGCTAGATACACAAACTGCTGCCATAAACGGATTCTGAGCACAATCTTACAGACACAACTTACATGCTTTCACCAACAGCAAGGCTGATGGAAAAAAAAAGGAAAAACAGAAGAAAAGGAATCTCTATATTTTTATTTTTAAGCTCTGGGTGGAACGGCTAGCACAGACTGCCCAGGTAAAAGACACCATGACCTAACCCCTCGCCATCCCCCAGCAGAGATACCTCGGAGGCAGCGGCATAACCTTCCCACTATGGCCACCTCCTGCAGTTCGCTCTGGAGCCACGCTGCAGCTCCCAGGCAGCAATCGTCCTCCTGCCCACCCAGCCCTGGCTGCCACTGCCAGCACAGTCAGAGATACGTCATTCCCAGGGACCAAAGTTTGACGCCAGCTCCCTGCATGTCACTTGCGGCCCTCCAAGCAACCTTGATTTCGGCAACTGCACACAAAAGCCAGTTCTGAACCTTTGCTCTAGGGCCAGGCAGGTGCACTCATTTATCTTCTCCTGAGCATAGATCCTGGCTAAAGTTGATCATGTCAGACGCGCTGCTCAGGGCACAAAGCTGCTGCTCTGAAGAGCCTGAAGCCTACAAGCAGATCCAGTGGTCCCAGCTGGATGGGGGAAGGATGGTGAATTGAAAGGTTGGGATAGGCACTGCTTTTCAGTTCAGTGTTTGCTCAGGGCTTTGCCTGCTGTGCCCTGCTCCGTGTTTCGGAGGGCACTGCTCCAGTGCAAGCACCCGGTTAAAAACCACAGCGGGGGGCTCATGAGACAGGCAGAAGCCAGAGCCCATGGCTGTGCTAGCACATTTTGCAGTGCATCTTGATGATTTCCTAGACAACCCCTCTAAGCACACTTCATATTGTTCATCACTGCATCGGTGAAAGTTACTGTCAGGCTGACCTTAAAATGTACACACTCCTAGTGTGCAGAGTGTATGCTGGAGCCAGACCACAGCACATCCATGGCACAATTACAGATTACGCAGAGGATCTCCTAGGAAAGCATCTTAAATGGCCTTTCGCAGCCTCATTAAAAAGCCACTACATTTGCCAGTGCTTACCACCAGTAGTAATAGTCTGCGGTTCTCTGATGCTGACATTTCAGGAAAAGCTGAACGATAGCTTTGGGCAAAAATGTTTGTTTGTTTTTTCTTTAGTAAGCACAATCATTTCTGCTGACTCCTGTCAGATCTCAGAAGGGCAGTCTGCCACCAATTTTTTTATTACCTGCAGACTTAAATGCTCACTACTGGAAATACAGAGAACAGATAATATACAGTGATCCAGATCATCAAGTGGTATCAGTCAGCTACACTTGGAGTTTACACCACCAAAGTCGCTGGCCCAAAATTGAGCACCAGAAGCCTCAGCTGCAAGGACTTAACTCTTTATTTTAATCTGACATTCCTCTAGTGACAGAGCAGTCTTTGTGTGGGGTGCTTGGCTTTGGAGAGCCAGCCTTCAGATCAGCTCACCTTTCCCTAAAAGCTTGACACTGACACTTGATCATACTCATTATCCCAATTTGCTCGTGACTCGGAACAAAACAAATGCAGAAAGGAAACCCAGCCACCAAAGCAACGACCCTTGCAGCAGCAGTCCCATTTTGCTGCTGCAATCCCACACCGGGATGGAAGCTGCTGATTCGAGGACGGGGATTTTCCTTACCTCACTGACGATGGAGGAGTGGGGCTGTTCATACACCCAGTTATCATGGCACGTGGTGAGCGGCAGGTTGCCCGTGCTGCGATTGCCGTAGGGGACGAGCAGGCTGGCACAGCTGATGGAGGCGTCCCACGCGATGTCCAGCCTCTCGCACTCCCCACCGGAGGACCCGTTCCCCAGGCGCAGGGGCAGTACCGTGAAGTTTCGTTCCTCTTCCAGTGTCCAGCCACATCGTTCGCTTAATTCAGCTGCCCCGGGAATCCTGCACCAGTAGTTGTCAGGTGCCTGCCCAAGGAAAACCACGCTGGCGAACAGGAAAGAAAAAGTTACGCCCGTCTGGCAAAGGAGGAAGAAGACCCTCTTTTGAAATCTTCCAAACTCCCCGGCTTCCTTCAAAACCTCATCGAAAGATGGCATTATGTGAGGCAGTCTGTCCACTTGCAGCAGTCCAAGAGATGGCAGAGTTTGCTTTCACACTTCGCAATGACTGCTGGCACTTCCTATAAATGTGACCGTCTCGCCTCCCCTCGCTCCGCTCTTCTCATGTGCGCACACACGCGCGCACACACGGAGACACGCGGGTGTACAACGCCGCCGGTAGCATGAGCGGAGCCAGAACAGGGCAAAGCTGCAGGCAGGCATGCAAACGCGCGCCCAAGCACACACGCGGAGGCTCAGGGCATGTCAAGTGGCATGGGGCTTACACACAGCCGGGGCGGAGTGCGATTTAAAGTGCACAAACATATTGTAGGAGAGGAGGGGCGTGCGTTTCCTATTCATCCCGAATGTTAAACAGATTATGTAATAAACCCAGTTAACTCCTTCAGGGCAGGCAAACTGCAAATGCCAGCTCCCACCGTGGCTGTGATAAATTAATAGGTGCAAGGATAAAGCAGAGAGCTAAATGGGAGAGAGTGCAGAAGCTGTTGCAAAAAGCAACAGTGAGTGATGCAGCCTCTCTGCTGGATGGCAGGGGCAGGAGGAAAGTTGTTTCAAAGAGAGCTATAAAGTCTTTCCTTCAGCAAATAGAAACAAATACTGCGGCAACATTTAATTACTTCCCCAAAGCACTACTCCTCCATCTGTACAGATTTAATTTGCAAGAGTCTTTCCTTTCTGTAGGGTAAATAAAGTGAGGCTCACAAACTGCACCAGTCCAAAACCCCGGATTTTTTTTAAAAGTTGGATCTACCTGTTCAAGAAGGCTTTTATATGACCTTGTTAATTTTAATTTCACAAAGTCTTCCAAATATTTAAAAGAGAAATGACCAGATTTTGTTCCTCAAAAATGAATAGAAAACAAGTTATTTCACTTTTCTGTGAAAAAAGCTGTTTCTCTGAGTGGGGGGAGAAGGGAAGAGGGAGCCAGGACTGGGGTGCATTTTGTGTGCACATAAGCACATGATGTGCAGAATTCCCTGAATCAAATCAGACATGCAACGGCAGGTGTTTTGCACTTTGTTCAGCATCATGAGGTCCATGGGCACTCTATTCTCTTGCGAGAAGGAGCACAGGGACAGCACCTATCAAAGATGTCTCCTGCAATCCCTTGTCTCTGGTTACCTACAGCTTTGACCATGGATGCCTATGGTTTTGAAGTGAAGTACAATTTCTAAAACAGATCCAGATGAAGGAAGGCTTTGATTACTATACAGACTATCTGACATGGACTTTGTAGCAGACGTGAAGACTGATGCTGTGGTGTGAGCTTGGCAAAGATGCACGTTGCTAGGTATACGCGCTGCTGTGCTTGCATCAGGAGATGCTTTTGAGGGATTTTTTTTGACTCCTGGTTACCCTGTTTTGCAATGATCAAGCTTAGAGGCCATGAACACATCACCTTTGGGTCCAGGTCTGTGTCTGAGGAGATGGAGCACTGTCTGATGGCTGGTTTCAAACAAGAGAAGCTCTTTTATCCCAACAGGGCTAACAGGGGGGTCAATCATGCTGAGATGTCAAAGGTGAGATGGTTTATCCTGACAGCTTCCAGCAACTGGGGAGGAGATTGTCTCTGTAAGGACCACCACAAAGACAAATAAATGGGGACAGAGCTTGATAATCAGCCTATGCACTGCTCTCTCAGCTCTGCTCAAGGGTGTATTAAACCTCCATTGCTCCTCAAGCCTTAGCCCAATAAAAAATGTTGCTTTTATCCCTGTTGGGTATTAGTTCAATTGTGAATCATAAGGGTTAGTCCCCTGTAAGCCATGCACCAATGTAGCTGTGCTCAGCATTTTACCTGCTTCAGAAACCCATTGGTGCAACTACCACTGCCACCTTTTAGCTAATCAGTGGAGCTAGACCAGATTCGGTTGAGTGAGACATCAGTCCACTATTGCAACATTGCTTCTGGAGCTACTTTCTTTCCCAAAAGAAAGCATGGTCTAGTAGCTGGTTGTCAAAATTTCACATATTTCATCCATTATGCTCTTGTCATGCACAGCATGTGCATCGCAGTCTGCCAGACCTGAAGCCAGAAAACTTAGCAGCTGGGAGAAATGAGTGCTAATGTCACAGCAGCAGACATCTGGGAGTCTTCCTAACATTCCCCTCAGTTACACTGCTGGTCATACACATGAAGATTCATTCAGTAAAATCACTTCAACTGTCTGCATAGGTGATGTCAAAGTGACCTTCGTTCCTCAGCGTTTACCCATGTTTTCATTTCTTTGTCCAAACATGGCTTGTCAATATTTGCCACCCTATCAGTGTGCTGCAAGACTCCAGTTTGTCAAAGAAATCTAAAACATCCCAGTGACAGATGCATGAGAGTGTGCATTAGTGCATGTATTCTACAGCAAGCAGTTAGCAGTTCCCAGCTTCCCTGAGTTTTTCCTGGAACTTCAGTTCTGCATGCTGCGAGAGCTGAACACAGCTAAGGATGGGAAGATAATGGGTTTGTATACAAAGCCTGCAACTGTAACCTCTTGAAAGAATGCCTTTAAATCTTTGAGGACAGATCTCAGGGTCAAACCAGCATTTTAAACATTTTATCCTATACATACAGTAAAAACTGATGCTCTTTGATACTGGGAAAGAAGGAAGGGAGAAAGAGCCAGGGGAGATGTTGACTGATGAAGAAGGCAGAAGCAGTAAAAATAGATGCAGAGAAGAAAACAGAGGGAGGGGGAAGAGTGGGAAGGCAGCAAGCCAGGGAAAGAGCAGAGGCAGAAGTGGTGATGAAAGGGGAGCAGAGGAGAAAGAGATATAGAAGTACAACTACATTACAATCATGAGCATCTTCAGTTGGAGCTCTGTTTAGAAGCCCAAATGTCACAGCTATTTCGGAAACAGAATGAAAACTATTTAGTCTAGAGGGGAAAGCACATACACTCCCCGTACACTCATGGCACTAGACTACCGTTTATACCTGCCTGGGTAACAGCATGAGACATTTGGATCAATAGCTACTCTGAATCCTGGAAGGTTACAACTTTACTGCAACACCTTGGATAACCTTCGCCAGTGCTTCAGACAACCCCTTAAAAACCTTGAAGTCCTTCTTTAGAACACTATAAGCAGTGGGGCAGTGACATCAGCCAGTTCGCAGACACCTGAGGGCACCATCTGACGTAACAGCACTGTTTTCATGACGAATTTATGCAGAAAAGCATGACCTAGGTTTTGATCTCCTACAGACACGTGCCTCTTGCTAAATAAAAGAGGGCCTAGGAACAAGCTTGTGCAGCAATCGCCCACCCTGCCTGTTATCTCACTGCTTGATGCAGCTTCATATTGCACCAAATATTGCTCCCCAGACAAATCTGCTACAGACTTGATAGCCCTAAGCAGCAGGGGTGCAAACCAGTCAGCACCACATCCTCCTAGGTCCAGGAGACTGCCTACACCAGTCTTTTCTCCCGCCCTCCGTGCCAGGAGAAGGGGCAGAGATGATCTCTACAGCCCTGCATTTGGGGATTGTCTGTTCCTCTGCTAACTGGTGACCCCACAGCAGAGACTGCTGTGAGGAACCGGGCAGTAGTAGCTCAAAGTATGTTGCACAGATCTTAATGGCAAAGCTTGGTTCGCAGCAGAAGATGGCAAGGCCCTTCATCATTCTTCACTGCTCACTTCACCTTTCATGCATCTTCCAGCTGCATCCTGTGGGTTTGGCTCTTCTGTGCAAAAACCATTGCTCTTCCATGCTGGAGGGCAGAAGCCTGATGCCAGCCCCAGAAATACTGCATGTTCATAGGGCTCATATTGTTACAACATATCTTGTTAAGAAGCCATGCTGAAAAAGATATAGGAGCTCAGTTTTGGAGATTAAATAAATAGTAGATTTTTTGAGATCAGAGCAAGACCTCTTCATGGGGCAATTAGAGATATTTACACTTCCCTCTCCCACACGATACAATCACATTCCAAGTCAGCACACTAAATTACATACAGCTTTTTTCCTGGCAGTTCTTGTGTTTTGGTTTTTGTTGCTGTTGGTTTTTTCCCTTCACTTTATTAATCTTTCTTCTTCCTCCCACCACCCACTTTCATCTTCTTTTATCTTGCCCTTCTTCTTCTTCCAGATTTCCTCTTTTTCTTCCCAAAAGGTGGCAACTCTACTCAACGGAGTATGTCCTTTCCCAGGCCTCCAGATCAACTTAGTGAGCTGCAGGCTGACTTTGAGACATGGGAAAAGTCAATTCCAATCAACAGGGTTTCCACCTTTTGGCAATCCATGAAAGCAATGCACAATGCATTATACTCCCCTCCCTCACTATTTCCATGGCCTTTAGGCTATTTTTACCGTCTTGGTTCCAAGAACAAATATAAATAAATGTAGTTCTAGGAACTGTGGAGTACAAGAACCAGGGGGATCTGTACTCATCACTAGGACAGCAGCTGAAACAGCAGAGGAAAATGGGGACACGGGGAGAGAAGGGAAAATCCAAGCGAGGAAAAAAGTGGAGAGTGAGAGGAAAAGCAAAACAGGAGCAAAAAGGCTCCTGTTTCTCTCCTCACAGGAGAGGAGAAAAAGACCCAAACCAGACCAGTAGTGACCGCACCAGAGACAGCCCATATCTATGTCATTTTGAGCACATGTAGGTAAAAAACTTA
The DNA here is from genome assembly GCF_026419915.1 of Harpia harpyja. Lineage (NCBI taxonomy): Eukaryota > Metazoa > Chordata > Aves > Accipitriformes > Accipitridae > Harpia > Harpia harpyja. The sequence continues at coordinate 75,636,508 of NC_068943.1, read as the reverse complement.
CAGTAGGGGAGGAAGCCATCCTGCACCCACAGCCCATGCTTATTCTCACACCCTCGGCTTTTCCTCCTGCTGTCCCAGTGCAGAGGGTGGGAGGCACACGGGGTTTAGGTTCTCACAGCCCCTGGGGCTCCCACAGGCTCATCCCCACCGCAGCCAGTAGCAAGGGCTCCTTCCCCGCTGCCCCAAACCTCTCTTTGCCCCCTCTTTCTGGGGGCAAAGCATCCTCTGCTGCAAGGCAAATGGGATTCTGGGGGGTCTGTGTTTTCTTACCCAAACACAGTGCTGTTTCACCACCATGGGGCTTGCACGCTATTCCTCTTTGCCTGTTGGAGAAGATCAGGTGCCACACATTTGGGTGCCTGTGGATAGCCTGTGTCTGCTCCCCACTGACTTTAACCCTACTCAGGGAAAGCAGCGGAAACCAGTGGCTCTCCAAGCACGTCAGGGAACACCTGCTCATCAGGATTTCAGCTCAGTATCTGAGAGAGACAGAGGAACTGGAAGGGCTCACCAGCTTTTCCAAGGCCAGCTGAAGGAAGGGCAGCCAGAGGAAAAGGGGTTCCTACACACATTTTTATAGTCCGTATGTGGCTTCCCTCATCCTTTTCCTCTTCACCTGGTCACTCTGCAGGCCAGTGGAGGGGCTGCACCAGGCTTTGCCTTCCTGATCAGATAAATATACCATAATCCCACAGCGCGTTCGTCAGGACCCTTGCTAATGACTTCGAATAACCAAGCATTTCAGCCATGAGATAAGACAAGGCAAGTTCACCAAAGGCTATTTCATACAATGGAATGAACAATGAATATTTCCAGAGATGGGTGTAAATTCCTGATAAAACAAAAATGTTTGTGCCGCCCCCTCCATGTTACCAGACAGCTGTAAATCGCAAGCTTGCTTGCTCTCTCAGCCACACCTGCCTCAAGTCTGGCCTGGAAAGACAGGGGGGAAATCACATCAGTTTTGTTTGTGATTTCTCAGGATTGCACATCCCTCCCCTGTGACTCGGTTTCCATCAAGTTTGGAAGCAAACATCTCCAAATACTAAGAAAAGGGCTTTGCATGAAAGTCTCCAGCCCTGTTTTGTGAGAATAAAGGTGAAACTTCTAAACCATATCAAGAAGGGTGTCAGTGCAGTGAAGACTTCTGGCAGTGCCACTCACTAGCTGTCTGCTTCCCTAGACGCTTCTGAAGTGGGACTTTCATTAAAAAAAGAAAAAAAAAAGACCACGAAACCCCTTGCAGAGTTTCTTAAGTGAATCTTTTTTATCTACTTTCATACCATTTCTCAGTTTGCTGTTATATCAAATATTCCCAACAAGCCTTTTTTGTGGCCTTCCTGTTGCATAATTTTTATTGCTGAGAACTCTCAGGAACTTTGAAGACCACTAAGCTGGTCAGTGTAACAAAAATGTTAGCATTCATACATATGAGAAGAAGGTAATAGAGCAATTCTCCTAGGCCATCACTGTCCATCTTATGACCAGCTTTGGGTAGAAGCAGTATGACTTGCTATAGAAGATAATTCAGGTTCAAAATACCCCATGAGCCTGAATACCTAGCTGATCAAACTCCATGTGGGGGAATTAATATACATTTCATATTTATGTGAAAAATTATTTAGTGTCAGCAAATTCCTGTTTCTGGCTTTCCAAGATAATAACAATTTATTTTTTTTTTACCACCACTGAAAAAGAACCGAGATACAGCTCTGCAGAAAACACAAAAGGCTGCAGGAGCGGGGTAAATTCAGAACAGCAGCAGAGGCCAAAATCCACCAGCAAAAGTTTGAGTCATCCTGGAAGGATCGATGGGAACGAGTAATTCCTCAGTGCCTTTCTCTAATCTCCTGTAGTTGTTTTTGGAAGCCCTTAGTGGTCACAATCTATTTATAGTTGACTCTGTTTTTGTAGTTTATCTCTGCTATAACATTGTGTCCTTTGTCCTAACTGCACAATACCAACTCAAAGGAATTCCTTACAGTTGGGTTCCCACCTCTTGCTTGATTAATATGCTTTATTAATAGGAAGAGGGACCAGGACACTTTCATCAGGCCGCTTAGTTGGGCGTACACACTCGCTGTTCACGATCCAGTGCCTAGCACAGTACTTGAAATGGGCATTTTTGGATATGTGGACCTACCACAAGGTACTTCAATCGCTCAATACTTTCAGTTGTTTTAACCTTTATTTGCTTTTAAATGTCAGTATATTTATTACACGGGATTTGTTGTATTTTCCTTTCCCTAGTAAATGTTCCTGAGTGTATTTAAGAAAAAAATACAAAGATGTAAATATCTGATGTCGAGATGCAAAGCAAGAATGATTCAACAAACATTCAAAAATCAAGGAATTGTTTACATTGGTCTAAGATCCTGAAATCCTGAGCAACCAGATGAGCTGAAACAAAGGTCAGTTCAAGCTGAGTGTTTCTGAAAAGGTTGCATCATTCGTATCCATTTCCCATGAAACAATCCTGCAGAGACTGCATGGAAAGTCTAACACCTGCATCTTGGGAAGCTGGACCAGACAAAATAATGCAGATGGCAGATGGAGCTCCTGAGGTGGTTGCTGTATTTCTAGGCTGAGCTTTCAGTCGTCAGGGTCTACATACCAAACCCATACCTTAACAGAGGACCTTATGTAAGGGGAATGCAGTGATCAGGAAACTCTGAAAGGTAGACCCTGGCAGTGTCACCATGATGCAAAATATGGCAGCAGGTGGAAAGCCCTGGGCACCAGGAACTGGAAGACATCATCTGCAAAAGACTGTTCTTCCTACCGTGAGGTTGCTCCCCTTCACAGCCGGTCTCAGCAGAAGGTGTGTAATCCTTGACTCAGCCCTTGTAGCCATGCAGTAGCCAAGAGCTGGGGCTACTGAATGATGAAGGGACATCATCAACCACAGACAAGGAATGGGACCACAGCTCCCTCCCCAGCTCCATGCTGGCCAGCCGCAATGGAATAGGGAATTGGGGAGGTCTTGGAAAGTCTCGGGCAGTGCCATCCACTGCCATGGTGGGTGGCCTTCCCTGAGGGCAAGCCCACCATCAGTCCTCTGGGGCAGCCAGTACTTCCAGTTCCACCTACCTGCTCCTCCACGCTGAGATGAGGAGATGGGGAATGGACCAGTTTCAGTGAACAAGCAGTTACTGGACTAACTGCCAGCTCCTTGAAACTTAGATTTAGGAGACTAATCCAAAGATGAGCTTTATGAAAAGGTTATTTAGAGGATTAGTTCATAAGGTATTTTTAGCAAAATGATAGCTGAAGAAAAGCAAAAGGGATTTACTTTGGGTTTCTTTAATAAATGAAAACAACAGCGTTACCATAGCATTTCCATATGTGCATCAGCACAGCTGCTGGCACCGTCCTGACCCCTCACATAACTACCCCACTCCAGCGCTGTGTACAACAACAAACCACGCCTGGGCCAGCGGAGCCAAGGAAATGTTTATGCTCCTGCACAGCGAGCAGGCATGAGGATGGACTTCATCCTCTCCTCATCTTCAGCAGGGCTGCAGGCTTCACCACCTTCCTATGGGGGTGAGGGGGAGCAGAGCCCATCCCAGCCCCGCTGCCCATCTGGCATAGGCTGGCAGAGCAGGGGTGCAAGGTGATGCACGTGTCAGCGGTTTGTGCACCCGAGGAAGGCTATCTGTCACACACTTCATGCTTTGTAGGTCCTGGCTTTCACCCTCCCAGCTCTCACCCCAGCTTGGTAGGGAGTTAATGGCATCTTCATCACCCTCCAACCTCTTCACAATCATTTTCCAAAGGGATGGCTGACAATTTTGTAACACATAGGGTACAACTTGGCACAAGTAATATGGGAAAAACTCTCTCTCTCTCTCATCCTTTCTTTCAGCAATATGATTAAAATGGCAATTTATTCTAAAACACCAGGAATACCTCTTTCACTTTTTTCCTGGTAACAGCTTTTGCTCAGAGGGTGGCACTAGCTAAGCGATATGTCAGCTTTCAGCAAGGAAGCCGCTTGTTTATCTTCTGGAAGTCCATGGTCTTCCCAGCTAATCCTTCGCTGATTTTTCTATATTCAGGGAAGTTTCTCCCTTGGTTTTCCCATCACATCATGCTTTATTCTCATTTTATTCTGTTCCACCTCAATTTTGCCTCCTCTGGGGATGAACCTTTCAGGCAATTCCAGTCTTCTCCTTGACAAATCAAACTTGAAAAACACTGTGTACAATATGAGAAATCCTTCCTCCTGTTACACCCCTGTCCATAAAACCATCAGTCCAGAGGGAAACACTGGCCTTGTGACCTACATAAGGAGGCCTAGGACCTGGCAACCACAGTCCCAGCTGTGATCCTTGTTAGTTCATATTGTTTTTTTAGAGATTCATTGACTCAGGCTGCGTCCAGCCTTCTGTGTACAGAAGCTGAAGAATTTTTACCAGGAGGGGAATAAAGCACGTTCTTAAGAAGGATGTTTTAAGAGGCAATGGGCACAAACTGAAACACAGGAGGTTCCCTCTGAACATCAGGAAACACTTTTTTACTGTGAGGGTGACCGAGCACTGGCACAAACTGCCCAAAGAGGTTGGGTTCATCCCTGGAGATATTCAAAAGCCATCTGGACATGGTCCTAGGCAACCTGTTCCAGGTGGCCCTGCTTGAGCAGGGGGGTTGGGCAACATGACCATCAGAGGTGCCTTCCAACCTCAACCAGTCTGTGATGATTCTGTGTTTCCTTTTCCCTGCAAAGCTCCAAGCGACCACAGCCTACCTTACCTGTGCTAAGCCATTTCCCCTCACTGTTGCTGGGAAACAAAGTCAAGCTCAATTTGCTTAACTTCAGCTCTGCTTTCTTATGCTTTTGTCAGAACATACCGTGCAAAAAACTACAGTAGTGCCAAATAACAAAATGATTCCTGTCAGTTGCATGCTCTGGTGGTGCCAAGCCAGTTTTGTTCACCAGGCCTTGAGTCTAACCCCACACTGCCCACAGAGATGGTTACGCTAACGATACCTGAGCTAGACAAACCCCCGCTCACTTCCAGGCTGTCATGGCTGTCTTGCTCTGTTGAGGCATGCAGGCAAACAGCCAACCTTGACCTGCACCTACACAAACAAAATAACTGCATGAGAAATTATAAGGTAACAACAGGAGAAATGCCAGAAAAGAGAAGCATTAAGTGTATGATGAAAGGGAAGCAGTAGCTTAAAGGAATTGCTGACCCAGGTAGAAAATATGGAGGCTATCATACCACAGATACCAGATAACACTGTAAAACCAGCCAAACTGGGGGCAGGGGGTTAAGAGCAAATGGGGCAGTCTGTTTGGGAGGGGATGAGGATGGTAATGGGAAAGAGTTGGGGAGGAGAATGGCGTCGTCTGCTGCTGGTTTGCTCTGGTGCGGGCTGGCTGTCTCTGCTCACCCTCACCAGTTCTCCTCGGTTTCTTCTTGTCGCAGGCTGGTATTTGCTGCTGCCTCAGCCTCTCTCCCTGCCTGCAGGTGGGTTTGGCCATCAGATGCTTTGCTGAGAGCAAAGGGCAACTTCTGGAGCAAAGATCCGTTTAAAACACTGTTACTCATGTGAGCTGGGCAAACGGAAAGGTGTGCAAAGCAGGCACAGAGGGAGAGGAGAGAGAACAGGTTAGCTGGTGCAATGACCATGCAGGGCCAGGTCTCCGTGGGAGGGCTGCTGAGCTCCTCTGGTGGCCCCAAGGAGACATGAAAGAGCTGGGAACAGTCAGGGGGCAGGGGCAGGGGCAGGGGATAAAGCGGTGGCCACCGTGGACAACTGGCTGTGCCTGGCTCTGTGTTTGGCATCGTGTCCACCTCCTGCTATGAGTCCACATGAGTGAGCAAGAGCAGAGGCACCGCTGTGCCATCTTCCCCAGAGCCACGGCAGCCATGGAGGGCTCCATCCTCACCAATACAGCTGGCACTGGCATCTGGAGGTCCTTTTCGCAGCTGCTGAAGCCTTGAGCTCCTCCCATGCTTTGCAGAGGTAGAGAAGCCATACAGAAGCTGAATGAGGTTTGGAGCCACCTCTGAAGGCTCCCAGCAGGAGAAGAGCCTCGGCTAGATACTTACCAAAGGGCTGGAGAGGAGAAGGGCTTCCTGGTTGGCTAAGGAGGCAGGAGACATCCTTGTCCCTTGGTCCTCCCTGGAGACAGCTCCACAGGCATCTCTGACTGTTAGCATCGTGGTGCCAGGCCATGACCCCAGGGTAGCAAAAGCCTGTCTTCACCAGAGCCATGAGTGCCCACAGGGTCTCTCCAGTGCTATCACTGCAGGCAGTGTTTCGGAAGAAGCTGGCCTCCCATGCGGGGAAAAATGACATCAGAGATGCAGCAGGGAAGCTGCTGTCCAAGATAGCATCCAGCATCTTACTGTCTGCTGCGGCGGTGTCCGAGAGATGGTGGCTGAAGTCAGGCATGCAGCTGGTGCTGTCCTGGTGGAAGCGGGTTTCCCTTTACCACTCAATTTTCTCAGAGGAATAAACTAACATTCTGTGTGTACGTGTATACGTTTGTGTGTGTATGTGTGCATGTGCCTTTGGCCGAGGCTCGCTGAGGTTCAGCGGTGCCACAGTGTTGGCTGGTGCTGGCAGCAGGCTGTGGCCAGGCCAGGTCACCGCAAAATGGCACAGGCTGCTCCCGAGGGGCAGCCAAGGCGAGGGTTTGTGCGCGGAGGCCTGATGCAAGATGAGGCCTGAGACAAAGGTCCCTGGCTAGAAAAACTTGATCATGAGGAGTGTTTGCAGAAGAAGGAGGATTGCAAGGCACTGAGCTTGAATGGGGACACGACACATGGGCAGTGTGACCCCAGGATCAAGGAGAAAAATGAGGACATGCAGGGATGGCAGGACCCTGCGGGGGGGCCTGCCCACATGGGCGTCAGCCCAGCTGGCACCAAGTCACATCTTTCTAACAGCAAAACCTTCACCACATCACGCTCTGAACTCACAGGGAACTACGAGGGCAAGAGCAGGTGTTTGCATCACCAGGTGCCACCATGGTGCTGTGGGTACCACCTGGGCGCAGGCTTCTGCCAGCTGCCATGCTATGGGAGCAGGGAGGTCTTATCCACAGGAGGGGACCAAAAGCAGTTGCAGGAGTGAGGGGAAGCTCACCTGCTCATCCAGTGGCTGTCACTCTCAGGTAGAGATTAGCAATGCTGAAAATCAGCATTGTTGACTGTTAATGGAGAACTAGTACTGCCACCACCTCCATAGGGTGTCCGTGGGGACGTGGCATTCCCACGCCCTTGCACTCAGCCTGCGTCACCAATCACTCCCAGCGCCTGCTTAGAAAACCTTGGCTCGTTTCTTTGGAGCTTCCGAAACTTTTCAGATGTTTTTCAGCTTCTCACTTGGTATGCAGCAGTTTTATTTAGCAGATCTAGAGGCTATTTTTTTAAGATTATTTTTTCATAGAATTCACTGTGCCTGGAAACCCCAAGATAACCACAACACAGACAGAAGTTTAAACAAAGTTCTTGCATGCTATCATCTGACTTACTTAAAAGCTTTTCTCATAACAGTTTCCACCTGTAATTACCTAAAAGCACACACAAGTGTTACAGGATGTTCTTGATAAGATCGGAGTTTGGGAGTCTGCAGGTATTTTTTCCCTGCCTGGTAACCGTCAGATTTGTTTTGCATTGGGTATGGCTTTGCAGTCTGTTGGCAGCGTGGATCAGCCCAGCAGAGCACCTATGTGTGAACCACTGCAGAGAACATCCACTCTGGGACCAGGCTGGAAAAGGAGTCTCTGCTGAGGTCTACATACCCAGCCGGACCTACCCTGCCCAAACTCATTGAAGCACATGCTCTCTCCTGCTGGGTATGGTCCTCAATAGCTGTATTTCTATCTACTATTCCCCTTGTGCCTGTGGAGTTCAAAAAAACAATGTTTCTCAAGAAGTAAAGCCACACTTATCCCAGACACCAGACCTGCCTGATGCACAGGACTGTCCATGCACTACCAGGAGCAACGGCAGGCATGGAGGCTGTGGTCAGTGTGGCTGTAAGACTCCTCATGCTGGGTAAAAATTATGCAAAACAGTGAGCTGGCATGAACATGCTCAGCTGATGATGGTTTGTCCAGAAAGTATTGAAGAGACCTTCTAGCAGTATCTGTGCTGGCTGAGGTCCCTCACTGCCTGTTGGCTTGGGTATCACTTGTCATCTGGGGGCTGGCCTTGAAACGGATGTAAGAGCATAAAGTTGGCATAGACCCTATGTCATGTGCACTAATTCAACAGAAACATGTGTTTGCCTCCAGGTGATTCAGGTCAGCTTTGTGTGCTGTGTGACCTGGGAACCAGCACTGGTGTTACTGGTGTGGGACAATTCTGCTGCAGGTCGCAGCAGAGACGTAGCCTGAAATCAGGTGGAAAAGCTGAGATACCACATCTTCTGCTGCAACTGAGGGGCAGATGCAGTTAAATATTAATGTTGCAGTGATGTAGCTATGGCCTGGCCCAAAAATGTATGTAATAGCACATACTTTATTGCACGTATGGCTAAGAACAGTGACTCACCTGGATGCTCCCCACAGGTATGACTAACCACCCTGCTCACCCACTCCCACTCTTAGGGACTCATGGAGATATAGTTAATGACAATTTAGTCTCACAGTTTCCTGGTACACTCATAGTACATTTACTCTTGTAATTATGGGAGCAGCCCGCTAATTCAGAAGTTATTGGGAACCTCTTGTATTGAATGGGCAGCTTGCTCCATAGGAGAGTCAGGACATACATTTTACAAGGTCACACAGCCCGAAATACGTCCCTGGAGAACAGCCTGTGCACTGTAAAACTACCTATGCTGCTGGCTCTGCCACCTCCCATCTCAGGAAAACAGTGGGACCAGCGCTGTTTGCATGGCTGGCCATGCAGGTTGTGGGGCAGCTGTTTGTCCATCACCTGCTGAGTAACACAAGACCCTCCCTGCGAATGCACTGCCCCCATGTACGCACACACAGGGACACGCTGCTGTTCCCGTACTTGAATTTGTGGCTCCTTCTGTGAATGCTTCCTGCACTTTGTCCTTGTTTTTATCTTTATTTGACTTAGAGGCTGAGCTGCAGTCACTTAGTTAACATGCTTGACTCAATGCCTTAGTTTCAGTCCACTGAGAACGGGTCTTCTGCAGGTAGCTCCCCTGCCTTCACTTAGCCAATTCCTCCCAGCTCGAGAGCTGACTCCCTCCAGGCCAACAGTTGTCCCCGTGCTGGATTTATGGTTCATCAGTACAAAGTGCCAAGTCCAGTAATCTTGTTCCACCCACTCCCTTAGCTGTAAAGTGGCTGGGCTTTCCCATGGCTATTTCACTTCAAAAGCTGGTTGTTCAGCAGGGGACCAACCCTATGGATGCTCAAGGGTAACAGCATGATCTCACTGAAGCACGTGGGCAACATCTTCTCACCTACCACTGCCCCAAACTGGATATCTAATGGTGACCATCACTGTCTCGTCACTTCTTCCACCACCAATATCCACCCATTACCTCATATCTTACACTGGAGGCAGTTATCAAGGCACCCACTGCAGCGGGGAGGGGAGTGCCGAAGCCTGCTGGGCAGCACAGCAAGACAGTTAGCCATTGTGGGGGAAGACTCACCAGAAAACATCGGTCTCTATTTCCTATGTTCTATTCCACATGGTATATGTTTGACTTCAACCGTGCCTGCTAGCTAGTTTCCTTGCCCTTGAATCTGACTCCCCTTACTTCTCTGACCAGCCTCTTTCAGTCTAGTTAGTCCCACTGAAATTTCAGCAGTCCTGGGGATAAAGTGAGGCAGGGCTGTCTGCAGTCACGATGGTCCACAGCATTCAGCCCCAATTCTCTACCAAAGCCATCTGCTTGTCCATGAATGTTGGGTCTGTATGTTCCCTTTGGACTTAAACTACTGATGCCTTCTTGCCATTGCTCCTTGGCAGCTTGCTTTATCCTTGCAGACCCTGAGAGACTGTGTTTGCGTCATGTCATTTGTAGCTGCAACTGGATTTGTGCCATCAGTATGTTTCATTATCTCCCATAAGTGTAAACAGATGCGCAAATGGCCATAAAACCAAATTACGAGATATCAAAACTCAAAACTTTACAACACAAGCTAAGATATGGAAATAAAACTTAAGACCGGGAGCTTTCAGCTTCTCCAGAAGGGAAGACTTAAGAGCACCTACCGTGACAAGTAGTGTTGGATACCTCCTCTTTACTGGGGCAGCACCTCACTTGCGCCTGTACGGTGTCAGAGGCAGCAGACCTGAACACAGAAGCTCGCAGACAAATGTGCCGTTTCTCAGCTACAAAAGGACTGGTTTTACAAGTAATTTGAACAGAAGCAATAGCTTCATCCCCTGCTGAGCAGAAAGCCCTTTTAGAAGTATAAATATCAGGGCTAATAAGAATTGTGTAAACAAACACTGACAACAGCATCACAGCTGTGTGCATATGGTACTTAACTCCCCAAAGATTCAAGCTTGCAGAATATATCTGAAGTCCTTTTGCACCCGGAAAAAATATAGTCAGAGGCAAAAAGTCTTTCACTAAATCTGTTGCTCTGATTGTCCCCCAGTAACCATTTTTCTAGGTCAGTTTTAACTAACTGCTTCACTGCTCTTTCTGGTAAGTGCTGTGTGTCTGATTCCAGGCCTTCTGCAATGTGAAAAGCAATTTATAACCAAGCCAGAAGAGATGGGTGTGTTTACTCATTTCACAGAAGTGCTAACATGGTGCTTTAACTTAGGACTGTACAGAAAATCCAAGAATAATCTGCATAATGACATCAAAGCTAACGTCTTCTGGCATGGTGTAGGTGGGGGATTCTGTACTTGCCTGTCTCTCATTAGGTGACATTCACACCAGCATCCTAACAGCTGCATGGGGGTACACAAGGAGCAGGGCTGTCAGAAATTCAGAAAATCAGGTCTCATGTTATGCCACTTTTTATTCTATTAGGGCTGGCTTGAGACAACCCAGCACCCCAGCTAATGGTATGTTGCTGCCTCAGGGATCAAATGGGATTTCAGCAGGGATCAGGCCAAGGACAGGGGCTGCAGGAGGAGTCAGGGGGGTTTGCTGCAGGTTGAGGCAGGGCAAAGAGGTGAGTTCGGGGTCTTCAAAGGGGACCAATTGATCTTGAAGGACAAGAGCAGTGTCTCCCTCTGCCCTCCTGTTCCTCTCCATCTTCCTGGGGTCAGGACACTTTGCCACAGTGCAGTCTTGTCTGAGGAGACAGAGGGTCACCCTGTCCTCCACACAGCCACACAACCCTCAGAGAAGCACCCCCTTCTCCCCCTTTCAGTGGGACCCCACTGGGTAGGTGTTGTCCCCACTGTGTAGAGGTGGAGAAAGGCACAGGCCAGGGCAGAGCTCCAGAAAGCAGAGATTTCCGAGATTTCTGGGGCCCCCTGAAGCTGGAAATAGTGGTGGGATGTGCTTCTCCCTTGTCTCCTTCGCTCTCCCCCCAGCCTGCCCGGGGCAGAGGTGGGAAGGAGGCATCCCCTGCTCTGATCCCTGCAGGCAGGGCAGCCTCACCCCCTGCCACCGCTTTTGCCCCTGCGCTGAGCTGGGGTGAGGTGCCAGGGGCGGCTCCATGCCTCACTCACATCCTGCTGTGCAGCTGTGATACCCTGTCTGAGCACAGCAGTAAGTACATGATTAATATGTGCAATCTAGGAATTAATTAGGCAATCACACTCCCAAGACCTTACTGCAAAATTAAACGCTTGCAATTAACTATGTATTAAAGTCTTGCTACACAGGGCCATTTCTCAGCCTTTGTAGAAACGTCGGTGTCTTTTGGCTGTCCTGACAGCAAACCTGCTTGCTACTGACCAGTTTGCTTTTTTCTATGCTGTTTTTTTTTTCTTCCCTTTCAAATTCACAGGCTTTCTTTGAGCTGTGCTTCTCCTGAAACCTACTTAACTTGCCTCTTCCCACTTACCCAAGGCACAGAGCAGCTCCTGCTCCTGCAGGGCTGCTGGTTCAAAAGTGTGGTGATGCATCCCCCCCGCCCTGGGCCACTCTATGATCTCAGGAGTTCCTGTTAGGCCTTAGCATTTGTGTAAGGAGTTGGGCGGTTAAGCGTCCCTTGACCATACCAGGAACTCTTGCATGGCTAAGGCGGGGAGCAGCACTGACCGTACCAAGGACTCCTGTTGCCCGGCAAAGGCGGGGAACGGGAACAGTATTCGTCATTCCCTGACAGCCTTGGAACCTCCCTTATCTGAATCACAGCTCATGTGAAAACAGTGCCAGTGCTACTGGAATCCCAGTAATTTGCTGATGACTAAAGCCAATCATCTTGCAAACCTATAAACAGCGGTACTAAGTGAGATCCTTTGAGCTCTCCTGGACCGCAGCAGGCTGTGACCAGCATCTCCCACTGAGGGGGACGCCTCTCAGACCTCACAACACCTCCAGTTTGTGAAAATCAGAGGACCGTTGCTAAAAGCTGACGACTGGACCTGGGCTGATACCCTTCACTCCTTGAGGCTCAAGCCTTCACCCATTGAAAGATATGCAGAGACATTTGACGGAATATTTTCACTGAACTTGAGGGGAATTTTTAACAAGTATACCTTTTCTTATCTGTCTCTCTCTCTCTCTTAGTGTCTGTGTGCATATGCATGTGAATTAGCCTGGGTATCCTATAGCAAGTATAGTATAAATATTGCCTTTTCTTTGGTCTCTGTATAAATCATTCTAGTTTGATTCTAACTTGATTTTCTTTGTACGTTTCATCCATGTATTAAGTAATAGAGTGAACCTTGCCACCAAACTTTGTGAAGTCGCACTTTTTATAAATTCCTACTAAATCATTTTTGCTAATACCCTTGATGGTGATTCTTTAAGTGGTCGAAACCACTCATTTTGCAACAAAAATGAGCATCTATACATGAGAAAGAAGGAGTCAATGTGTTTAAACCACCCCAGGAGTGACTATGCCCAGGCTGAGAATGGTGAAATAGATACCACCTCAGCCCTTGCCAGGTAACTGTGGGTGCAGTTACCCACTACATTGTGACAGCGAAACCTACCTTTGCCACTGGCAGAAATGTATGTTATGCTGCAGCCTCAGTCCCCCAGTTCACTCCATCCTCACTTGTTTGTTTATCAAGTCCCTTGTGTAGGATCTAGCCTTGTAATACCTGTTCTGTTTGCACTGCTTGTCTCATGTCAAGTCCTGCTACTCTTAGAGCAGGTATCAGCAGTTCAACTACGCAAAAGAAATAACAAACCTAAGACTTGGACTGCAAGTCCTTTGGCGAAGGGGCTTGTTCTTTCCAGCCATACATGGCTCCTCACCAGGAAGCTGAAGCCCTGGGACCCGTGTGCTCCCCAGTCACCTTGGTGGCTGTGACAGCAGGCTGGGTTGAAACACGAGGATAACTGCGGACGGGCTGTGCTGGACCTGTGCTGTACCTCCCCAGAGCTGGGAAGGCTGCTCTGGCCAGGTCCAGCCTTGGCTGTGATGCTGGAAGTAGTCACCCCCTCCAGGCAGCTCTGGGAGGAGTTTTGTGAACTGGACGAGTGGGTGGGCTGGGGAAAAATCTCCGATTGGCATTTAAAAAAACCTGTGTGTTTTTCCTGAAGTGCCTAGCACACCCTCCAGGCTCTGTGCCGGTAGTTACAGGGCTGCCTGTACTCCTTTTCTCCCCTTGGTAACCTGTTATCGCTGCCCCCTTTGATAAAAGTGGCTGTGCAAACCCCAAGCGCATTTCAAGGTCACCTTGCCATCTCCTTGGGAAGTCAGAGCAAAGCAGCAGGACCCTGGGGACCATGGCACAGGTTCACAACAAGCCAAGCTGCCCCAGGGCCAATTCCTTTTCCCTAGGCAGTGCAAGCATCCCTCATCCCAGCTCAAGCAGCAGCTCACAGAGCACTCTGGCAGCTTGTGGACCCAGATGTCATTGGCGCAGCGCTCCCACCCTTGGCAAAAGCCATGCCACCTCACAACTGCAGAAATGAAACTTTCAGAGAACAAGCTCCAGCAACATGTCATGCTCTATGCCACGGCAAAAGCTGAGGAGTGAGGGCTGTGCACTGAGCTGTCTTTGTCATGAAGTGAGATATTCCCAGGTTGCACAATACTAAGTTGTAATTAGTGTTCAATGAGGAAATGAGCTCAAGCTGTGACTTTTGGATCTAGACGCAAATAATCAAAAACTAGAGGGTTTTGCCAAATATAGTGTGATTATCATCTAAGAAAAATGCGTTAGTAGTATGGGAGCCAACCACGAAGTACACTTTGTTTCCCTCAGTTATAAAATACGTTCTCATGGTGCAAATACATATCAAGTGCAAACACGTGTTGTCTGAAGTAACATGAGCAGCCTAAAAACAAGGTGTGTAGGCTCCCTCTGTAGTCAGCTCTTAGATATCTAGACCTCAGTGCTGACCTGAAGAGCTGAGATCCCATGATGCAAAGCACTGGTGTATCACGGACTCTTTGGCAGTCCAAATTTGCTTGAATATTTTTTGACAGGCACCTTTCTCCCAGCAGGATTCACGTGAGATCGGGTGTTCTCTGGCCACCTGCAGTCAGCCCCACCGTGAGCTCAGCACTTTATGCCCTGGTTAATTTGTCAGAAATGTCCCTATGTGTCAACACCTTGTCCAGACCAGCTGTGTACTGTGGGCTGCTCCAACTGCTATTAACAGCTCTGAGTGCACAGACCTGCTATTAACCACCACTGTAGGCTCCTGCTATATATGTGGATATGCATCTGGAGGTACCCGTCCTTCTCTATTGACTGGACAGGCCTGGAGAACAGGTGTAGACAGCTAGCTCAGTCTAGATGCTCGGCTTTTACATGGCTGACATTAGCCCTACCAAAAGCTACAAGACAGCTGGTCTCCCCATCACCACAAGGAGGACATCCTGCTTCTTCCCTCTCTTTTCCAGCTTCCCTCTCCCAGCCATGCGGTCCTGTCCCTTCCCTCATGCTGATTCTTCCTCATCCCTTCACTGAGCCCCGGCAACTGACTACTGCAGGATAAATCTACCCAGATATTTGCTAGGATCAGCCTCTGCCTACTTAGCAAGTTGACTCAATTTATGGAGTACAGGACCAACAGGTGCCAGAACAGGCTGTAGGAAAGAGGGTGGGGAGCAGGACCTTCACACCAAGAAACTGGACTGGCTCAGCCTGTCTCATGTACCTGCACCCCAATGCACAGGCAGTGCACCCCAGTGGGAGCCCAACTTGCTGTTTTTTGGATGTATCCAGTGATTCTCCATCACAGTCCTCTGAACCTAGTATGTCCTGCTCAGGTCCATGGTAGAACATGATTATGGCAGATGGCATCATGCTCAAAGCCCCCTGTACAACACCTATGCTCTTGTTATACTCACAGGAAACAGAGCTATGATAAGGTCCAAATATATAGTGAAGCACCTAATCAAAACCTTTACTAAATGGCATGGATGAAAGAATGACTCACTAGAAGGAAATCAATGCAGAAATATTTACTCAGGCAAGAAGGCTTGTAGGAGCCTGAATGGAAATATCTGTCTGAGGCACCTCTAGTAAATCATTTTAGCCTAAACTCCCAAAGACCTGAAAAACAGTATCTCTGAAGAGCTAGCCTGTTAGATCTCTCTGCCTCAATTCCTTGGTCTTCAGGAGTGATTTCAGGAGAAGATACTTTCAGATCTTTGAATCAGGGCTATTGTTTGACAGCCAAAAGTTATATATACTATCATTATGGGTATGCATTGTTTTTATGGATGGGTTAGATCTGTCTTGCATCTGTAATTTTTTTACAGCAGTGTTTTAGGTTCACTTTGTTCACCTTTGACCCAACCCTGTAAGCATACATCTAAAGCTCAGGAAGGTCAGAGTACAGGAACATTATCCCAACTTTTGGAAGGCTGACATGTTTTAAAACAGGCATGGTAATGCTTCACTACTGTAAACTGAAGGGATTACTGATTATATGCAGTAAACCTGTCACAGCTGACACTGTTTCACGAACCTGCCACTGCAGGGCAATATGGGTCTTCTGTCGGAGGCAGAGATGCCTTCTGCTAACAGAGGCATTCCAGCTTTGTTTACTTTGCTCCTCTGGCTGCCTAACGTGTTATATGCTGACTGATGTCGTGCTGCATCTGTGCTAATAAATAAAATGGGCAGGCTCATTTTTTTTTATTGCTGGAGGCATGGGGCATGGCATGGCTTACATCTGTATACACCATCCCCAGTCAGGGTGATCTTTCCTGTCCTGCCTACCAGAAACAGCCTGTCCGGCATCGCCACCCCAAACCTGCCTGGGCGTTGTGAGGACTGTTCTAACAGGAATCAGGCAAAACAGTACCGGGGAGGGTGGTAGAGATTAAGCAGTATGGGTATGGGACAGTGCTTGAGCCCATACACAGTCCCATTTAGTTTCTCAGTGCAGATGTCTCCCTGGCAAGCTGTCACACTGCCTCCATTCACGTGTGCTCAGATCCACCAGCAGAACTGCATGCATGCTTACTCCCTGCTCTGTCCCCAATGAAATGGGAAAAAACCCCAAACCCTGCTGCAAAACATCTTAAAGAGATCACACGAATGGCCTCAGGTGTGTCCAGGTGACAAGAGTCACATGCCCTTACCTTGGTGGGATGGACCACTCTGTTCCCCAAAGACTGGTGTCACTGTACACAGGAGGGAGGCTTGTCAGGATGTTCGAGGGCAGCTCAGATGTCAATAACAAAAACCTCTGGACATCACGCAGTATGTGAAGCTACTCAGTGGTCACTCCCACTTTAAGACAATATTTTGCTTACTGGCAATACAAGAGCATACTCAAGTGACACTGGAGGTTTTCTGAAAGAAAAAACATCAATTTGCCTCAAGAGCAGAGATACAACTTTCTGCTAGCATAACTGGCGTATGAACCCAGTACTTGCATCAGTCTTCCTTCTCACTCTCCCCACCATGAAACTACACTAGGCAGAATCCGGAAAGGGAGTAAAGCAGATTCTTGTTCCCTTTAATTCAGTTTTGACTGACCCAGGTTTTAGCTATTAACAAATGCATCAAATATGTGCTCTGCTGAGTAGTCTGTGTGGAGGTGGGTGCAAGGTTTAAAAGCTGCTAGTGCAGTGAGCTCCTTGAGCATTAACAGGGGGAATAGCCCATTCCCTGCTTCTGATGTAAAACAGACTTGAACAGAGATAGGTAAACAGTTTAGTTGTAAATGGTCAAAGATCTGGTCTTTTCTTAGCTGAAAGATGTTTATTGCAAAGTAGCAGTCCCATTTGTGATTCGTGACAGTTCCTAGGTATGCCAGTTGTTGTAACTCAACAGGGCTTGTTATTAATAGCCCTTTAAAATATCATGTTACTTATCACCTCTGTTTTCCTCCAATGTTCATCGTTTAGTTTTGTGCTTCGTGAAACTCAGAGAGGTCACCGAGTGGTCCTCAGGGAGAAATTAACTCAGTGACAGCAGCTTGCTCAGGGTTTCCCTTCAGAAGCACTAAAGAAGCTACAAAGTCATTGCAGTCTGGCGTAGAAAGAGGGGTAATAAAACCTGTCTGCAGAAAATTTGCAGGCAGAAATCTTTGCTCATAGATGTGTTTTGTCCAAATCCACACTTTTGATGTTCAGCTGCACTGAACATCTTCCAGTCCTCCATCATTGCTTACATTATTTGACACAAGCTAATTGTTCACAGGGCCGGCAAATGGGCAACAACATGAAAGGACCTTATGCAACCACGGCTGTGGGAAGGCGATACAAATCATCCCCCTCGGTAAAAGAGGCTGAGGATGTCTCCATTGCTTAAGCACACATTTACATATTAGCATTGCCCAATAAATTCACACGAAAGAGAGAGCTGTAAAGTGTTTGCGAGATGGGGCCATGGTTTATGGCGGCCTTTGCCCGCCACCTCCACAGGGTGCAGGGCAGGAGGCAGAGGGCAGGGTGGGCACGCGAGGGCTGGTGACGGGTCTCAGGGCCACTCTCAGGTCCTCGGGTGCAGGGCAGCCACATGTGAACCCCTGCAAATTCGGTCTGGGCATCTCTGACCCAGAAGTGCCAACTTGTACTGCGGCGGCTGGTCTGCTTCCTATTTGGGGCACAACACTATTCTCTAGCTATTAGGTACCTAAAAGAAATCTGCCCTGTTGTGTCTTCTCTACGTTGTCTTCTTCTATACCCCCAAAGCAGCAAGCAAGTGGTCATCTGTTTCCAGTGTAATTTTGAGTATAAAGTTCTTCAGTTTTCTATATACAAGGGAGAGGACAACATTTCTTTCATATTTATGGCCTCTGAAAATACTGGACAAAGGAATTATCACCTACCTCATACTGTGCACCGACAGACTCTCAGTGGCAGACTAAAAGGGTCCTAATCTAAGACATCAGCTCTCGTGTTTCAAACATGTCATATACAAAACAAAATACCAACAGAGGCCAAAACAAGAGAGTCAAAGTTTGTTTAGAAATGGCATTTGAGAAACAAAGGTGGTGATGCATGGCTTGACAATTGATGAAGTTAATTAATTATTTGTTTGTGAGTTTTGAGCGAACACTTCAGCTGTTATTTAGGCATGCAGAGAAGGGCAAAGCCCTGGAAAGTAGCCGAGTTAGAAATTTTAATGAGTTGCAACATACGAAGATGCCAACCCTGTATGACATTTTAGAGCAGATCTGAGAATTTGACTTCTTGCAGAAACAAGCCCTCTTATGCCTGCTTTCCTCTACCTGTGCTACCATTTACGTGGGGATTTTTTTTTTGCTGGGATTCACCCCTGAGCATCACTGCTTCAGTCCCGGGGTGGCCGAGCTGAGCCAGCGGTGTGGCTGGAGCCTGGAGGAGCAGCTGAATCACACTGTTCCTGAGTGGGGCGGCCACGGGGCCAGTTTTGGCAGCCTCTGGAGGTACGAGGTGGACTGGAACGCAAAGGGCATCAGCTGCACCAACCCCCTCAGCAGCCTCGTGGGCAACTGGAGCAGTGTCCCCTTTGGTCCCTGCCGGGACAGCTGGGACTACAACTCCTTGGGGACCTCTCTTGTGACTGAGGTAAGACACAGTTTGTCCAGCAAAATCACTCTTGCCTGCACAACTCGAAGCTAGAAGACGCTGAATTGGTAAAGTCTGCTTTTGGTGCACAGCCTGAGCCTGACTGCTAGTGACTATCAGGACTTGCTAGGGACTTAGAGCGAAGATTTATATGGATAAATAATGGGAAATGATTGCTTTTCCTTGAGGATAATGCTGCAAGCTTGTCATCAGTCAGACAATGGCTATTCTCATAATTCAGTATTTCAGTCACCAAATTGAGGGTAGCACCCCATAGCCCAAACTGAGGAATTGCACATATGGGTGATAATCCAAACAGATACTCATGTACAATGAAGAAGTAGAAGATGGGGCTAAATTTGTCAGATAACAAGTTAGCAACAGCAGCGTTCTTTTCTTCCAACTTACACTATCTAAACCAGATAGTTTAGAAAGTGAAAAACTGTGCAAACCAGTGTCCTGGTTTCAGCGGGGATAGAGTTAACTGTCTTCCTAGTAGCTGGTACAGTGCTATGTTTTGAGTTCAGAGCGAAGAATGTTGATAACACTGATGTTTTCAGTTGTTGCTCAGTAGTGTTTAGACTAATGTCAAGGATTTTTCAGCTTCTCATGCCCAGCCAGTGAGAAAGCTGGAGGGGCACAAGAAGTTGGCACAGGACACAGCCAGGGCACCTGACCCAAACTGGCCAACGGTGTATTCCATACCATGTGACGTCCCATCCAGTACAGAAACGGGGAAGTGGGGGGCAGGGATTCGCCGCTCGGGGGACTGGCTGGGTGTCGGTCGGCGGGTGGTGAGCAATTGCACTGCATATCATTTGTACATTCCAATCCTTTCATTATTGCTGTTGTCATTTTATTAGTGTTATCATTATCATTATTAGTTTCTTCTCTTCTGTTCTATTAAACCGTTCTTATCTCAACCCACGGGTTTTGCTTCTTTTCCCGATTTTCTCCCCCATCCCACTGGGTGGGGGGGAAGTGAGTGAGCGGCTGCGTGGTGTTTAGTTGCTGGCTGGGGTTAAACCACGACAACCAGTACTGTCTAAAAGCCATGTAGAGACCTGAAGCATAGGAAGGACCTCAAGAGAGATTTCTTCTACTTCTCCTCCAGTTCCAAATCTGTATTAACTATACCTAAACCATGCCTAGCAGGTATTTCTGTAACCTGTTCTTAAAAAACTGCGATGCTGGATACTTCACAGCTTCCTCGGGCAGGTTATTCATATTCCTTTGCTTCGCTATCATCACCATTACAAAGCAACTCCACCTCACGTTCCCTTGGGACAGATGGGTTGGGGCAGCGAAGAGCACTCCCAGCCGTCCTCTGCATCAGTTGAGCCAGGGAAACCAATCATCTGAGCTGTTTGGTACCACCCCAGCAAACTTGGTCAGGTTAGAAAGAGATTAAATAAGCAGCCAAAGACATTCACGCTGCTTTCAGGTCTGAAGTCTGGTTACACCTGAATGAGTATTTCCAGCTGTAGCGAAGTTAACACCAGTTTGCCCTCCTCCCCTCGCTGGGTGCAGGTTGGTAACCTGTTAATTGTAAATCAAAAGCAAGTTAGAGAGTACCAGTTCACTGCAGAGAAAAGTCAACCAAATCCTGGGCGTTTTGCCAGTGCTAATGAGGAGCAGGACAGCCGTCTCTTGGCTCATAGCAGACCTGCCACCTCTCACGCCCTGCACTGATTTCACACAGCAAGATAATACACAGTTAGAGAGAGACCTTGGCATCTGGGAAGGAAACGATTTTCCAAGTATCCTCCAAATTTCAAGCAGATGGGTGGGGAGGAGAGGGTGAGATTTTTCTGAACTTTTTAATTTGTTCATTCAAAGTTTCTCTCCCTTTCTCACTCTCCCTATGTGTCATTGTGCAATCATTTTCCAGGGTGTAACTTTTCCACAAGGTTTGGGAAAATCTGGACAACATGTATCGCAGATGTCAGTTTAAGAGATTAGAAGGTTTCTTTTCTGGAGCCTGCTTTCTAGTTGTGTCTCATTGGTTTCCTTCCTCCTCAAACAGCCATGGTTTGTGTTGAATGTTCCTGCACTTCTCACTGTGGTTGCCCTTGCAGTTTAACCTGGTGTGTGAGGACTCCTGGAAGCTGGACCTCTTCCAGTCATGTGTGAACGCTGGGTTTTTTCTTTGCTCCCTGAGCATTGGCTACATAGCAGACAGGTATGTAGTATGTAGACAGGTGTGAGACGACCTGTTTCTTCTGGTTATCTACTTGCTGCATGTTGCTGAACAACGTTCACGATTCAAAGAGGAAATGAATGCAATTAAAACTTGATTCACAAGGCCCATGTGTCACTTACAAAGGGGTGGATGGTGGTTCCTAAGCCTCTCCTTTTAAAGGCGGTTGTGACCCAAGGAGTCCACAGAAATGCCACGGTATTGCTCCACTTTTGCAGCCTCTCAGTGGCTCCATGAGGAACTTGCATATTCACAAGTGAAGAGACTTTGTTTTCTTTCACAGTGGCAAACTGCAATGCAAGCTCAAGAGTTTGAGATGAAATTTTAACTCACACACCAGGAACTATTTGCCCATCTTTGTGATAAATTTGTTTCACATTAATTTTAACAGTGTCCAGATGGCCATAAATCACTTTCAAAATAGGACAGTTTTTCTCAGATACAGAAATAGAAGTTGCTCCTTTCTAAATTTTCTTCAGTCCCTCTTTTTCTCATTTGGCTTTGTATGTAGCTGGATCTAGACATTATTATCCCTCATCTCCTCTTTTCCATCACAAATATCATTGTGCCATGTATCTTCCCAGTGGTTTGGGGTTTTTTTAGGTTAGACTCTGAACAAATTTAATGCTTTGTAGCTGACCTTCCTGGGCATGTTTACCAAATTTTTCAGTAAAATGGCAAGAGAGGATGAGACTGGAATTTGAAGAGGTGAAGGTAACATGGGGTGAACAATCCTTCTGTAGAGTCAGTCTGTCTTGCATAAATGTTTTTTTCTTTGTACTCTGAGAACACAGGAGAGCACAATGAGCAACAGCCGTTTCCTCCCATGCTGATCAGGCCCCCAAATCATCTCTGTTGGATGGATATTGCTACCATTCCTTTCTTTTCACTTTCCCCCTCCTCCAAGGGGAAGGTCTACAGGAAGGGGCACAGCCGTCCCCCACAGTAATTCTGCAGTGACACAAAATAAGGATGGGACTGTGTTTGTCTCGCTGGTCGCTGCTCCCATTTCATTACAGGCAAACACATCATCGGTTCGGTTGTGCACACCACCTTTGTGGGGAAAGCGGCCACCACAGTCCTAGCTAACCCCAACCTGTCCCTCCACACGGACAAACCTGCTTGTGAAGAAGCTCACCTACACACAGATTGGACAGACTGCTTTTCACTCCTCAGTAAACCATTATCTTACTGCCAGTGAACCAGACCATGGTCTTTTTATGCTTTCTGCTTAAACAGATTTTGCATCAGAAGACAGTGATTTATCAAAGTAACTCTTTCTGGCCGTATCTTGCATGCAAGAAGCATGCAAGAACCTTTGGCAAAAAGCTCTCTCAGGTGAAAGACATCAAATGGCTACGGCAGTACCGCAAAGATCCTACATTCAGTCTTCAGTCCTGGGCTGGACTCCCCTGTTTGATATGAAGGCCACAAGTTGACACGTTTATGCCAATTTTTGCATTTCTTCACATGCATTTTGAAAGATGTTGGTTTCTTTTTTGCATCGGAAACATATGTCAGCCCCCCATCCTCTCTTTCCCTTAAACCCAAATTCTTGTTTTCTGGCCGATCTTCTAGTAAATTTGAAAGTATTCCATCCTTTTTCCCACAACTGATGCTCAGAAAATGGTGCACAGCTTATGGAAGCAAAGGAGGGGGTATGTAGCAGCTGCTCATCCAGGCATGACAGGACATGATACAGCAGTGAGCAGATCCTGTGATCATCAGAGGCACCACTCTGCAGATCACCTTTTCAGCACAGAGGTGGATTAAGCAATCATGTTCACTAGCAAAGGCATTTCTTGGCAGCGTATGGCTGTGCGAGCCAATAGAAACCGGAGCTCCCAAAGCCACAGCCAGTTATATCTTAAATGCTCTCTCTCTGTGTCAAAATACTGAAGGATCTTTTTACCAAGGCTTATTATCAAGCAAAAGTATGAAAAGACAGGAGGGAGTAGGATATCATTGCTGCTAAGATAAAGCACATGCATGTCATAGCAACGAGAGGTTTTCTACTGCTCTGCTCACTGCCATCCTGCCCCAGTTCACCGCGGTCCCTGCACTGCAAGCACCCAAGAGCAATACAAAATCTCATACTGTGGTGGGTTGACCCTGGCTGGAGGCCAGGTGCCCACCAAAGCTGCTCTATCACTCACCCCCTCAGCTGGACAGGGGAGAGAAAATATAACGAAAGGTTCGTGGGTCAAGATAAGGACAGGGAGAGATCACTCACCAATTACCATCATGGGCAAAACAGACTCAACTTGGGGAAAATTAACTTAATCTATTACCAATCAAATCAGAGTAGGGTAATGAGAAATAAAAGCAAATCTTAAAACACCTTCCCCCCACTCCTCCCTTCTTCCCGGGCACAGCTTCACTCCCAATTTCTCCACCTCCTCCCCCCAGCAGCGCAGGGGGACGGGGAACGGGGGTTACAGTCAGTTCATCACACGTTGTCTCTGCCACTCCTTCCTCCTCAGGGGCAGGACTCATCACACTCTTCCCCTACTCCACCGTGGGGTCCCTCCCACGGGGGACAGTCCTCTATGAACTTCTCCAACATGAGTCCCTCCCACAGGCTGCAATCCTTCAGGCACAGACTGCTCCAGTGTGGGTCCCCCACAGGGTCACAAGTCCTGCCAGAAAACCTGCTCCAGCCTGGGGTCCTCTCTCCACAGATCCACAGGTCCTGCCAGGAGCCTGCTCCAGTGTGGGCTTCCCATGGGGTCACAGCCTCCTTCGGGAACCCCCCTGCTCCAGCGTGGGGTCCTCCCCGGGCTGCAGGTGGATATCTGCTCCACCGTGGACCTCCCTGGGCTGCAGGGGGACAGCCTGCCTCACCATGGTCTTCCCCACGGGCTGCAGGGGAATCTCTGCTCTGGCGCCTGGCGCACCTCCTCCCCCTCCTTCTGCACTGACCTGGGGGTCTGCAGGGCTGTTTCTCTCGCATGTTCTCAGTCCTCTCTCTGGCTGCAGTTTCTGTGCCCCAGCAACATTTTTTCCCTACTTAAATATGTTCTCCCAGAGGCAGTACCACCATTGCTGATGGCCTCGGCCTTGGCCAGCGGCGGGTCTGTCTTGGAGCCGGCTGGCATTGGCTCTGTCGGACATCACAGGGGAAGCTTCTAGCAGCTTCTCACAGAAGCCACCGCTGTAACCATCCCACTACCAAAACTTTGCCATGCAGACCCGTTATACATACCCAGAGAGTGTTGAGCTCAGGGCAAAAACAAACCCAGAAGCCTCAAATTGAGTAGAAGGAATGGAAAAAAGGCCCATGAATTCTCTGTTTACTGGATTTGAGATGATAGCCATCCTCTTCTCGTCAGACAGCCTGAGCACAGCTGGAATGCTAGTTTTCCCATGCATGAGATTGCTGCAACCTGCTGTACTCAGGACAACTCCTGCAAACATTTCAGGTGCTTCAGGGGAGGTTTCATAAGCTCTTTCTAAATGTGCTTCTCTCTGAGGGATTAGACCTACTCATTTGTTTGATCGGTCTCTGGGCACACATCCAGGCACTGACTTTGACATTCAAGAGTCATAGGTGTCTTGGAAATGGCACCCCTGTGTCCCTAGAGAGCTCCCAAGGTCAGTGCTAACATGCAGCATCACACCTCTGCCATTCAGACCTGGGGCACTGGGAAAGGACCTTTGCAGGAGAGGGCTCCTCTCGTGGTCTGATGAGCCTCTCTTGGGCTGGACTTAAAGGCAAGTCAAAAATGTCTGTATCTCAGGCTTATGACAGGAGGAAAGTTTGAGCGATGGGATCTGCTGATGTTATTGTGGAGAACAGAAGACATTTCTTTTGGCTGGCGTTTATTATCATGCTATTTTTGTTAGTGGGCATTGAATAATTTAATGGGTTTTATAAATCATACTTCTAACTGAATATCTATCTCTGTCAGCTAGAAAACTAATGCCTTTCCAATGTTCCAGTAAGCTTGTTTCTTTTGGAAACAATTTATTTCTGACTATCAGTGAGTCACAGTGATACAGAGAATGACAAACAGGTATGTACAAAACCCTCTTCAAGAAGAGCTCAATAGTCAGCCAAGGTTGATGAGAAAATAGGTAAAGATCACAGTTCTTAAACAAGATCTCCATTAAAAAGCTATTGCAGCTTTGAAAGATGGACTGAAGAGCCATATCAGAGCATTTTTTAAACTCATTAGCTAAGTCATTAACCAGAAGTGAGCAACGACCTGAAAAGGCAGGACAGGGCAGTCCCCTGAGCTTCCATTGAGATGAAAAATATTGCAAAGGGAAGAGCAGATACAGACTCCTACTCAAAATGAACAGAGAAGAGGGGAACAGGGACCATCTCCAGTGTCTTCAAATCCTTTGGTTTGCCACCCTACCCTCCCGGCAGCCGAGCTTCTTTCTTCTCTTTTCTTCTTTCCCTCTGCAGGTTTGGCTGCAAACTCTGTCTCCTGGTCACAGTCTTTGTCAATGGGGTCTCGGGGTTCTCATGGCCTTTCCCCCGAGCTACACCTGGACAATGATCTTCCGTCTGATACAGGGGCTGGTCAGCAAGGGGGGGAGCTGGCTGACAGGCTACGTCCTCAGTTACACCAGCTTGCAATTACACTTTCTGGGCAGGAACACCCTGTTTAGCACCAGGGCTGACCCCCCGCTGGTGCCATCTGATTTTTAAGGAACTGTGTGTAACAAGAGCAGACAGTGACACTGTGCTATTTACTGCCAAACTGCACCTCTTTGCTTAAATGGAGGTGTTTATGACTCAACCTTGCACCAGCTCATAGACATAAATGGAGTAATTAGGAGGCAGCTCTGAAAACTAGGGAGTGTTCATACCTGGAGAGGCACGTGCCAAAATGAAGAATAAGGTCTAGAGACAAGAACTAATTGAAAACGGTGCAAAGATGTATGCCACTTTTCTGGGAGAGGCAGCAAGTGGGTGCTGGGAGAGATAACACTTGTGTTCCAGAGCCTTGGTACCAAAATGATTTTTGCTGTGCTGTTTCACATGCTTGGTGGGTAGGGAGGCTCTGCTCCCAAGCTGTACGGGAGGAGGGAGATGGAGGCAAGCAAGTACCAGCTGTCTATTTTATTTTCCCACTTAGTTGTTAGCTAAATGGAGTGGGATGAAGAAAGCAATGTTTGCCCTGTGTTAATGGGTGAGGGCCTGACACCCTCGAAGGCAGGGACCCCAGCTGACCATCAGAGGAGGAAGGGTCAGGACTTGTCCTGTGATTTACACTGGGGACCCAGACCTGCTCTGCTTTCCCAGCCAAACCCATGCCCGCAGAGCGCACGAGAGCACAGCTACGCACAGGGGCTCCACGTGGTTTTAGCTGGCAGGCGTTACATACCCCCAGCTCTCCAAACCAATTTATTTTTGCTCATATGACTTCTCTTTGCAGTTGCAGAGTCTGTTGGCTCAAACTACAGGAGGACAGCAGGCATCACTTACCAGCTTGCCTTTAGCCTGGGACTCCTCATCCTCACCAGCCAGGCTTATGCCCTTCCACACTGGAGGTGGCTCCAGCTCATGGTCACACTGCCCAATTTCTTCTTCTGCTCTACAATTGGTAAGTGCCTGTTCTTACAGCTCCCAGCAACACCGAGCCTAAAACTGGGGCCCGTAACTGGGAGTCGAAGCTTCTCTGTAGGGCTTGGCCATAGTGCTACACATAGGATTTTGAAGACAACGTCAGATCAGGTCTGGCATTTTTCTGTTGTTCTGTTCCGCCTGCCCAGAGGTTTAGTCTGAATCACCTGAGAGTAAGGGACTACCTGCAACATGTCGTAGCACTTCTGTGTTTGGAGTCCTTGCCACCCATCACAAACTACTAAGTTGTTTTTTCTTGAACAGTACTTGAGCTACTGTGAGAAGTGACTTTTTCTAATCATTGATTAAAATTGCTTTCTTTTTAATGCAGTCAACAGACTTCTGTTGACTATTGGCAAAAAAATTGAGTGATAATGGTCCTTAGAAAATTCCATAACCAGATCAGGGAACAGATTTGGGATGGGGTTTTTGTTTGGGTTTTTTTGGAAAGTTTATTTTTAACATGGAGAAGCTGAAGGATCAGGTTTACAGCTGTTCTCTTTTATATCTACAGACTATTAGCCATTTCTAAAACATGTGAACAGAATTTATCTCAGACTAATGTTTCCAAATGATAATAAACTAGTTTTAGCCTTAAAAAAAAAAGGGGGGGGGGGGGGACTATGTTGTCATTCAAGTGGAGCACAAATTAGAGTGCAATCGCTGACAGACACAGCTACCAGTAAGTTCAATACCACCACCCTTGGATATTCAATACACCATAGGATCCTAGCCTGAGAAACTCAGTTCCATTTTCATTTTCTGTGTACCAGTAATGTGCATTTTCCTTCCCTGTAGCTGTCATGCTTAGATGTGTTGCAGGTGTCTGCCCAAGTCCCCCAGGTGGCTCATAGCGCAACAGCAAAATGACAAAGTTATGGAAATTATTAAGCACATTACCAAGGGAAATAAGAAGCAGCTACCATTCTCTTTCCAGGTGACTACGCTGCATTTGCTGCATATATGCAAACCTTGGGGCAAATAATGTTATGAGTTTAGGATTGTTTGGGGTTTAGAGTAGGGAGCAGTTTGCGACCAAAAGCACTGCAGTTCCCTAAAGGAAATGCAAGTGAGTTTTCTTCTCTTTGACTGCCCAGGACCCTCATAGAGCATATTTGGGAAAAGAAGCTTGCAATAATAGCCAGCAGACAAGAAAAATTCTTCCTTTAAGTAGTATCAATCAACAGTAAACTCCCCAAATGTCATGACTAAAAATTCCAGAACATCCTTATTCATTATTTTTTTAAATGCTGCTTCATGCCATGCAACAGCCTCATAGACATGGCTGCACAGATATGAAAACTGTCTATATAAATTTTCATGTTTCCTTTCCCCAAAACATCTGGAGGAGTTATTTTGGCCTCACTTACTTAACTGGCAAATGAAAGCCCTCATCCTCCCATTAATCCAAAGGAAAATATTCATTGCAGTGCTCACCACCCTCTCCCCTGCCCACTGTAATCTCTTGTCTCTCTGTCACTTGTGCTCCCAGAATCTCAACTCTGAAGATGTATATGGAGAAAAGCTGAAACCTTCATTTCTAGGCCTGGACTGGACACCTCAGATCAGAAAACACACTTTCATTTGGTGTACAGTTGGTAAGGGGAGGCTTTTGCAGCTCAAATGGAGGTGTGTGACTTGGTGCCCTAAATTGTCGCCATTGATTTAAGCCTGTTTTGCTCCTGACCAGCTGCAAATCTCAGTTCTTTGCATAAACTCTCTCTCAAAGGGTTTGGCTTCATTTGCACCCTGTTCTCTGCCCAGGTTCACAGGCTCCATCCTCTACCTGGGCTTCATCATGCACATAAGAATAGCTACTGGGAACATGTATCTGGATTTCCTCTATTCTGCTCTTGTCGAGTTCCCAGCCGCCTTCATCCTCATGCTAACACTGGATTGCATTGGCCATCACTACCCCTGGGCTGCAGCAAATGTGATGGCAAGTGGTGCTTGTCTCGTTATGGCATTAGTCCCAAGCAATGAGTCATGCAAACCTCCTCTGTCAACGAACTCTCTCCCTGTCTCTTGGATATTGCCATGGAAAATGGAAAACAATCCTTGCTAACCTGGTCCATGTCAGTATTGTGATCCAATGAAGACAACTACCATAAAAGCTAACGTATGTCCCACCATCAGCATTTATAGTAGCTAGTGAGAGGCTGGAGAAATGGGGTAAATTAAATTTCCAAAATGGCATCAAATCAGATGGCAAGTCTGCAGGTACTAGATCATGAGTCATGCCATGTTAAGTCCACAATTTTTGTCTGGCCTAAAATTTGGATTTGAATGCATAATCCAGGCTTTTTATCCAAAAATCCCCATGGTTTCTGTTTCTGAAAAGGAAAAATGTATGGGCACGTGCACACACTTACACGCCATCTGGGTACAGTAAGTGCTTTCTGCATCTACACGTGAACAGTGCTGCTACCATAAATGTAGGGTGTTGAGCAACCACAGTGACAGGCACTTGGCTTTTGTTTAGCTAAGCATTCTCTCCAGGGCCATAAGTCTCAAAGCAATGTGTCCCTTAAGGGCCACCGAATGAAACATTTTTCCTTTTTCTTTATGGAATACAGCTAGACTGAAACCACAGACATAACAGTGCCAAACAGCTATCAGTTCATGGGGGGACAAAGATAAAACCACAAAATGTTACGGAAAAATGTCATAGGCAAAAATCACAAAGTGTCCAAACAATGGAAACTCATTTTAAGAAGCGACTGGGGAGCCCAGGGGCTGTGCAAGGGACCCCTGGGCTTTGCTGGGGGAGCACAGGGGTGGGAGTCCTATGGCCCCGCAGCTGCTGCCCGTGCCAGGGCATGGGGAACAGTGGTGCCCAGGTGAGTGCCTCGCACCGGGGACAGGCACGGCTGGTGAAGACGCTGCTGCCAACCCTGCTCAGCCCCTGGTTTAACGCCCCGCCAGGCTCGGCGGCAGCACCTACCAACAGAGACCCCAGCCTTCCCCGCTTGCCTGTGTGGGCACCGCCACGCTCCAGCCGAGCCACCTTCAAAGCCCAAAGTCCAACCCCCCCAAAAGCATTGTTTTTCACCCAGGCCAGCTCTGCAGGGGCAGCGGGGCAGGCAGAGCCCCGGCTGGGAGGCAGGGATGGCTCCGGACTCCCACAGCTGCAGTTGCTGCAAACCACATGCAGCAGTGGCTAGTGGCTCAGCTCTGGAGAGGCTCTGCCAGCAGGGTTCACTGGCAGCTATGGGTCAGTAAAATACTACCCTGGGCTTGATGCATCCCTCAGCTGGCTAAATGAGGGAAAAGCTCAATGCTCCGTGTGCGCTAACAGCTGAAACAGCTGAAGCCATGATCCAAGGTCAGTTTGGGATATGAAAGCCCATATGGCACGCAAAAGTGTCCTGGACTGACTCTACACGCAGGGCTGGGATATTAATTTATTTGCAGCAGACATTGGTAGCTCCAGGTGTAAAAGTGGCTCTACCTTAAGAGGTGATTGTCAGCACAGGGAAATGCATCCTCCCTGCCATGGCTGGCTGCCGCCAGCAGCTGAAGGTGGGTTTTGAGCAGGAGAGCACCTTGGCATAGCAGCGGGAGATTTTGGCAGCTCGCTCAGCCATCCTACCTGCCCAGGGAGGGTGCGGCAGCGAGGCAAAGGCACAGCTCCCTGGGGGAAGGCAAGCAGGTTGATGGCATGGAAACCCTACTCGAGCTGGCTGTTGTACCTGTGCAAAGTAAAGCCGGGGAACACAACCCTCCGTCACACCATCCTCCCAAAAACTTAGCATTCCTGTCTAAGCATCTATGGCTGCCAGCTGCACCCTGCATGTGCCCAGGGGTGCTCACCACCCTGGTCTCACCTCCCATATGCAGCTGTGCCAGTGAGGGTACCGCTGATGTCCCTGGAGATGCTCACACCCGCCAGGGACAAAGCTGGCTGTGGTGTGGTTTTAAATTTGGGGAAGCAATGCAAGGAATGTCCTGTGGTTTCAGTGCTTTCTCCTCCTGGCATGACTCTTACCTGCTGTAGCAGCTCCCAGGGTGAGGGTAGAGCTCCACAGGCACTGAAGGAGCCACTCGGATTTACTGAAGCTGATGTGGAGCCAAAAGACACGTGGCCTGGTAAAAAATTGGGTGTGGTAGGAAAAGGACCCAGCCTGGCCAGAAAGGGATGGCAACATAGCAGAGGGTAGAACATGGAGAGGTTGCCTCTCAGAAAAGTTAGGAAGTCCATACGTGCAACCACACACCCAGACATTACTTTAGAAACCACCTAGAACAACAGTTTTTACAGTAGGAAATGCCAGAGTTAAAGTTACTAATGCTACTGTTGTGATAGGATTTCCAGACAGCAGCACGTCTGTAATGAGGCTACAGAAAGTCTCCAATTTACTCCTTATTCTGCTGCTCTTCAAAATAATCTACCCTCATTTCAAAAATTGCCAGTGATGAGACATCCATTAAACCTAGTTTTCAGTGAATGTAAGCATATGGATTATGTGGTGGATAATGCTGTTAGCCACCAGGAGCATCATCTGCCTTTTCCCCTTTCCTTCCTCAGGCAAGAGAGAAGCAAAGAAAAAATGATTTATCTCCATGTTCTGAATTCCGAAGCTACCCCCAAGTAAAAATCATAGAATCATAGAATTGTTTAGGTTGGAAAAGACCTTTAAGATCATCGAGTCCAACCACTAACCTAGCACTGCCAAGTCCACCACTAAGCCATGTCCCTAAGCACCACATCTACACATCTTTTAAATACCTTCAGGGATAGTGACTCCACCACTTCCCTGGGCAGCCTGTTCCAGTGCTTGACAACCCTTTTTGGTGAAGAAATTTTTCCTAATATCCAATCTAAACCTCCCCTGGCACAACTGGAGGCTGTTTCCTCTTGTCCTATCACTTGTTACTTGGGAGAAGAGACTGACCCCCACCTCGCTACAACCTCCTTTCAGGTAGTTGTAGACAACAATAAGGTCTCCCCTCAGCCTCCTTTTCTCCGGACTAAACAACCCCAGTTCCCTCAGTTGCTCCTCATAAGACTTGTGCTCTAGACCCTTCACCAGCTTCATTGCCCTTCTTTGGACACGCTCCAGCACCTCAAGGACCCGTTTTGCCCCAGATCTGCCTTTTTTGGGGCAGGGAGGTAGAAGGGAGCTGGCGGAGCAGCCATAGCAAGCCCAGCCCTTGACCCCACATGCAGGGGATGAGCCAGGCCAACATGATCTTTTCCCCGTTGCACTCTCCCAGCTGCCGGCAGTCTGTGGCTTGGGGACTTCCAAAGCCAGAGGTCATCTGCCTGTATTTCTGCTTCAGTCCCTCATGGACTGCCCTTCCACAGATTTTTCTGTTTGCCTTCTGAACACATTCATGCTTCTGGCATCCCAGGGCATCTGGCAGCAGCGACGCATTCGGCATGAGTGGGAAATTCATGAAGGAATGCTTGTTATAAAACTAAAAATCTCTTTGGGCTGCTCACTCACAGCTCATTTCTGTACGGAGTGGGAGTGCATCCATGAGCCCAGCTCACCTTCTCCAAGCTATGTGTAACTCTGCGTGAAAGCAAGCATGTAGACAGTAACTGACTTACTGTCACAATTCCCCCTACACCCATTAAAATCTTGGTACTGTTGGTCAGTCTATGGCTCCTGATGCCCAGCAGATCAGCTTTGTGAGACAGCTCCTGCTGCCCAGAGCCCGCTTCAGGAGCCCAGGGCATCCAGAAGGCCCTCTTCCCTCCCAGTTTACTCCTTTCTTCCAGAGAAAGAAGTACAAAAAATAAGCACTTCTAAGGCCAGAGTGGCTTTTAAGCTTTGGCATCCCAGAATTTGACTGCATATTAGGCAAGCTGGAAAAAAAAAAGGAAGGCAAAGAGGAGTTGGAGGCAGCGCAGCCTCAGGATGTGGGAGGCTGCGTGCAACTAAAACATCATTAGGGATCAGTGATGGGGCGAGAAAGCCCCATCACAGACACCCACTGGGAGTGGCATGAACAATAAAAGGACACCATGCCCTGCATATTAAAGAATATGCATGTTTGTGTTTATGCATGAGTTTAGGTTTTTGCATGGCCAAAGTCCAAAACAGCTGTAAGGCATAAGGACTGAGGCAGATGGAAGGGGCCAAAAAAAGGGTATGGCTTTTAAAGTAGATCTCCCTCAATAACATGCTGGAAAACCACGGCTGTAGCGCTTTTGAAGGTTGAAGGGTCTTCTCTACAGCCCTGAGAAGCACTTAAAATGTGATTCACATCGTATTCATCAACTTGTGTATACTCTCTGGATTTGGGGTTTTTCCTGACCAGTCCCAGTTCCGGAAAAGGCCACATTTCTTCATATTTTAAAACATTTACAGAATGCAGGATGACACAGTCCCATACAGTAGGGATGGGATTAGAGCAAATTGCAAAAAAATCTAGCACGTACATTGTTTTGTTCACACAATAAACCAGGGCAAGTCTAACCATTAACCATTTCCAGGGGAGCTGGAGAGGACACGAGCTTTGTACTGGCCTGTAGGACGTCATTTTCTGCCAATTCATGAACACATGCATACAAGAACACCTTGACAAAACAACCATGTTAAGATTACAGGTTGCAGACAAGAAGTGTTAATGAGTCTTTGATACACCACAGAGCCTGTGGCCACATTTGATGGGATAAAATTAGCACTGGAGTCTCCAAATAGCAGCTATACTGGCATGGTGGTGTTTGGATGTGGGTGCTGACAGCAACAGCAGAGGACAAGAACAGTGCTTAGAAACTGCTGCCCTGGACCACGACTGCAGCCAGGCTGTCCATCAGATGATGCCAGGGAGAACACCAGAAACTTTGTAAAAGTAAAGAGCAATTCTTTCCAAAGCCCAGTTACTGAATGTTGATGGGTACCCTGAAACATGGAGAGTTTATGTTCTCCTTAGGCACCGTCCTTATACAGCCCAGATTTTAGTAGATGGGTGGGGGACAGGGTCTTCTTAAAGGGCTAGTCTCAATTTCATTAACCTGGACACAACCTTGTCCAGGTGCTGCCTGGGCCAGCCCAGGTTGGGGCCTGAAGTGTTCCTTCCCACGCTCCAGGGACAGCCCTGCCACTGAGCTGGTTACACTCCAGCAGCCCCAAGAGCATACAAGCTTCAGCTGCTATTAAGGGGAAGGGGAGCTGGAAAACTGTTGTTTTATCTTAGACAGCTTGTCTCACAACCTGGAGGAGATCCACTCCTACCACACACCCAGGACACAAAAGCTTTCTGCGCTTTGAGAGCAACCATGTGCAGCTGGACCAGATTTGACATGTTTCATTGACTTCCCAACTCCAGGAACAGACAAGGTCACCAGCATGGAAATCGATGAAGCACATTTGCCCTTGTGCTCATTAAGATGCCACCAGAAGCCAATGCCGATATAACTTGTAGGTGACTGCAAAGTGAAGGCACAGCAGAGCCTGCCACCTCCGCAGCTCCTGCTGTGGCAGTAGCAGTGCTTATGGAAAGAAATGCCATTGGGTAATGGTCCTGAGAGGCAGCTTCTGTAGTTACTCATTTATTCATCCCAGTATTTGCTTTGCTTGACTTCTTGCCACCTCCTCCATTTTCTTTTTGCAGAGTTTTCGACAGGTTTCGGATCAATGAATAATAAAGACAGCTGTTCTGACAGATTTCTTTTGTTGCAGAGCATAGACATCTCTGCAACCACAGCAGGACACCAGCTCCACAGGACCCATAATTACATCCCCATTGTCCCTCTTGCCCATCTGAGGACCAACTCATTCCCTCTGACCCTGAAGCAAATACTAGTTTTGCAACTGCCCGGGCCATGGTCACGTCATTCCCGATCTGTCCCTACTCTTCTCAGAGCAACCTTGCCATGGCCCTGCTTCGCTGGACAACATGCTTCCCTGCCTTTGAGGCCCTCACAGCAACACTGAACATTAACTGGGGCTCAGGCCAGTTGAAAGCAAGGGCAAGGTCACCGTACTACCACAGTGGGAAGCAATCCCAGGAGAACTTCACCCTGCCTGCAAGAGCCTGGCAACACTTTGCTCAGCTGAGAGCTTTCTCCCTGCAGATATTCATTAAAGGGCAGCAGTATCTTGTGCCCTGCTTACAGCATCCTTACTGAAAAACAGCAGCAACAGAGTAAAGGGGAGCCACAGTACTGTTTTGCCCATTTTCCTCTGCAACCACAGCTCTGTTACAGTTGCTCAATGGGATGGACTAAGAAATTTGTGAAGGGTGCTGGGTATTTCCTGGCAGTGTTGTCCCTAATGCTCCCTGAGGCACAGGACCTCTGGCCAAATCCCTGGTCAGAGTCCTGCAGGTCCCCAAGCCTGAGCCCAGCTCACTCCAAGGGGGTGTCCCTGCAGGGGTGCTCCCTCCAAACACGTAGAGATACAGCTCTGTCCAGGTCCCGGTTCCATCCTAAGTCTCCAGTAGAGCAGGAGTCAGGTGGGCGCTCTCAGTCCCTCTCCTGGCAGCTGTAATGCTTTTCCCCTGACTGGAGTCTCAACATACTCTTTTTAATGAAGTTCTGCATGTCTGTGTATGCACACATTTTTAATGCTATGGAGGCTTAGGAAACCAGTTTTGCACAGAAAAAGAGCACAGATTATCCACTATGAAGATGATATTTAACAAGACAAGAAAATTTAGTGGTTACACATTGAAGATGGAACAAGGCTATTACCTTACGAAGGGCTATGAGTCTTTCTCCCATGCACCCCTTTTCCTGCTCTGGAGTTGCCACATGCCCATTCTTGTGAGCCTGGGAATAGCCAACAAAATCCCCAGTGAGGGCTACTGCATAGGCATATGGAGTCACATGAACACTATAACACATAAGGGCTAGCCAAAAAAAAAAAAAAAAAAAAGTCCGCACAAATCTATTGCAAGTTGTAACAAGATTGTATAAGGTTTGTAGTCACCTCGGTTCCACAACAGAGGTAAATCTCTGTTATATTATGCTGCCCCTTCATAAGACAAAACAACAAAGTCAGACTTCATGGAGGCTTATAAAGTTTTGTTGGGATGGACCCCACCATCCTCAAGTTAAGGTCTGTCCCCATGTTGAGGTCCACGCACCTGGTACGAAGATTTCCCAGCCCTAAAATATATTTATCTTATAGTGTACAGAGAGGGAAGCAGCTATGCAGTAATAGGGACAATCCCATCAGAAAACCCCAAACAGTCAAGACTTTTAAGAGAGTGTTTATTCCAATTTGCCTTTCCATGCTAGTCCCCTAAAGAAGACTGTCCAGAAAGAGTTATGCCTTCTTCAGTCACGTGCTGCTTCTGGTGTTTGGACACGGAGATAGATTTTTTTGGCCTTTGGAGCACTGTGCCTGTAAGAATAGCAAGATGTTAGCAGCAAACCAGGAATGAAGGTGTCCAGTGAGCAGCTAACTTCAAGTTCTTCATTTACTCTGCCTCTCCCCCAGAGAAAATGAGCATCTAATCCTCAAATCCTCTAGATTTGCTCTGGCTCCTCAGTACATACTGGTGCTTGACTCACCACACGAGTAGCTACTATGAAGAGTGCCCTTTTTCTGTTCCACAGTTAGTTCTTTTTAAGAACAAATAACATTTATAGTAGTGTTGCAGCAAGTTTGAGAGACTAGTGCAGTTATTCATAGGCTAGTAAAGGCCTATGCTGCTTATTTTCAGATGCCTAGGTAGACAAGTGGTAAAAAGAGAGTCCAAAATCTCTCCAGCTAGAGTCTAAGAATTAACTAGCAACTTCTTGGAGGCATAGGAGGCAGCCAAGTAACCCCTGGGCTTCCCCATGTTGCTCTGGGCAGGGATTTTGCACAATTTCAAGTGAAAGCTGCTAAGAGTTCATCATCCTGACTCACCCATGAAAGTTTTCAACATCTTCAACAGTCTCAGGCAAAACTCTTCCTTTAGTTTCAGGTAGAAACAACACCAGTCCACCCGCAACCAAACCAAGAACAGCTTCAAATCAAACAGGTGCACAAAGAGCTTGTTAGCATATACCAATTTCCAGCATATACACCACTTTCTACTGCCTGACACAAAGGACTCGTAAATGGCATTTTATTTCATTCCTCACACAGGATGTGCACATCAAGGCTCTATATGCAAAACTGTCATGCCACCTCGGGAGGACGTGGCTGCCATGTGGAGACAGCAACGAGCCAAGTTCAGTTGTGAGTTATGTACTGAACTAGGGCATCTCAGACTAGACAGACAATCCTTCCTTTATAGAGAAAAGAACCCTTGCTAGTGTGAGAGCATGCCAGGAAAAGCATTTAGTTTTTCTGCTAGTCATAAGATTAGAAAACACATACAGAATGTATTATCTTTTACACAATGTGATTAACTTCTCCACTGATAATTTCTTTTACCCACTTCGTACATGTTTGGCGTCTATATTTTAAATCTACTAAGCACCCTCCTAAATGTCCTGTCTGTTAAAAACTGCATATTGCCGTTCAAGATATTTTTCTATAAATAGTGTGCTGATCTAAAGATTCAGAAAAGTTTTGCAGACTCTGCCCTGGGAGTTCAGGTCACTAGTCTACAAACACTCATCTTGCATTTATTTACCAACCCCTTTCCAAATAGCTGGAGAATAGCCAGTTAACAGACTGTCAGAAAAGCTGAAGTGTAACAGCCACGCTTGTACTCCATTAAATAGGCAGTTATGTGAAATTCTAGGTTTTGGCTCCTGGACTGAGACAATATACCTCACAGAAGAGCAGTAATTCATCAGATCTTAATCCATCAAATATTAATCTCAAAGTGTTTCTCATCTCTTTGCCATGTGTCAAACCGGTATTCACCTCTAACTTCCTTTAAAATGCAAGGAACAATAATAAGGGCAAAGGAGACATGAATGCATAAACAAGCACCAGGTTGTTATAAACTGAAGGCTATGGCTTTTATAGACAGGAAAGGGCTTCTGCTGAACTTGGAGCAACTGCCTCCGTGGCTTTTCCCTCCCTTTGGAACTTGGGCCCCACTGCTGCACCCCAGGAACAGCCAGCAAGGAGGTAAGGTGGCACTTACTGAAGACTACCAGCGGCAGATCGTGCCAGACTTCCACCAGTCTGTAGACAATAAATGGGACGATGACTCCACCCACATCACACAAGGAGGAGCAGACCATCACCCCGAGGTTCCTGGTTGAACAGCAAAGTCATCACGTTAGCGTCAGAGTACTGCAGAGGCAAGGGGACGGATCACAACTCTGACCCTTATGCAGGACAAATCCAAGCACTGTGTGTGGGACTTCAGACCCCTCGTCCACCCGGGTTGTCTCCACTTTTCCCTTTATTTCAGTCACGTGAGTTTTCACCTGCCTTAAAGTACATTTGTTTTCTTTATTAAGCTACCTTTGTAAAGCATTTTAATTGTGCTCCACCTACTTTATGTTCAGCGGTACTTGTGTAGCTCTGAAGCATTTGAGGCTACCTTAATTTAGCATAACACATAACATACACGTTGGCCTCAACTATTTGTTTCCAGGCCAAATACCAATGGGGAGGAGGATGCACGTACCTGATGTATGTTGGATACAGTTCAGTGTTCACAAAGCAAACCATTTCAAAAGCCATTGTGATTCCCATTCTCCCAATGCAAGCAGCAATGACTTTTAGCCAATGTATGTCTGCAGAGAAAATACATTCAACACATTTAAAAGTATCCCAGCGATTTAGCAGGTGTCAATTAATAAACCCGTGTTATTTTAGGGGGACGTCTGATCCCGTATCACTTGATGTTTTTAAGGAGCCTAGTTTCTCCTGTGTGAATGAGGGAACGGGAACAGTCAGCTCCACATGAGCTGTGGCACAGGGACCCTCCCAAAGCTGCACGGGGGACCCAGGTGCTTTCAGATTTATGATTAGCAGTCCTACAAATCAACCTCATCTCACTTCTGCAGCACAAGGAGCACCGCTAAAAGTCAGGGAGGCAGGACCCAACAGCAGCCGTGGGTTTGCGGACCTTTGGGGCTGGACCTCAGGGGAAGGGAGGGAGAGGTGGGTGCTGCTCCCAGGCGACTCACCCTCTGGGATCAGGGCTGTGACAAGGCAGGCAGCCCCAGCCACCAGGTTTGCCGCAGCCCAGGGGTAGCGCCGCCCGACGCGGTCGATGGTGACGATGATGATGAAGGCGGCTGGGAACTCAACAAGCGCAGAATAGAGGAAATCCAGGTACACGTTCCCAGCAGCTACTCCCATGTGCATGATGAGCCCCTGGTAGAGGACAGAGCTTGTGAACCTAGATAGAGGAGAGCATCCTGGCTTTGTTAGTCAGTTGGAGAACAGAGGTCTGTGTCCTGCTGGAGCCTTCAAAACCAGAGCTTCAAAAACAGCCCTCCAACATTATCTTCTTACCAGTTGTACATCAAAATGAACGTGTTTTTTCTCATCTGTGGTGTCCTGACAAGGTCAATGAGTGAAGGACTCTGCTTTCCACCATCTTCCTCTTCTAATTTAATGTCCTGTGGAAGAGCCAGTACAAAGTACAGTAAGTTTCTACTGGGAGGAACTGATGGAAGGGGCTGTCATGATGCTTACTTACATGGACAAGCAAACCCTGAGCTCACCTCAAAATGGGAAGGCATCTTTTTCCGATTTTTTTTAGCCATATCGCTGACAATTTTCATAGCTTTGTCATTTTTTCCTTGAGATATCAGCCACCTGGGAGACTCTGGAAGGCACCTACAACACAAGTGGTTGCTATTATATACCAAAACATAAAGCCCACATAGTGCTCCCATGTATGGAGACTGTGGAGAGAGTGCTTTGGTTGAATAAAGGCAGGTGGGTTTTTTGGTTGGTTGGTTGGGTTTTGTGTTTTCCACCCCCCACCCCCATCAGGAAAAATAGTATACCCCACTGCCAAAATGGGAAGAGGAGCAGTTGTAGTAGCGGCTTTAGTCGGAGATGAGTTTGCTAAAGAGAAATCAGGGAAGGGATTTGAGCGAGAGTAGTGCTATCATCTTATTCAGCCTGTTGACCACAAACTGGCTCCTCTTACGGAGCCATTTTCCAACTGTGCCATCACAGGTTAAGAAGTAGTAAACAAGGTAGAATTGGCTTACCAATTCACAAATATGGAAAAATCTCTTTCTACTGTTCCTAACTTCTCGACTCATCCAGACAATTTCTCAAATCCAAAGCACTCAAACTGAAAAATATCAATCAAAAAGAGAGGAGAGGATCCAAAATAAAGGTGAACCCACGTGCCTTCTTTTGGTCGGACCACAAAAAGCTGCAACTTTTTTCCTTAAAAGAACACGTAAACAAGCTGTTACAGTTATGTTAGCATTCAACAATCTCTCAATAACCATCTTGTCAGTGTAGGATCCACTAAATTATGTTGAGGTGTCATTTTTCCTTTATGAAATGCTTCATGAAGATAATATATGATATTAAACCACTCTCAGTGTTTTTCAAAGTGGTCTTTCTTTTAAACAGAAGTCAGCTTCCTATTTCCCTCTCCTTTTTGCTGTGTACCTCCTTTCTGCACTAAGAGGTACGTACAACCGAAAAGCAGCGCCAAATCTCCCTCAGTATCAAGCCTTGGGAAGCAGGAGAAGCTGGTTTTTAGGTCATGGGCAGAGGTACAACGAAAGCTCGTTTACCAGTAGTAGAGCAGGAAGAAGCAGCTCGGCAGGGTGACAGTGAGCTGCAGCCACCGCCAGTGAGGGATGGCGTAAGCGACGGCATCAAAGACCAGGAGCCCAACGGAGAAGGCCGTCTGGTAGAGGATGCCCACCGTCCTCCGGTACCTCGGACCAACGACTTCTGTCACTGCAAACACACACAGACACAGGTGAATGACAGCTCAGCCATGACCACTCAGCGCAGCAGTAACTTGCTCTGCAGGGACGCTGGAAGACCAAAGCTGCATTAGCACCCTGAAGAAACTGTCTTGGTAATCCTGGGCTTCCCAGCAGAAAGCCTCCTGACGCAAATGCCCTGGTGCTCACAGAGAAAGGTTTGCTCTTCTGTCACCCAAACTCTCAGCAGAGGAGAAAACGCTCTTCCTGCTCTTACACTGGCCTAAGGCATCCAGTACTGTCCTCTGTCGCGGAAATCTGAGCAAATCAAACATTCCTCAAAATGCACAGATAGACTTTGTTGTAAAATCTAACACCAACCTACATAACGTCTCCAACCCAATAATAAAACATCATATTTTGTCTTCTAAGTGCAGCCTTTCAGCCTGCATCTCACTCCAAGTATATAAGAGATGCTTGCACCACAGGATGGCATACAGCTTCCTGGTCAGGATGGCTTCACAACTCATCTGCACTTTGCAACTGCACATCACAGGATAGACCCACAGGTTAAGTCTTGTTAATACAGAGCTAAAAGTAACTATTTCAGCAGGCAGGCACAAGCATACTCACAATTTTGCATCTGGTTTTGTGATTCCAAGAAAGCAAATCAAGTACAAAAAGAACAGAAGACAGTTATTTAACAACTGAAGGAAGTGCTGCTTTTTGGAGCCTTGGATTAGCTAATACTGCTTGGCCAAACAATGCACAAAGACATCTCAGCAGTACTGAGCCAAAACCAGCTGAAGGGTAGACAAGTGTCCCAGGAGAGTGCAACAAGAAGGTTGCTCTGTCCTTCTACCCTTCCCTAAGCATTCAGTATTGGCCACCCTTAGGGAGAAGATACAAGTTTAAAGGAGCTTTGGGGCTGATTCTGGGTGAATTCTCTCTCACGAGAGTTTCAAGGAGAATCCAGAAGTAACAAGGTGTAGCTGAGGGAAAATATCAGGACAGGACAAGTCGTTATCCTGGTAGGGATTTTATGCTCTAAAATGGCATAAAGTTCCCCAGAAGAGGTGATGAAGATTTCATTTGTGCCAGGAAAATATTTAAGAGGCCAAGCGAGCGTCTAGAATATGCACAGAAGAGAACAATTGTGTCTTGGCAGAAGATGGTCTGGACTGTGGTCTAGATGCTTTTATTTTATTTATATCAGATATGTGGATAACTGCATTAGCAAGATGTCTCCACTAAAAGACTTAACATTTTAGAGCGTTGACATTTATATTTTTATCACCATCACAGTGAACTGGATCACTCGGAGCTACTCTGTAGGGCCACCTGACATCCTACTCCAGATAAGGCTCTGTTGGGCAGCATTTAAGATACTTAATTTGCTGCTTCAGTGATTGCTTGGTATTGGGGTGGGGTTTTTTGACAAAAGCCTGAACTCCACCCCAGAAGTCCCAGGGAGCTCTACCATGCACCAGAAAGCTGAGCTGGCCCCAAACCTGCTGCCACGCAGCCGTGCTTCACCGCCAGATGCGATCAGTGCGAGGTGCTGGGAGAAGCACCAGCATAGCCTGGCTCCTCGCATTGCTCTGCAGTCCCCCGGGTTGGCCTCCTCTCAGACAAGTGCACAGATACCCAAACAGCTTGTCTTTTTCTCAGCAAGCACATGCTGTTCTTTGGTTATTTTTAGGCTGTAAAGTCTCTGTTTGCCCTTTAATGCTCTTTGTGTCATAAAAATGCTTCCAATTTTCCCCACCCTCTGCCTGCTTCTTTAATGGCCTCCTCTGTCATCACCCTGTCTGTGACCGGGCTGGAGCAGCTGCGGTCTGCCCCAGGTTTGTCACCTTCCCCAGCCGATGCCCAAGGGGACAGAGAGGAGCCCAGGAGCCCGGATCTGCAAAGGGGAGCTGCACCGTAGCGGAAAGCCTATCTTGATATAACAGCCCTAATATACCACCGCCTGCTTGAGCTTTGAAGGCTGCTGTCATTAGCGAGAAGCAACAGTTGTTTTAAAAAAATCCCAAGAAGTCAAAGAGGGAGAAAACTCCTTGGTAAAACACCACGGGAGGCATTTTTTAAATGGCTTTTGTTCATTGTTTTGTTGTTGGTTTTTGTTTTTTTTTTTTCTCTTCATCTTCTGCAGCCAGACTCGCTCCTGGGAAAAGGTCTGAACTCACCCAGGATGTAGCCTGCGGTCCAGCAGCCCTTGCTGACCAGCCCTTGCAAGAAGCGGAGGATGACTATCCACAGGTAGGTGGGCACAAAGACCAGAAGGGTTCCACAGATGACATTTGCAAGAATTGTATTTAAGAGGCAAAATCTACGGCCAAACCTGGATTGGAAGATAATATGAGTAAAGCAAAACACTGGTCATGAAAAGACAGACTTTTTAAAGTAGGAAGAGCCTTCTGCATCTTTGGAAAAAAAAATCCAACTGTGCTATACAAGGGATAGATGCATACTTTTATTCTTAGCCCATTACTCACTTTTCTGCTTTTCAATTCCCTG
This sequence comes from Harpia harpyja, assembly GCF_026419915.1. NCBI lineage: Eukaryota > Metazoa > Chordata > Aves > Accipitriformes > Accipitridae > Harpia > Harpia harpyja. The sequence continues at coordinate 75,593,496 of NC_068943.1, read as the reverse complement.
AAAAATTACTGTGCTAATTGCTCTGCAATTCCACAAAGGCTTTCAGGCTTCTTGGAGTAAGAAAAATTTCCCAGGTTAAAGAGCAGCAGTAGTCCCATATTTACATGTATTTGGGCTGTGACTGTTAGCTCCGAATTTCAGAATAGGCAGCTTAGTAATTTGTTTTTTATAAGGGAGTAAAAAATAAGTATGGGTTAATATTATGATTCTGATATGTCTGCATGCACCAGGGTAAGAGATTTATATACCCCAATCTTAATCCCCAAAAGTCTTATATGTATGGATCTTGCTGGGAGCGGGCTGCATTTCACAGCTGGACCAGCTCAGAGCCTGCTGTACTAACACTCCCCAGGCAGGAGGGGAACAAGTCAGAAAAAGGGCTTTCAAATATCAGCATTTTTTTCTTGTTTTAACTCTGGCCACCTGGGCAAGGGCAGCTGTCTCTGCTGGCTCTGAACAGGGGTGATAAGGATGCCAGGACACGGGGATTTCCAAACCGGCACTCCTGCTGTATCTACCTGGCAGTCTCTGCGGCTACGATGCCAAAGTTTCTCCAGAGGGAGCAAGAGGTTTCCAAGCTCCAAACCAGTATTTCCTGGCTTTGGTTAACACCCCCAGGCTCTGGTGTGGCACAGTAGGGAGTTTTGGTCGTATAGTCCTAAAATGGTCCTCGCAGGCTCTGCAGGACTCGCAGAGCGGGAGAGATTCATGCAAATCACCAGGTATGACCCAAAAGACAGAGTACTCGGCTCCTACTACTGTGCCTGAACATCTAGGTGATTGACCTTATTTTGAGAAGAGCACAGATGATACCAGTTGCACAACGTTTCTCTACCTTTACCCACTCTCAGCTGCTGAACACTGATAAGGGAGGTCAGAGGGGTTTACGGTCAGCCCACACGTACATACCTGTCTGCTATGTAGCCGATGTTTATGGAGCCAATAAAAAACCCAGCGTTCACAGAAGACTGGAAGAGGTCCAGCTTCCAGGAGTCCTCACACACCAGGTTAAACTAAAAGAGCAACCACAGTTAGAAGCAAAAGAGTGAAATGAGGAGCTGGCTCACATCCACAAGTCTCCTTCGCTTCGGTTAACATTTTAAACTTGTGCCTGGGTCGATGCCTGTTTTATCAGCACCCAGAAACCCTACTGACTTAATTAAGTGTCCAACATTAAAAACAGGATCAAGCCCTTGAGCAGTTTCCTGGTATTTTTCATTCGTGCCTCATCTCTCATTACTGGAAAGAACATAACTGGGTTACTACCTGTCAAGATCCGGACCCTAATTTGTGGTAGGCCTTATTGATCAAATCAGCATGGACCTAATGATCACCCTGGGCTTTTCAAACAGCTTGTTTTGTGGCTGGTAGTGAACATTTCTAAGCAGTTCTGGTTGCCTCATACCCTCGCACGTCACAGTAGCCCCTGCAGACCCCTGAGGACTAAGGGTGATGCCTTCACTAAAGGTATCCTAGATGCTTGCAGAAGCCTGCCTCATCCTGCTTCCCATGGAGCGCTGGCTCCCTGAAGGAGCGTGGGAGGAGATATTTGCGTCTGCCCCCGAGGCCGCAGCATTTTCTCTCTGTGCTGGCCTTTTGCTCAACCAAATTGTCCTACAGCCTAATGAGTCTGGAGACGGGTATTTTGTATCCAGGGCCAAGCTTTATGCCACATGGGTACATACATACAAGTTGCCACCTGGCCTTAGTTCTCTTATCTTACTTAAGTAGATAAACATAAAAGCTACTGGAGAATAAGTTATTTCAAAAAGAAGTCCTAACATGACTGAGAATCCCTTCCCATCCTACTGTTAGCTGGGTTTATTTAAAGCTATGCATCTTTAATCAACATAAAACCAGATATTCCTCCTGATGCTCTGTGGGGCTTCCCATGAGGATGTTCTTCCACATGTAAATTTTTCCTTCGAGCAAAAGTAACGTGCTTTACTCAGCGCTATATCCTTTCCCTTGCTTAGCTGCCAGAGCAAGGGACAACATAACAGAGCCCGAGAGCCTTCACGGAAACAGTCACATCCAGAAGCAAAACACATTGCCAAAATGCACAGAGGCACGTGACATTTCTGGTTATCCTGTGGAATGAGCAGCCTGCGGGCCTGGCCTTGCACCACCTTCAGAAGAAAAGGGAAGACCACTGATGTGAGAGCGTGGCTGCACGTGTCCACACAGACTGCAAGTTTTCAGCTTCCCACAGTTTCAAGAGATCATGGTGGGGGGAATCTGGACCACAGCATCTGCTCAAGCCTTTTGCAGCGAGATGTGCCGGCTGTGCTGTTGCTTTGTAGAAGTCTGGCTCACCCTCCATTTGAGGCGTTTCACTTCCTCACTTTAATATCACATAGTCCATACATTGCTTAAAGAAGTCCACTTACAGTACATCACCTAAAATATAGCTCCAACCTCCTACAAAACTATAAATGCTGAAGTTGCTAGGGCACAGAATTTACCTGTGTTTGTTAGATATACGGGGGAAAGAATCCTGACTTCCACCATCTTTAAAAATTTGGTGGAACTTTCTATCACAAGATCAAGTTTGTCATCCCACATACTGATTTGTGTTTAAAGTTAAGGCACCTAAAACCCTAGAGTACCCTAAGTAGCTTAAATACCATTTTCAGTTTATTCACACATCTTCTGAGAACACAAAACAGCCATCAGATTTTCTGCAATTTATTCCTGGATTAAGCTGTTTAATTGTAAGAGGTGATTACCTTTTCCCCCACCCATAGTCATTCAATCATACTTGAAACAAACTTCAAAAGACTTTCTTCATTTAAAAAAAGAAAAAGTAATCAAGACCTTCACATCTGGGCACGGATCCCAGGAAGACCGGGCGGTCTGCGCAGCGTGCCTGCTCGGGGATCAGCAGGTTTTGTTCGCAGCACCACGAGCCGCTACTCCCTCACAGACACTGTTTACACACCTCCACCAATGGGACCTCTCGTGTGACGGGAGTTGCGTTCAGAACTGGACTTTATCTACCTGGGGATTTATTTGCTGAAATACGCTTTGCTGCCCAGCTGGAGAGAGAAGCCTCCTGAGCAGCCCAGGCAACACGCCACAGGAAAGACAGAGGGAAAACAGCTTGCAAAGCACCCTGCACAAGTTCACAGCAAGAGGATCCCTCGTCCAGGTAAGCAGGCATCCTTTTAACCCAGCCTAGGCTACACCAATCCTCTCCCGTGTCCCTCAGCATGTCTGTAACAAGGGAAGGAGAGTATTTGTTTTTACCTCAGTCACGAGAGAGGTCCCCGGGGAGTTGTAGACCCAGCCGTCCCGGCAGGGACTGAGGGGGACGCTGCTCCGGTTGCCCACAAGGCTGCCGAGGGGGTCGGTGCAGCTGACGCCCGTCGCGTTCCAGTCCACCTCGTACCTCCTGCAGCGGCTGCCGAAACCGGCCCCATGGCCGCCCCACTCGGGAACAGTGTGATTCAGCTGCTCCTCCAGGCTCCAGCCACACCGCTGGCTCAGCTCGGCCACCCCGGGACTGAAGCAGCGATGCTCGGGGGTGAACCCGAAGAAGACGACACCCACATACACCGGGGTGAAGGCAGCAGAAAGCAAACACAGGACAAAGAAGGATTGCTTCTGGAACCTGTCAAATTCTCCAACGTTCTCCAAAATGTCATCTAGGGTTGGCATTTTGGCATCAAAACCACACCAAAAACTTCATCTAGGTCTTCTCTGCAGCACTGATACATTTAGTTGGCAGCAAAGCTATTTAAGTAACAAAGACATTTGACCAAAAGTCAAGACTAACTCCATAAATTATTAAACTACATGTTGCAAGCTTTATTTTTTAGCTTTCATTTGAAATCAGACCTTAATTCACCCAGGGAGAATTTGCATTTAACCCCTAATCCGAGCACATACATTCCTTTTCTCCAGAAAAGCCTCTAACAGCCACAGCATTTGGGGGTTTCTTTATTAGCCAAACCAGCTCCTCAAAGAAGCAGCATTTTAAGGGGCAAGTGAGGATGGAAAATTCCACCAACATGCAAGTACACGAAAAGTTCAGTGTAGCAGTTGCTGGGCACCACATGCGAACAAGGCTTATCAGCCAGGTTCCATAAAGAATAGGTAAGTACACTGTGAAACAGAAGTGTCTCCACATTGAGCCACATGACGGTAAAGGAACAGCTTTCCCCCCAAAATCCAGTATCATGTATGTCTCACCCCCACAACCACCCTCACTCTCCACACTCCTTCATTTCCATGGAAAACCTCTCCCACCTACACCAGGGAACACAATTTTCAGCTGACCACATTTTTGCAGTGGTAGGAAAGATAAAGAGCATTCACTAAGGAATTACACACTGGGAATAGCTTTGGGAAGCCATAATACAAAACACTTACAGCCGAAGCAGCTATTTCTTACCGCAGAACACCTGTAAGACCTTCGGTAGAATTCATTGTGGGGCACCCCCAAAAATATTCAGTTATATCAGGCTCCAATGATACTTCATACCGTCTGTAGATAGACACTTGCTACTCCAACCCCTTTTGCTGACAACAGCTGCTTCCATCAGAAAGAAAAACATAAGTGAATGTAACATTTTAAAGACAGAAAAAATGTGAAAAATGGTCTGGAAAGTGACTTACACAGTTTAGGCAACCAGGCTAAAAAAATTAAAGCCCTCCTCTCAATACACTCCAAAAAAATAAACCAGTTAAAAGGCACTTCTGGCCCAGGGACAGAAACAGAACCAGTTCTTCACCTGGTCTCGCTGCCCAGCAGAGCAACAGTGACCTAACCAGCTGTGAAAGCTGCTTTGTAGACCAGCACTCCATTCCCTGCATCCTACAGCTGTGCACCCTCCTCTCCAACCCCCTCTTCTCAGGCAGGAATGGCTGAAGCAAGGTAACAAGAACTCCTCTCCCGCAGCTGCTTACAGCTGTGTTACCCTGAGCCCAGCACAGCATCAGCCCACACCAGACTTTCGCCTCCGTGGCTGCAAAGGCTCCATGTGGGGCTGGGGAGGGGGACAGGGACACCCAAGCGCACAGCAGCCGGCACGCTCGCAGCCAGCCCCCCCCAGCCTCCCTCAGCAGGCGGATGCGCGCAGTCAACTGAGGGCAAGGAAACCGAAATCAAAGCCTGCATCTTAAAAAACACACCCCAAAACCCCTCGCATCACTGCTTTCCTAGCGGTTTTGTTTAACCAGTTGGTAAAGGTGTGCCTACGTTCCACGCGAACTAAAAAAGTTCGATCCAGGGTGCGCCTTTTTCCCTGATTTCCCACCACTCTCTCTGCAGTCCAGACAGGGGTTGGGTGGCACTGTGCCACGCGGGTGGGTGTCTTAGAGGCTCGCTGCCCAGGGAAACATGCTGTTGACTGGCAGGGTTTCTGCTCCTGGCCCAGCTCTTTGTACTTACTCGTCTGGTCCCCACTATTCTCCTAACACTTGCCTCCCTATGGTTAAGCAGGGTATTCTACTGGAAAAATAGCCTGGTGAAGCAAGCCATGCATCCAGCTCTGAACAAGATAAGATTCAGTCAGCCTACCTACAAATGCGTAGACAAAAAGTGAGCAATACTTCCAAGACTAGGCACTGAAGTTGCTCACCGCTGTCAGCTGCATATTAGAAATACATCATCGATATTGCTCAGATAAGCACCCCCAGGCAGAGTAGCTCTGTTCTACCTAAGTCTCGTTATGCACAGTCACAATGAAGAGACCATGTAGTGTTATGCCTTAATACATGGGAAGTCATTTCATGCAGTGGTTCATGGATCAAACAACTCCGAGGTGCCAGCCTTGAGGACTTGGGGAAGGGAAGCAGCATTCTCCAAAATCCATTGAGAGAACTGTTGCAATGGTAACTGACAGTATTAAAAAGACACTGTCAAGCCTCTCATTCCCCAAATTAACCTAATGCTAAATACGAAAAATGCTGCTTTTGTTTTAAGTATGACGATGCAGCTTTAGCCAAACTGATTCACAGCTTCACTGGTTACAATACAAGAGGAAGAAAACCCAAGTCTGATAAAAGAAAGAATAGACCACTGGGGCTTACCTATATATTCTGATCTTTGTCATCAAATGTCAGTTCTCATTTTGAGTGATGCAATTACGATAGTAGCTATCACAGCAAAAAAGGGTATCACCAGGCTGATGAGCAGCATTACAGGCTAGTGTAAGGAAGATTCCAGACTTGAGATGTGGGATTTGGAATACCCACTTCGTATCTTTTATTGAAATTGCTGAATACTTTATATTACACTATTTTGATTCAAAATGGCGTTTTTATAAAAAGAAACCATTGTTGAAACTGAATAAGCCAGCCAAAAGGATCAATGAAAAGTTTCAAAAAGTTCTGATCAACGCATGTACTTGTACGATGCTCTGAAACCCTATCATTGCCCATAAGTTAATTTAGGAAACGCCTAGAGAAGAGCAAGACTGCTAGAGGAAATTTGACTTGCGTTCATTGCCAGCAGCATTTCAAATCAATGACCATGGCCAGGACCGTAGCATAAGAGCTAGAACTTAGGCTATCAGAAAACATTGGCCCAATTTTTTTTCTTGTAATTAATAACAGAGAGAGGAATTGTGCCAACTAGGGCTCCTCTAGTTGCGCTTTTTTCTTGGTGATGACAAACTGGGCAGTGCAGGTTGTATTGTAGGAATACTGCCTCTATGTCCTTGAAAACTCTGGTTCTCTGTGCAGTTGGCCTAGTCCAGCCATAATCTAGGAGAAATGAAAATCTTTGGGTGCTTGTCAGCTGCTTAGGCAAATACTGATGAAGTCAGTCATATGACCAGTACCAAAAAAATATCATGCAAAGAACAGCAACCATTTCAGGCTAAAGCTATACAGAGTTGTACCTTTCAGTCAATACCTTTGAACCAATGATCTGTTTAAATTAGAATGGATATTCAAATTTACAGGATAAATTATACCAGTTCCAAAATTTACATCAAATCATCCCAACACACACAACTTATATTTTTCCTTGTCTTACGATGGGTGAACCCATAGAATAATACCCTGCCGGCAGGAAGAACATGTTGCTATTAAGCAAACCTGAGTAGTGAGGATCAATAAATACAAGGAGTTAAAATGCTAGTAGTCAGATAACGTGAGTCTCAGGAGCCAGGGGCTTCATTGAGCCTTAACCATCTCCTTTCAAAGGTTTCTCTTTTTCAAGCAAGCATTTAACATCTATGCTGAGGCTTAAAAAATAAAAAGTGTCCTGGCTAGAGAGAGTCAACATAACTCAGCCAACTGGATGTTAGAAATCCAGTCATTACTGAACAGATCATTGTAAACAACCAAGAAATCTTTCTCTTCTTCCCTTTTCAATGGTTTCTTGTTAAAGGCAAAATTCAGAAAAATCTTTTCAGGCTGAAGTCCTCATATTTGGTTGGAAACGTTGTCCCGTTATATATAATCTCTCTATATATATTTGATTAGGCACAAGAGGGGTTATTAAACATTCAACAAGTCCTCATCACTATCATCATGAAACGATACTGTATTTGTAGAGTTCTGTGCCTGCTGCTGGCCTGGCTTGGCTTTTGCTTTCTTTTCCTTTCGCCCATTCAGCAAATAAGCTTTGTCATCACTTCCAAGACTGAGTGGCTTCTTTTGTGGGTGCTTGCTCTTGTCTAGTCCTCTTCCTGTCTGAATCTTTACATCTGGAATGGTTAACACTTCATCCTCACTGTCCAGGTCATCCACATGGAGAGAGGTAAAAGCTTCAGATGTAACGGACTTGGTAGTAATGTGACCATTCTCCTGCCCTCCTTTTGTTGTTCGTTGATTTGGTGCTGCAATTTCCTCCATAAGCCACTCTGTTTCATTCTCATTAGCTTCTTCTTCACTGTTTATCTGCAAGGAAAAAAAAAAAAAAAAAAAGGCAAGAGAAGACTGTGTATACCACTCTAGACTCTGCCACACGCTGATCTCCCCAACTGTCAGACCCCACACCACACATGGCCTTGGGTTTAACTTAGTCCTGAGATAGTAATGCTGCAATAGCATCCTGTTACTACTGCTTTTCACTATGTCCAAAACACTTTTTTCTCTTCCTGTACATTTATGTGTTATTTGGCTATTTATGGACTGTTCTTCATTTCCTCAGCTCTATCTTCCTTTCCCATTTCACAATATAAATGTAGACATCTCAGCTATGTGGCTTTCCTGAAGCCACACAGTATGGTTTCCATGCACTGGAGGAACTAGGAATTAAGGGGGGTTATTTATTTATTAATAAAAGCTTCATATTAACAAAATTTGACAAGAAACAAAACCTCTGATTTTGCCACTGTATTACCTTTGTGTATTTGTAGGAAACACCAGATGTTCTTCTGCAGCAGTTTGTTATCTTGTTTATTACGATTTCCCTAAAGAAGGGGAAGGATACTGCATTAGAGAGACTGTATTCCCCTTATTAGACATCACTTTTCTTCACTGGATCTTTACCATCAACATAAAGCATTTCACCAAGCAAGCTGCAAACTATCGCAGTGACACTTGACCCTGAACCACTCAAACTGACAAAATTCAGTCCATGATGATGTACATCTTCCCCCTTATCACAGCTTCAGGGTGACTGTTCTGAAACACCTCTGGCCTTTATATCTAAGGGAAAAAAACCCAAACTTGTCTGGAAAGCAGAGAATCACCAGGACTTGTACTTGTTCCTTGCTGCTGTTGTATATTTCCAGCTTGACACCATAAAAGGAGAAGGATATCAAATACTAACAACGTTGTCACATTGTTTTATCCTCCTGAATTAGCCATTGTCCACAATGGAGACTAGCCCAATTCAGCTGTGTACTCCAGCACTCTTTACATGGATCTTCAGACAGTAATGAGGAATTAGAAAAAAAACCCAGCGGTTTGACAGTTGATGCTGCCAACAGAAAAACAGAACTTAAATCTCTAAAGTTCACTACTTCCCTTTCACTGAGGAAACCAAGTCCTACCAGAGACACTTCTAAAGCCTCCCAACCATTTCTTACCTCCTCTCTTTTTTGTAGAACAGTAAGATTATTAGGCATGCAGTGAGAACAACCAGGAGGACACTCAGCACAGCACCAACAGCCTGACTTCTCCTTGAAAGGCCTTTATGTACTTGGGCTTCCTGATCAGTCTGGTGCTCATTGCTTCCTGGATCATCGGTTAATCTAATAACATAAAATTGGGAAGAAAATGACAGATAAGATCTATTGACCAGTTGCATCAAACTGGATTAGGAACAGCAGATTCAAAGAAATTAAACACGCTACAGCATCCTGTCAGTCCTAACTAACAGCTATCAAGAATTGAATTCAGGGCATTTCATTCTAAGTAAAAACCACTGAAAAAAAAAATGTATATACTGTGCCTACATGCTGGTATGCCTTCCAACAGTGCATAAAACTGATTACAGTCAAGGCTGAAGTGCATGATTAGGCACTCTAGAGTTTACACAGCAGCAGCTATCCACACAAAGCTGCTATTTCAGAACCAAACCTGCACCTGAGCAAGCTGCAAAAGCTACAGCGATTATTTACCTTTCAACTGACTACAGCACTACACAGACCTCAACAGCTAATTGCCTGTTTAAACCAGAATAAACAAACAGTTTCCCTGTGTTTTCAAGCTAGCAGCCAGAAAGCAAACAGTCCTAGAAGTAGTCACTCCATTCTTTGCAGTGAGGCTGCCCATGTGTCAAGAATGCCAGAAAGCACCTAGATACAGTCACTCTGCTTTTTACACTGTCACCTCATTACTCCTTTTTGGATCTCCAGATAAGCTGATCATAATTAATTGCAGAAATACTTCATTACTCCTCTAAGACCTGTAATGATTTTCACTCCAGCCTAAAGAAGTAGGCAGATAGAGGGGAAGGCCCATCTTTGCCATGGCTTTAAAGTTTTCCAGACAGTAAGGCAAGGAGGACAAAAACCCTTACCCAAATACTGGTTACTCCTCTCGGTAACATGAAACACCATGATCTGTTAGCTACAGTAGGTTTTACTTAGTGAGAACAATAATATTGATTCCACCATGCCTCTCCATTTCCCATGCAAACAAGCAGCTTTAGGTCCAGATCAACTCAGCAAGCTTTTACTTAGTGGTCATGTGTAAAACATTACATACATGAACATCAATTCCATCTATGTATGAGTCTCTTTCACAATCACTGTGATGAACAAATACAAACAAGCCTTTAGCCCAGAAGTGCTGACAACAGCTGCTTTCAGAAAACAGTTAACTACTCACATTAATGGACACACAGCAGATGTGTACCAGGTAAATAAATACTGGCAATCTGCTGTCTCATGAAGGAATTCAGGGATGCCTTCCTTTACTTGTGGACTGCAGTGGAAGAAAATGGTTGAAGACACAAACTTGGATTTATCTTTACCACATCTGGAGTCTGATGAAAATATGACATCCAAGTCATCATCTAAAACGAAAAGAAAACCTTATAGTTTACTACTTCCTTGAGAATACTCTATTAACACTAGACCCTGGAAAGTTACGTATTTGTTCTACAGTAACAGCTTACACTTTGCAGTATCTGCAGGTGAGCTTATACTTTTACGTAGCTGATCCCATCAGTTGCTGTGGAAGAGTGGGCTAAGCTCTCCACAAGAAAAAGTAGCTAGATAAAGGAAATCATTGCTTATGCAGCACAGGCACAGAGGAAAACAGAAAACCAAGTCTTCTATCTTGCATTGTTTCTACCAAAGTCTTTCAACAAGTGTCAAGCCCTAGCCCTATTAAGGCCACATCTGCAATTGAGCTTGCACAATGATAAAAAAAAAACAACCTAAATTCTGCTAGACTGACTCTGGATACCTTTACAGAAAGGGATTAGCACAGATGTTGTGAAACAAGAACCATTTTCTGACGAAGCAATTCACACAGAGCATCAAGCAATTCTGGCTAGTGAGCAAGTACTTACCCTCAACATAATATTTAGCTTTTCTAGCAGAACCAATTCTCCGAAAGCGACGTTCATTAGTTTTAACCTGGCAGATGTTTGCTCCAGAGCATTCTGGGAAACTTGAGTTTCTTATACCAGAAAGTTGAATTTCATACACATATTTATCACCATTTGTCCGTATGTCACCAGAAGCTGTGTACAACCTGAAGAAACAGAGGGCACATCTATCCTTAAGTCTAAATTCACATATTTAGGTTATTCCCAAGACATAAGACCAGCAACAGCGGTAGTTGCTACCACTGGTTGATTCCAGAGCAAGTTAGAGTGACTAATTCAGCAACCAAAAAGAGGCAGGACTGAGGCTTCTTTCCTGAACGTTACAAATGAGGATTACATTTAGCATAAACATAATCTTTCTAAGAAAGCACAAAAAGCAAACTTTTCTAGTTATATTGCCCTCAATGGGTGTATGAACATGTATATACTTCCACAGGATTAAGATAAACTGGAGACAAAAGCATGATTCAGCAGCTCATACACAAGCTAGCCTACTGACCATAAGAACCATATTGTGTGCTCTGTAGCTATGATAAATAGCATAGCTTAGCTGTCTTCTCCAGAAGGGTAACTAGTTCTACCTTAAGTGTTACTTAAGTACTATTTACAATTGTATTCTTTCACACTGCTGGTCAGAGTGAGAATGCTCTGAGATTCAGAGCTATTTGTTCTAGTCACCTGCTTGAATGCTGAGCTTGCTCAAATATGGACTTGCCTTTAATCTCACATTACACCAAGTTTTTGTCCTGACTTCCTCTCCCCCTTCATCCAGGCCTGTTTGATTTTTGGTTTTTCTGTATGCTTGCAATGCTATCACTATGTTTGCACAGCAGGTTTATTCACAACACTTCTTCTCAGTTACTCCAATCCTGCACACTAATAGTTTGTGCCCTGCAAGCAGAGTTTATTCTTCCCATAACAATAGTATGGGCAGATTTCCCTCCATAACACTAGCACTGACGTTAAATATAGTAGTTTATAAGAGATTCTGGACCAGAGTTATGTGCAATGTGTAGCACAGTCAGCGTAACTGCTGGTCTTCCCCTCCCTTTCCTGAGTTCAGTCATGCTTGATCATTCTATGATTTCTCCAGAGCTGTCCTTCTAAGGCTTCTGAAGCATGGGTTCCTACTTTCATATAGATTGTCTGAGCAGGAAAAGAAGTGTTATGTAAAAAGCCAAGGAGTACTCTAGCCTCTCAATCTCAATCAAGTTCTGTGGCACTGAACTAGTGTCTACACACTATGGAAAAGATCAATAACCCACAATAAAGAGATCTAACATCAAGGTGAGTATGTGCAGGCTTTAAACTAGTCTTGAGTACACGTGGACATGCTCAAAGCTATAGGCCCAGCTGTGAGCTGCACTATTAATCAGGCCTTTAAGTCGGTCATTGGTACAAGGTGAATTAGTGCTATTTCCACTTGACAGCTAAGAACTGTTAAGGCAACAGAATATTCATACCAAGCTCTCTTTTCTTGCAGTATAGTTCTATGGTATTGTGGTTTTTGGTTGTTGGGGTTTTGTTGTTTTGGTTGGGGGGGTGTTTGGTCTTTTTTTTTTTTTTTTTTTTTTTACTTACTTGTAATAAACATCCCCTAAAGAGAAGTTTTTCCCAGTTGCAGGATTAATAACTGTTCCATTCAGCACCTCCACCTCCTGCTGCTTCACAGCACAAGCTGCACGTGTATCCCAAGTGATGTAGTAAGCACAGTTTTCTTCATCAATCCTACCAAATAACAGACACAACTCATGATTCTAGGGAACAGTAAAAAGTGCTTAGTATCTTGAGAAAGGGAAGACACATGGCTGCTAAGCCATGTGTGGGAATGTGCTGTCTAAGCATCATGCCAAAAGTAAGCTGAAATTGTCAAGTAGCACTCAAAAAGCTACTTGAGTTGCACTGCACTTTTTTGCAGTTCCAAGACCTAAAAAGACCTGGCTGCACTTGAACTTCCTACTTCAAAATTTCCAGAAGTCACACAGTGTATCAGAGGGTTTTATCAAAATATTTTAGCTAACAAACATGTCAGGCTGCTCTTGGCAGGTTTAATGTGCTGCACATTGTTTAACTAGGACAAGGAGTATAAACTAGTCAGATTTTGCTGCTTAGTTCTTTTGATTCATACAGAGCATCTTGCTCAGTTTCAGAATTCTACAAGCAATATACAGTTAACCAAAACAAGACTGAGCAAAAAGCCATCAAGCTTTCTTAGTATTTGTGATCATGCATATATACCTCACCTTGGACAACTTCTAGTTAAATAATCTGTATTGAGGCAACAATAAACCATATTTTATTAGCTCAATCACTTACCTACAGTAAGTGTTCTCTACTAAACTGATTTTGAGCAAAGAGTGGTTGCATTACAACTGACATTGAAAACAACATCCCAGCCATTGTCAGATTTAATTTGGAAGTACAATGCTTAATTTTTTTGCCCAGATATTTTAAGATAAATACAGAATACAATTGTTTATGGAAGTGAACAGGTGCAGAAACTCCAGAAGATCCGTGTCTTACAAGTACAGACCAAGGATTATCTTAGGGACTGTCCAACAGAACAGACAGTCACTGTCTCGAGACTTACAGTTTACTAGAGAGGTACAAAGGAATAAACCATGAAGATCAGTGGTATGTTAATTTGTAACTCACCTCTGCAACATGGGCATGCCAACTGTTTTTGCACACTTCAGTTCTATAATTGTTGTTACTTTCTTGTTTTTCCTACATTCCTGCCCACTGGAATAACTAATATACACTGTATCACCTAGAAGAGGAAAAAGTAGTGACACTCAAGGTTTTTGTAAGCAACTGTCAGAAATTCCCTTTGCTCATTCTCCAGACTTCATTATTTCAGATTACCTTCTAGGATTTCCCCCCCCCCCTACATAGACCATATATCAACTACAGCACTTCAGTAATTTGAGGCCTTCACACTGATGATCTTTTAAAAACCACTCCTCAAACACCTTTTTATTTACATCGTACCTTGTGTTCAGGTCACCAGTATGGCCACAACGAAAGTTTACATTTAAGACATAATTTTTTAAACATAAGAGGAAATGAAGATAGCCATTTATAAACAAACTCAGGTAATAAACACATGTAATACATCCCATTGTTTTTGTAGCTGGATCGAAAATTTCTCTCAATTTCACAGACTCAGCAGCAATTTAAAAAAATATTCTTTAAACTGAAAACTTGAGTAAGGTTGAGATTTTTTTTTATTACTCAAGAGTGGAGCCAATTAGTCATCTTTCACATGCTGCTTTAATTGAAGAAGTTAGTGGACATAGAACAAGTCTTTCAAAACAGGATGAACAAATATAACTCCCCCTCCCACAATTACAGAATCTCAGACTGGTTGAGGTTGGAAGGCACCTCTGAAGGTCATATCTGGTCCAACCCCCCTGTTCAGGCAGGGTCACCTGGAGTCGGCTGCCCAGTACCATATCCAGATAGCTTTTGAATATTTCCAAGGATGGAGACTCCACAATCTCCTTGGGCAACCTGTGCCAGTGCTCAATCACCCTCACAGTAAAAAAGTATTTCTTGATGTTCAGATGGAAAATTCACTTCTTACAGCTTTAATGACAACACTGTTTATTTAATTCAATGTCTTCTCATGGCTTAACACCACTTTTAAGTTTGAGTAGTAGCATTTACTGGTTTTGTTGTTAAACAGAAGATTTACTGGTAAAGATATTTCAAAATAAAGGCTTCACCATAGTTTAAGAACCAGTATAGCTAGATTGTAAGATTTAACCATCTCTAGCTCTATACAGGAACAAAAAGTAACTCTACCTGTCACATTCAGCTTCTGTGTATGAACAAGTCCAAGAACTTGAACATCTCCATTGTTGCTTTTCCTGCAAATACTGGCTCTTTCCGTGCAGCCTGTGGGTCCTTCATGTACCCTCTGACAGAGATTCACATAGTACCTATAGAGAACATGGTAGACAAAACTTCTTTAAAATTAATTTAGGCTAAACTGACATAGTGAGACAAACTTTAGAATCCTCATGGGAAGCTAGCCATGTTCAAAGAAATTAAATACTCTAATTAGCTGACAGAATAAAGCATGTACTAAGGTTTAGCAGATTACTTCTAACCATCATTTTCAAGTAAGTGACTCTGTGCAAAAAAAATTGATCATTTACCAGATTAGTTCACTAGTTAGTTTTGACCTAGGTCAAAACAAGAAATTGGAACTGAGTCAAGAAATGCCCAAAAGTTTTTCCAGCTATGAAGGTTATAGTACTATCCTAAATTCAGCATCTCTTCAGAGCTATACCAGTTAAGTTTTATTAGAACAGAGGAACTAGTAGCAAGGCAGTGAATCAAACAGTTTTGCTACCCCACGGTTTATCATAAATTTAGAATTAGATGCTCTCATCCTTGCCAGTTCATTTCTATTTGCTAGCTGGAGTGGGGAGGCTGGAGAGGCTGATGACTTCCTGCCATTCATATTTTCCTCTAAGTTGATACTTAGAGAAATGGCAGGGGGGAAAGCCCTACTTAAACTTCAGACAAAAAGTTACACACTTGACTCAAAAGACAGCAACTAAGTCATTAAGATTTTTGTTCAGTGTGATTAAAATAAAAAAAAAAATTGCATTTAAACTACAAAATTACTTTAAGACAGCAGTTTAAATAGAAAGCCTTTAAAAAGCTTTTAGTTTAGACTTATTCATCCTTTAAAAAGGGTTACCAATAGAGGGAAGCAGTGAGGATGCAGGCAGTAATTATTCATCCTCTTCAGATAAAATGGGTTCCTTTCTGTTTTTTTGTCTACATGCAGTGTTAAGCATCGACAGTTTTAAGACACTGTCAGCAATTTAAACAGACTATGAACAGGGACCAAACAGAAGTACTATGCCACATTACAACTTTAACTGTATTGATTAGCAAGCTGCTCCCTGGGAGTTGCTCATTACTCACGAGTTCCCATTGTGGAAAAAGATCCATGAGCCCGTCAAGGAAGAGAGCATTCTCAAGTCATAAGTTCTGTGTTTTTGGACAAACTTGCACTCCATCTTCTTGGGAGGACAAACAGTCTGAGTCTTCCATTCAAATGTCACAGCACAGCCAAGTGTCTCACTCAGAAGGTGCGGTCTCCCAACACCGGCGTTTTCATCACATGTGAAGATAATGGTAGATTCCCTTCTTGCAGTTGCTATAAGGGGGGGGGGGGGGGGGGGGGGGAGAAAAAATACTTTGCAAGAGGCTTTCAGGCATGTATGGATTTTAGTGTAGCAAATGTGCAGTATCAACAAAAATTTTAATCAGGTATTGTTTCAGATAGCATGAGGCACAAACGCTTTACCTAGCAATTTTATTCCCTGTGTTAGCTTTCATGCTTTTTAAAAAGTAGTGTTCCTTCCAAAACGACTGATCTCCATCAAAGCAGAGTCATCACTTATGACTTGAACTTTTTCTTTCAGAAATATTTTGCTCACTCACTTGAGTAAAGTCAGGTTTGTCCCATAGATTCCTTGTCTTCCCCACTCCTATCCCTCTGCTTCCACTGTATTGCACCAGAGGTCTTTTGCCTGGCATCATAAAGGCTAACTCCCAGTGTTAGCTCAGATCTTTGCACATGAAGTATAGGAAGTTCTTACCATTACCACAAAATCCCCACTTTCTATCTCCCTGGTAGTTTTCAGTTGTAGCACACCATGGTCTATTCTTTTCTTCTGTAATACATTCCTCATAGGTCTTCCCTTTGTACTTGAAGGGGAACACACAAAGCTCTCCCTTTTCAGTCACTGAGAAGGAAAGGTATATCCTCTTAACATGCAGTAGAATAGCAGGCATATCCATATTCAGGACAATATCCAAAGCCTGTACTTCAATACTAAAGAAAAGTCATAGGCAGACGCAGACAACAGAAATACTGGAACATTGAGTCTAAACCCAATTAGAAAACTAGGATGTAGTGTACAATTAGCTACAATCATCCTTATAGAAAAGTCACATAGACATTGAGCTGCTTGAGTGTGTCCAGAGAAGGGCAACCAAGCTGGTGAGGGGCCTGGAGCACAAGTCTTATGAGGAGCGGCTGAGGGATCTGGGGTTGTTCAGTCTAGAAAAGAGGAGGCTGAGGGGAGACCTTATCGCTCTCTACAACTACCTGAAAGGGGGTTGTAGTGAGGTGGGTGTTGGTCTCTTCTGTCAGGTGGCTGGAGATAGGACAAGAGGAAATGGCCTCAAGTTGAGGCAAGGGAGATTTAGGTTAGATATCAGGAAAAATTTTTTTACTGAGAGGGTTGTCAAACATTGGAATGGGCTGCCCAGGGAAGTGGTTGAGTCACCATCCCTGGAGGTATTCAAAAGGCAAGTGGATAGGGTACTCCAGGGCATGGTTTAGGGGGCATGGTTAATGGTTGGACTTGATGATCTTGAAGGTCTTTTCCAACCGAAATGATTCTATGATTCTATGTTGCAGGTTAGCATGGTGCATGTGATTTAACAAAACTACATGTTTCTATTAACGTATGCAAAACTCATGTTGCTTCCCTCCTATCACAACAAAACCTCATATTTTAAGGGTAAAAAAAGCTGACAAGTTTTTACATAAGGAATGGGTCTGCTTCAATCTCACCTGGAGGGCACCGATCACCTCCTGTATACTGCAAGATGACTGTTTCATCCTGGTGGCTATAGTCCATTTTCATTTCCTTTATGTTTCCAAAAGATGACACACCACTTTCAGACGTCAGACACACTGCCCCATCTTTGCATTTTCCCTGGGGCAAGTCTGCTGCCTTACTGCATACACCAACATGGTAACTGTTGGATCCAGAAAATACCTGTGTGGACATCCAGAAGCATCACAAACAAGGCTGCCTCAGAGCTCAGAGTCAATACTTACAAAGAACCACGAGTGCTTTATAAACCAAGTCTCATGCAGTACTTGCAAAATGCAGGAGGAAAATAAGATAACTAATTCTGCACATCTGGCCTTCCTTAATATGGCAAAATTGCAGATAAAGTACACCCATAGGACCAAGGATACAGTCTGTTCAGCAGACTTGTTTTCATGTTCAGGATTCTGCCACAGGTAGAATTTCTCCTGCCGTCCCCCATCAGTATATCCATGAATTTCCCTCTCAAAAACATTAGGTTTTTAATGTTATTCCCTCTAATATTATTCCCTCTGTCAGAGGCCAAACAAATATCAACACTGACCACAGCTGCAGTACATGCTTCAGTCTCGTCTCACACCCCAGGATGCTTAAAAGAAACCTCTGCTTCAGTTTTAAAATGTTGATAGCAATAAGCAATAAAAAAAAAAAAAAAAAAAAATCACACCACCAGAAGGCATTACCTCGAATGATCTTCCAGAAAGGCTCGTCAGGTTAAAAGTATAGTGTAGCTGTTCATCAGTCACAGAGCATCCTAAAGTTTTCACTTTATCAGGACACACAACCGGAGTTTCCCACTCAAACACAAAGCTGCAGTCAATTTTCCTTATCATCTTTGGCTTGCCCTGTTACCAAAGAACACAGCAAGATACATTAGGTTTAATTTTTGGAGAGTTTGTTGTTCTTTCTGCATTTCCCCCCCACCTCAACAGTGAACCTCAGTTATTACCAAGGCTAGACTTTATGGGCTGTAGGACACACACCATGCCTTCATATTAAAACCAGTGCCAAAAAAGCTACAAGTGAAGTATGTTCTACCTAGCTCCAGAAAACAGTCAAAGCAGTAATTGAAGTATACAAGCTTTCTTATTAACTAGGGTCGAGATTTCGATGTTCAGCTTAGTTGCAAGCAGCAACAAAAGTATGAGAGTGCTGTGTTTCTCCACAATAGAGAACATTAAGAAAGTTCACTGAGTTAAGGTTTAGAAAGAATGCTGCTTCCTTTGTCACATTTTAAATACAAATATGAGTATGGCCTGTGTAATATTTAGAGCTGCCTAGAGTTTCAGCTCATGCCCCATGTTGATGGAAAAAGGTTCCACTGAGCATCTTCAACAAGCTCTAGTTTGTCAAACATCATACCTAAGTGTTTCTCTACAGTTTGTTAAAGCATCCAAAAAATTCAAGACGTGTTAGATTCACACCACCATACAACTGCAATTTAGTGTTCAGGTGTCAACACAAAATAAAAACATAAGTATCTAAATGCAAATTTTTAAAGCTGTGTATGATTATGGAAAGGGTTACAACACAGGGGAAACATTTCACTGTAATAGCTTTACAAACAGTTACACTGGTTCTTGTGTTAGCTTGTGGTACAAGTACAAGCTTCTGGACCTAGACAAGGTGCAATACAGCATTAAGTTTAACGCCAGCAATAAGTTATCGCTACATTACTTCAGTGGAATCTGATCCTTGAAACCATCAGAACCTGCTGCTCTCAAGCTTAAAGTTCGTGCACTCTATGAAATTTTACCTGGTTAAGAATACAAATATTAAGTATATTCCTTGTTGACACAAGTCCATCCTTACAAGCTAGAAACAAATCCTTGATTTAGTTTTAAACAAAGCTAACACTGGTTACTATCCACTTCTCATTGCATTCCAATATCAACATAAGTTTAATAGATGTCTTACCAGACTAGTTCCTTGGCTGCAGTGAAATACAATAAGAGAAGTATAGTTCAATTTGTTGTTTATCTGACAAGGAGTAGTGCTGTTGTAAGTGATGTAAACTTCATTTACTGCCTCATTTAACCTGGGAGGTTCAGTAACACGACCAATATCCTACACAAGCAAAAATATGTATTAAGAGACATATGGGACACACCTAGACTTCAGATCACCCCAGAGATCCGGATTCATCTGTTTGGTTTACAGGGGAACTCAACTATTGCACTTTTGAAAACTGCATTCTATACTCAAAGAATAGTTGTTATATTTCAATCCTAACAAAACATGAGTTGAGCAGCTCAAAACACTCTTTGATTAAGCTTGACAAAAGCCAGGGAGGTTCTGCATCTTACAGGTAGATTATTCTTTAAATCATTGTGCCAAAATATCAACACATCACTTAAAAATAGCATAGTATTAACAATGGAGTGAGGTCCCTAGATCAACATGGAAGATCATGGAAAACAAATCTCAACTTTTTATGTTCATCTTCTACAGCTCACAGACAAGACCTCAAAAGGTAAGAACCTCCAATTCCCAAGGTAATAACACAGACAAGTTAACTACATTCTGTCACAGGCTTGCTATTCATGCAGCTGTCAAGTTCTTACATGAAAGTACTAAATGCATTTTGGAGCATGCTAGGACATATCCTGCTTCATATTGCAACAGGCTATCATGCGATCAAGCATGCTATTTCTATGCCACAGAATGGCAGACTAAGAGGCATTCTGCTTCCCAGTCTCTGTATTTGGCACGCAGCACTACACGAAAAAATTCTCTGTAGTAATTTTTCATATTTGTCATGGTATGGAATCTTCTGACACCCAAAAAAATCACTGGGGTTCAGTGTAGGAAAATACTTTTTTGTAGGGAAAAAGGGATGAAAGGGAGTTTTGCAGGGTAGATTTCAGTTTTGTATTCCATTTCTTTAACCCATTGTCAAGCCTCTGGTGCAAACCAAGTCTCTAGGCAGGGATACTATTTTAAACTAGCAGGGAAAAGCACATTTCAGTGATTCCAGGCATAGTACTTACTATTGGTGATTCATTAACAGGAACCATGCAAACAGCTGCTCCAGGTGGGCAATTGACATCTTTGATAGGATTGAGAGGCTCACAAATGTTGATGTAGAAATCTGGAGAAACATCTGTTATATCTTCATCCACAAATGCCTCGTAATACCCGGTGCGATGGATCAGAGGAGACAGGTCGATAACGGAACTGCCATTCAATACTGAGCACTTCACCTGCAAGAAAGTACATTTTATTGCTCTTACTCTTTTATTACTTGCTTTGATTTATTGACAAACATCCTGTCCTTCGTAGGGCCAGAAGTATGGCTGCATTTAAATGTTTCAAATTTAAGTAAAGTGGCATTTGTTAAGCACCTAAAAGCTGCATATGAAAAACCTCAATCACTTAAACATTCTTATGGAATAGAATCCATATCAGAACAATACCAGGATGTAAAGCTCTGGCATGCATACTCCAGCATACATAATCAATGTGTCTTCAAAAGATCAGCAGATCCTACAGTCCTTTCCTCTCCCCATCTCCCTCAGATCATTCGACCAACTCTGATGAACAAGCTTGGTTATAACAATGTAAAGTTATTGTATTGCAAGTTGATGGCTTGAGCACTGTGTTTCCTCAGACCTTATTTCATGCATTCTTAAAGCACATAAGCTTACTGACAGCCTACCTGGAATCTGGGAAGTCTAATGTTTAGATGTTAGATAAGGAGCAACTAACAAAATTACCATTTAATTTCAGGACAAATAATCATCACTGCTACCTAGCTATCACCACACTGAAATAGCAAGGGTCACTGTGGATACCCTGTGAAAAGTGATCAGAAATGCACAAATGAGGCTAGAAAACCATGTTTTTAGGCACTGTCGATTTGTATTGCAGTATGGTACATACTAGTGAAGAAGAAACCAGAGCTATGTGTAGCAGAAATCTTAGAAAAGAAGGCGGGGGACATGTGACAGTTCCTGTCGGGGGAAAGGAAAACTGGAAAATGTTTTTTTCTAAATGGAAGTGAGAGCTATGGTAGTATTGAGACAGTGATGAAGAGGAAAAACAACTTGTCACAGAGAATAATGGTCACACTAGAAGTAATCAAGGCAGTGAAAAGAATGATTAGGCAGATTCACAAAAGGTAATGTTAAGGTGTTAAGAAAAGATGTGAATTCACCCTATAGCTCATTTAGCTTTCTATTCCTATTGCTGGCTTTTACTCTGTGCACCCACCACTGGTCACAATTTAACTAGCTAAAATTAACTAAAGTCAGACTAGCTCAAAGTATTGTCTGGAACACCAGTTCATCTAGAGTTGACCAAATCACATTATAACAGTATGTGTTATACAGCAGAGGCAGATCCTAAATTCATGCTATCAGTTTTTGCACTGAGCAAACTGATCATACACTTGCCTGGCCTCTAGTCACTTGCTTCGAAACAAAGACTATCCCCATGCACAGAGATGTTGCCGTCCTGAATTCAACCTAAGCTCTGTTGGCCTGTTGTGTTGGAGGATCTTCACCATCAATTCCTAAGATGATGACTTATGGCTTCCATTTGAGCTGTACAGAAAAGCAGCCAAGTAGGTACCACAGAGGGGTTATTCTGAAGTGTTAAAGTTTTAACTTGGCTCACAATGCAGACCAGAAGTTTGCCAAGTATTTTTCATCACTGCTGAAAAATTCAGTAAGAAAAGCATTTGAGGACTTCTATATGAACTTGGGTTCTGTACTACAGGAAGACACCCTTCCCTCAAGGAATTTAAAACATATACTACTACTATGCCTAACACCCTGTGCTGGTTTTGGCTGGGATAGAGTTAATTTTCTTCATAGTGGCTAGTATTGGGCTATGTTTTGGATTTGTGCTGAAATCAGTGCTGGTAACACAGGGATGTCTTCGTTCCTGCTGAGCAGTGCTCACACAGAGCCAAGGGCTTTTCTGCTTCTCACCCCACCCCACCAGTGAGTAGGCTGGGGGGAGCACAAGGAGTTGGGAGGGGACACAGACAGGACAGCTGACCCCAACTGACCCAAGGGATAGTCCAGACCGTATGGCATCATGCTGAGCATATAAAGCTGGGGGAAGAAGAAGGAAGGGGGGGACGGTCGGGGTGATGGCGCTTGTCTTCCCAAGTCACCGTTATGCATGATGGAGCCCTGCTTTCCTGGAGATGGCTGAACACCTGCCTGCCCATGGGAAGTGGTGAATGAATTCCTTGTTCTGCTTTGCTTGTGTGCGACATTTGCTTTACCTATTAAACTGTCTTTATCTCGGCCCACAAGTTTTCTCACTTTTCTGATTCTCATCCCCACCCCACTGCGGGGAGAGTGAGCAAGCAGCTCAGTGGGGCTGAGCTGCCAGCTGGGGTTAAACCACAACACCCCCCCTGAAATTTAGTCCCACAAGTGTTTTCTGTAGAAGTAATTCTTACCTCTTCCTCACAAGCCAAGGAAGTATGCCAAGAGAAGTAACTAGTGCATGTCTGCTCGTCAAAAGACAGAAAAACAGGCCAGCTGTCATCTCCAGCATCAGACTTGCATACAAAGCTAAAATAACTTTTATGTTTCAGTTCAGGGCCTGCAGGGCAAGGATCTCCATCTTCATAGACAAGCTTTAATACTTGATCTTCATAAGTTAAAGTTTTACTCAGTTTTCCAGCATTAATTGGTTTTGGACCACCAGTGATGCAGACAGCTAAAGTAAAAAAGAAAAATTAACAAAGCAGATCAAGTCTGATGTAATTGCCCTTCAAAATTGTGCTTTACAACATGAACAGCAGGAAACTTAAGATTTTAGTCTCACTTTAATTTTCCTATGAAAGATAGGCTTTTTCACACCATCTGGAGTTGCCATTAAACTGAGCTGAACTGCAGTAAAACACAGACCAAATATTGTCTTTAATACTTCATTAAGCAGCAGAATGTACTGCATCTATACACATTTAAGCAATCACAAAGCACAGTGTTTGGTTACCACTTCTCTGAAAACCAAGAGATTAACACAAAATGTCAGCCAGATTATATATAATTTTATTAAGATGCCTCTTAAGTACCAAATCAATCCAGTATTTTCTTCTAACTACACAAAAATAATTTTTAATTCACAAGCAATACTCCTATTTTAGTATTTAAGATGCTTAAATATTATCACATATTCAGTTTGACAGAAGAGCTAGCAATTCAGCCTGCTGGTAAGCAGCTTAAAATACAAGGTAACTTCTACTGATGTTTCAGAAGCATCCAAAACAGCACAGAAAGCTAGAAAGAGGATTGGCAAGGGTTTGAAGTGCAGACCAAAGGCTCAGTGCAGATGCATTACAGCAATACATCACCACAGAGCAATTTTTGTGCTCAGCTCACTCTCGCTGGAAGCTTGCAACTTCTTCCTTTTCACAACAGTCAAGAGGTGCAGTAGAAGCATCTACATTCCTGCCCTCATGTCCAAAAGAATACCCACCCATTCGGATCTAGAGGGATTGGACTGGAAGTGAGCCCATATAAGTTTAGGAATAGAGTTTGATAGGAATACGTCACTTCATTTCCTAGAACAGTTTTAGGATCTTTTCCCAGCCAATTCAGCCACACAGCTGTGCTCTTCACTCTTTCCACATTTGCAGTAAAACCTGCCCCTCGCGTTTTATTGTAAACTTGAGCATAAGTTATTTCCTTTGGGTATTCTGTAGTCCGCAATTACAGTATCAGAGGGGATAAAATGCTTACCAGCTCCATTAGCACATGAACTTTTAGCTTCAGCACAAACGTTCAACTCAAATTTTCTGTTGTGCGAATCACTGATGGTATAGCCAGACTCTCGCTTTAGCGATGTCAAATCGAAGAGGTGGCCTGTAGGCAAATCAGGGAATAATTTAATTTTTTTTCAGATTCAAAATCAAGACATTTCTTTCTACTAAAAGCTTTCAGTAACTTAATGTAGTAGGAAGGTCAACCAGCCTCTACTTGTCTGCTAGCTTAGAAAGGCAAACAGTTACTAATTCATATTAATAATTAGAGGTAAAACTAGTTGCAGAACTATACACTGTTTATGTTCCAAGGGACATTGCAGTAGCTTACAAGATATTTCTACCCACCAATAAGCTTGTTAGTCACTATCCAGAGGATGCGTCAGACTGCCCTTTTCTAATTAAGTCCCTCAAGAACACAAAGACAGTAGTGCCGCTTCCAGCAGCCTCTTCCACATACAAAATCCTGAGGCCTCATCCTTACCTGTTGCAGGATTGGTTACCCGGCAGTCATTTTGCACATTGCTTTTAAGAGGACACGCAGCAGCAGTGAACCATAAGAAGGTATATTCACAATCTTCAATGGCCGTTATAAGTTCTGGCTTTGATTCCTAAACATGAAACAGTGGAGAGAGCGACATCTCTACAGAGTGATACTGTAAGATTTCATGCCACAGGGTTATCTCTGAAGCCTGTAGCTTAGGTCAATTTGAGTGCCAGTTCTAGGACTTAACAGACCATCATGGTCCAATGAATAAACCCAGGGACAGAGTATTTAACTGTGACTATTTCAAATACACAACAGTACAGAATCATTATCAGGAGCAATAAAACTGATGAGAGGAGAGCTAAAGGCAGCCTAGCTGGGCAACAGAAAATCCAGAAGGTGAGGGTAAGACATCTCACCAAATAGAAGAGTACTTGTGGCAAGGTATACAGATGTGCAAGAGTTAAGAACTACACAGCCAATAGCATTATTTCCTACTTGAGAGACTTCCCAACCTGCAATACATTCACCTTCAAGACGCAAACAGACAATTCGAAGCTATTACAGATGACAAAATCTGTGCTAGCAGAGTGTACAAAAAGATAACTTAAAAACTGCTCAGCATCTAAAGTTCAAGTACTTATAAGCCAGTCTGCTTACAAGACTGGCTTCCATCCAACTACAGACGATTAGGGAACAGATAACAACTGCCCACCATACTCCCTACATGTACAGTGGTATGAACAACTCATGAAAACATAAAACCCCACCAGAAGGGGCTCACTTACAATTTTGCTCTCATCACACTTGAGGCGCAATATTGTTGTTTTCTTGCGAATTTTATCTGGACACTGCTCCCCATTAATATATTTGAGAATAGAAATACCGTTTTCCCACCGTGGACCATCAGCCACTTCCCCAAGACTGGTACATTTTGCACCCTCCATGAGGGAGGCAGCAGCATCAGAAGGACAGGAACCTATACAGATGAACAAAAACTGCGTTATTACTCCAAATGTTATTAAGGCTTACTTGCCTAGAATAAAACTCCACTACTCTACTTTCAGGTATGTCATGGCTGATCTATCTCCAAGCCACTGTCCAAACCATACTCATTGGGGTGGTTTTTCCCCCCAAAATCACAAGTAGCAGCAACCACCTCACTTCACTCAAGGTCATGCAGAGTAAGTGCCAGCTACTACTGGGGAAGCAGACTACTACACAGAGTGAAAGGCTAGAGTCTGTGACCTGGTCTTCCACAAAACGTGGAGTCAGTCAGAAGATGCCATAGAGAAAATTCTGAAGTTAACATCTTGCACCAAAAGATTACTTTAATCTTTAAGAGCTATAGGAGACTTTGGATAACGATGGAAGAGCTAGAGTGCTGAAGTTACTAAGAGAAGATAAGAGCTTCTAGTGAATCTCATCTGCCAAGCAGATGACAATAAGGCCCACAATCTACCTTTCCCTCTGGTGCTGAAATTACACCACTGTCTCCACATACTTTGCTTTGTGATTTTTTTTCACTCTGAACAACAGCCAGCATTACTGGCCTACCACTTGCCTCCCCTAGCTACAGTGAGAATGTTTTTATTTTGCTCTTACGTGCAGCACCATATGGTACCAAGGGCTTGCAGACATTAATATAGTATTTCTGTGCAGAAGCAGATAGAGCAATTGCCTCCCAATTCTCTCTATGCCGGGTCAGAGATGAAAAGTCATAGAAGTTTCCTTCATCATCCCTGTAAGAAAGACAAAGGATTCAAATTGAGAGGCATTTAAAAAAAAAAATCAAGTAATTCTAAGTTACAATTCTTAAGTTACTACAATAACTTTTAACCTAATAACTCTATAAGCAGAGAATCATGCTGGAAAAGAAATCTGCAACAGAGTCATCACTCCCTACAAACCTCAAATTCAGTACAGAGATATATCACTGCACCAGCCATCCCCGCAGTAACTGTCCACGTGCACACAGCCCTCAGCCAATGCAAGACTAATTCTAACTTTTCATTGAAGAATGCAGGCTTTCAGTGCATGGCAAGCACAAATGCACAGTTACAGTGGATCATTTTTACCTTAGGGTAGCAACTTATCATGATGCCAGATGTCAAAACTCTGGGCCAATTACTAGCCACATCTGACCCCACTTATCAAATTTTAATCAGCTAATACTTGGTTGTGACAGAAATAGATTACATTTTTCCTGGAACTTTGTTTGGTGGAAGTTCCAAACAGACAGCAGTTGTATTTTTGCTTAAGTTAGCTGTAGTTAAATAATAACTAGACACTTGTAACAACCTAACATACTCAGAGTTCAATCATCAATAACTGCGTATCCAACGGTTCACTTTGATACTAAGCTTATTCCCCTGAAGAGGCTCAAAGGAAATATTTTTCTTCGGTGAAATTAGTGAAATTAGTTTTAGGAAGTACAAATTGCAAAAGTTACTTAAAATACACTGCAGCATTGAATGCCACATTGGCTGGTAACTGATTAAGTCAAAACACAATAGCTAAAGTGGCAGTATTGCACTGAGTTGCAGTAAGGCTGTATTTGTTTCTGTCATCATACAGCTCCATTTCAAGTTTGAGGAAACAACTTACTTGTAGGAGCACTCAGTAGATTTAACAGGTGGGCAAGCATACTGAGTATGCCATTCAAACATGTAGGTGCAATCTGGAGTCTCCTTCAAAAATACAGGCTGAAAGAACAAAATACAAAGGGAATTTATTTTCTCATCTAGACACACCAAAGCTACCAAAACATCTCAGTCTTGCTTCAAGAAGATCCAGGAACCTGTTATTTACATATTATCTCAGAGCCACACTATGCCTCTGAAAAGCATGGCTTCTCCCAAACCTGAGTTTATCCACTTGCACATTTCTGATAAAAGGGCAGCCATTAGGCGCTTCTGCCTCTTCCATGAAATAAAAGGAACAGCAAAATTAACTCTAGGCACCATTGTTTAAAAACAGGAAGGAAAGCACAAGTGCAGAGAGAGATACTAAAAGCAAGTAACCAGCTTATTTTGGTGTGGCCATATAATACCTGGTTTCCTGCAGATTCATTCTACTACCTTTTATTTCTTACAAAGAAACTGCCATTATTTCTGGGAGAACATCCCTTCCCAACATCTCCAAAAGCTTTGCTAATGGCAGGCACCCCTTAAAAGGAACAACATGCCCTGACTTTCCAGGGCATGACAAAGGTACCTTCCTTAAATAGGAAGTCCAAAACATTCCTCATTTTTTATTACCTCACAGGACCTTTCAATCTCCTGCCTAATCTGTAAGTGATTAGGCAGTCCTTGAAGGAAGCTAGTTCATGTTCTTCACCTTACCATCCCACACATTAAGAGGGCAATTCTGGGAGACAGTACGTCAGGAAGCATATGTTTTGAAACTAACCTCAGATGTACTCTTGTCACAATAGAATAATATGGCAGTTGATCTTTCGTATATTTTATGACATTTTTCTCCATTGGTGTAATTAATCATTATTAAACCATTTTTGAAAGTCAGTTTTTCTGTAAGCAAGCCTAGAAGCAAAGAGTTGAGAAAAGTAAGCACATAGTCCAGTGAATACACATGACTGCAGTAATGCCTCTGGCAACTGGGTTACATAGACAGCAATAACATGCACAATAAAGTACTGATAGAAAGACCTCAACCTTCCTCTAAAACTTGTGACCTAGTTATTGAACGAGTACTACTCCAGTACAGTAAGGTTGAGCTCATTCCTAATTGTGTGTCAAGATAACTAAATACATGGCATTTTATTTGCACATCAAGCAAAAGAGGTAGGGTGTTTTATCTCATAAGATGTACAAGATTAGCAAGAACCCCTCTTGTATCACTGTCCTGGTTTCAGCTGGGATAGAGTTAACTGTCTTCCTAGTAGCTGGTATGGTGCTATGTTTTGAGTTCAGTATGCAAAGAATGTTAACAACACTGATGTTTTCAGTTGTTGCTAAGTAGTGTTTAGTCTAAAGTCAAGGATTTTTCAGTTTCTCATGCCCAGCCAGCGAGAAAGCTGGAGGGGCACAACAAGTTGGCACAGGACACAGCCAGGGCACCTGACCCAAACTGGCCAGCAGGGTATTCCATACCATGTGATGTCACATCTAGTATAGGAACTGGGAAGGGGGGGCGGGAATTGCCACTCGGGGACTGGCTGGGTGTCGGTCGGCGGGTGGTGAGCAATTGCACTGCGCATCATTTGTACATTCCAATCCTTTTATTATTGCTGTTGTCATTTTATTAGTGTTATCATTATCGTTATTAGTTTCTTCTCTTCTATTCTATTAAACTGTTCTTATCTCAACCCACAAGTTTTACTTCTTTTCCCGATTCTCTCCCCTAACCCACTGGGTGAGGGGGAGTGAGTGAGCGGCTGCGTGGTGCTTAGTTGCTGGCTGGGGTTAAAGCACGACAATCACACAGTAGCTTCAATTACACCCTGGTTAATCTTCCCATTCTCTAAGTTCCTTCCAATCAAGTGCTATACCTGCTACTTTTCTGAAACTATTGTCCGTCTTCTTTACTTGGCATGATGACACAGTGTGAGCCTCTGGTTTGCAAGGTTCTGTTATTTCTCCACAAACTCTGAAGTAGTAGTCATATTCATCTGTACTCACTTTTATGTCTTTATTGGAAAGTGGCTTCAGGTTATAAACATGACCATACCTCGGATCTTTCACCTGGCAATCCTCTCCTTTAAAGAAAAGTTCAGAATTTAAAATACAATTTAATATCTATGAGCCATGCCAAATACACTTAGGACAATTAAGGCTTACTGGCACAAGCGAGGCCACAAAAATGAGTACGTGGCACTTTAGGGTAGTGACACTGAAGGACCATTTTAGTCCAGCTAAGCAGGTTGTTTCAGGAAGTCACCAATATCTAGAACTATGAGACTAGCTACAAATGGAACATTTCTTTCATAACTGCCACTAAAGCAAGATGCAAAGTCACACTGTGGTTGAAAAACTACCTCAAAGTGGCCTCACAGGTTCTTCCTTCAGCCACGCTGAAGGTTAAGTACAGAACCAGAGACACCAAGTCCAGCACTTGCTTAATTATCTGGAAAGAACAGTGAGGTTACAAGGCCAAAGCAAAAGTTGTCCTAGATGTCAGTCTTACATCTTCTTTTAACAGCTATAAAATTTGCTGAGTTAGGAAATAATTGACCACAGGAAATATTAGCTACAGCTTACGTGTCTACCAAGATGTATACAAAAAAGGTTTGGGAAAATTCTACTTTCATGAGTCTAATCAGCTGATATACATCAGTAACTTTAAAACTGAGGACTTGATCAGCAGCAAAGTGACCCTTTGCTCAATATTTTGAAGCTTTTAAAAAAAAAAAATCAGATTGCATCATATGATTATTACGCTCACCTCAATCATCCAACAAGTTGGTACCAAGTTCAAGACAAGACATCAGTTTCCCTCCCTTCAAAACCACAACTCGTCACCAGCATCCTGCAAAGTAATTGTGGGCTACAGAGCAGTAGCTTGTAAGCATTCCTCTTGTGCCGCATGAGATCACTGGCAGTTTGAATGTCTAGGACTGTTGCAATACATCCTTTACAGGAAGTCTAGATGTTTTATAAGGCATTATCTACAAGTTACAAAACAAAGCCTGCAAGGGCAGAGAAGAGACCTGCACATTCAACTTCCCATCTAAGAGACAACCGAGTATCAGAACTAGAACGTGTGACTCCTTCTTGCATGTCCTGGACTCAACTGTAAACTCTGATACTCACCGGCTGGACTCTCCCCCATTGTCAAGGGTCAAGTTTACAGTATAGTTTCCAGTCTTTAATGGGGGACAGGGAATGACTTGCCAGGCATAGGATCAACCAAATTCTCATGAAAACTGATGCTTTAAGGTTTACAAGACACTAGCAAGTCTGACAGTGATTTAACAAGGTAGTACTATGATTTGTCCGAGACAGCATTATTACTTTATTTTCTTTCCCTAGATAGGGAAGTACATTTGCCTGTCATCCTAAATTGTACTTTTAATGTTAGATGTGACTCTTAATTGGCTTAAAGCTCAGAAGATACAACCCTCCACAAGCCCGAAAGATTCACAGGGCATGAAACAAACACAGCTTCACTAAGTATTTACTTCTTGTACAGATTTGTTTTGATATTTTAAAGTTCAAATAACTACACTTACCTTCTGCTTTGTGAATAGGACACGCTGCCAAGGTTCTCCAAACAAATATAAACTCACAGTCACCCTCTTGCTCAAACACCGGCGATCCCTACGGAAAAGAGCCATACGAAAGAGCCTTACTAATGATTACACTGCAAGTCTCAAAACGTACATGCAGAATCCTTTTGTATTGCAGTTGCGCAGTCTATGATCTCTATTATCAAATTTCAGTACTCATTTTCAGCAAAGAGCTGCTTTTGGTGGCTCACAGGATTCCACCAGAGTTCACTGTTGTGTTCTATGGGCTCAGGAGAGCAGTTGTAAGGAGAGACAAGGGAAAAGCCTGTATACAAGATATTACTTTTTAGAACCAGCCTCTCCATTCCAAGAGGAATTAACATTGTCTATTTTGTTATAGTAAGTCCAAGCTCCAAAATCCTCATTAACAGCAACTGGCACAGAAAATTACCATTGTTTGATCACACTGGAAGATTATACGTGTAGAATAACGTTGCTTATCTTTGCATGTGTCACCATTCAAGTAAATAATGCTTAATGACCCATCAGTAGCAGCCTGTGGGTTTATCTGAATGACTCCAAGGTTCTTGCTTTTATCAGTGTATTTCACACAAGATCCTATGGCACCACCTACAGGAAAAAGAAAAAGCCTGTATTTTAGTTCGAAGCTTTAACAACTAGAGTTAACTTTATTGTAAAATAACATAATGGAGTGGCTTTAAAAGAGCTTTGAGCATTAAAGCAGACTGTCTCAAACTCCCAAAGCAGAATGCAACAGAAGTGTTTTCATAAATACAGTTAGAGACATTGTGTGCCTAAAGCCTTTGAGGAATAGAATAAGTTACTGTCCTGCATTCACCGAAATCTTTAAAACTGCACTAGTTTATCTGCTCCCACAGACTGACAGAAGACTACAGCAACAGGTTAAATAAATCAAACTGGCTAAAGGTGCAATAAGACATGGCATAAGTTTCTCATTCTAGCCTCATTCAGTTAAGAGGTTTCAACAACATTTAACTTTCCCTTCTTCTTTAAAAATAATTAAAAAAAAAAAAATCAAGGATACTGGCAAATACTGCCCTCAGTGTGTTTTTCCCAAATGCGTTCCCACAAATCTCGATGCAAGAGTCCTGATGAGCATCAAGACTGCTCTCAGCTTGAGAAAGTCTGTTTATTATACCCTTGACATACCTCACCCAGGTCTATGCAAGTTCAGCGATTGAATGGGCAGGATTCAAGAAATCCTACTAAAATAACGTAGTTAACGCTAACATTCTGCGTACATGATCTTGCATCAGAAGTCACAAGTTAAGAAATGCTTGTCACTTGGCTTACCAGGGCATCCAGGCACATAGGGCAAAGGCTTGCAGACATTCAAGAAAAATGTGCGCTTCTTTGCTTCTTTTGAAGTGTCTATAGCAACCCATGGTTCACCCTCTTTGCTCAAGTCACTTAAGTCATACTCATTACCAGCAGCATCTGAAAGATATGCGGTACATACGGTAAGCTGAAAGATGACCTATTAGATACTTGCAGCAGTATTGGGTTTGAAATGATACAAGTTTCACTGATGAATACACATAATTCAAAGTAACTTTCAGAATCACATTAGGTATCCACTGAAAGAAGGGACTGTTTCCACAAAAAAATGTCACTACACCAAAGGTAGAAGAGTTCCCTCGACAGTTACTTCTCACACATAACTACTCCACAATTTACAGGTGCATTTTTCCAGACGCCAACACTAAATTAGCCCATTTTCTTCAGAGTTGGGATGAAGCAGCACCCAGTCATGATAAGGATTAAAGATTCAAAGCAATTATCAACTCTCTTGTGTATACCACTATGTTCCCCATTAGCTTCTTGCCTGTCTTCATAAGTCAAGCCTGCTTCAAACAACTTACCTCCTCTCCCTCTCTACAACTTCTATGAAGACTTCAAGTCTTACAAATGTCTTCACAACAGGTATTCTTAAGGCCCTCCTCCGCATAATTTTGCTGTTCAGTTAATCCTTCCAACATTTGTTGGACAGAGCCCACCCGAATTCCAGGTACTTGCCTGTAACCTGGCAGTCTACAGGAGCAGGAGCACAGGCCAGAGCCGTGTGAAACTCAAAGAAAGTGTCATGGATGTTCAGCACACTGTTTATCTCTTCACGCACAAACTTAAGCTCTCCAGGATATGAATCATTACAAATGAAAGTCACCGTGAACGTGTCTGATGTTCCTGTAAAACAAACACTTATCTGCTGCTGGTTCACTCAGGAATATTTGAATTTAAGTTCAAGCTAATACTTGACTTTAAAATTTTCTAACAGTTTCTTATTGCTAACTGCTTCAAGGAAAACACTAGCTTATTGTTTATGGGTTTTTTAACCGTAAATACACAAGCCTTCTTTAGAGACCTGTACTAAATTGCCTAACAGCTGCAGCTGTCTCTCCAAATGGGAGACCAGAATGCCTTGACACATTTCAAGAGCAGAATTACCTTCACTGAACTGTGCTTCCCAGGTCTTTTGACATGATACATCTGAAGAAACAGAAGACTTATAAAACATCAAGTCTGCTGTACCAGCAACCTCTAAATTACATCACACAAAGTTTTGGGGTCAGGTGTTTTGTTTGTTTGTAAGAAGTTCAGTGTAATGACTGCAGAACACATAATACTGATGCTATTTAAGCAGCGTATGTTCAGTTCTGTTTAGTCCTCCCTTCCACAGCCCACAAGAAATGGTAGAATTATGGGGGGGAATAGTATTTGCCATCAATGTATCCTCGTGTTATCAAAATGGTAGAAGCTCTCAAAGCAAAATACATGAGAGCTCATTGACTTGTTTCCCATTGTGTATTAGGTACGAAAACATCACAAATGGGAAAATAAGAGATATCACCATAGCAATTTGTACAGAGGACTAAGATTCAGAAGCATCTGAGGCTCCCGAATCCAAAATCCTGTTTTCCTAAAAACCTTTTGTTGTTAAGGTGTCATATGCCTTTCTACGAAAACTCAGTTTCGGTACAGTTGGAGAGTATGTAAAATCCAAGTTAGATACACGTTTTTCATTAGCCTTATCTGTGAAACAGACTTAAATTAATGAAGTAGGTGTACATGAGGTACTAGAGCACATTTATTCAAGAAATTCAATTTAAGAGAGTATAAGCTTACTGAAAAATGACCTTTCAGATATGAAACAACTTTAGAGAGCATTATTCATGAAACTGAAGCTTAAAGCAAGGACTTCACTTAGAAAAAGAGCCAGAGTTCATTTGGCTTGTTTTCCCAATTTGACTATCCATTTCTCCATGCGAGGAGCAGTATTTTTCATCTACTCAGTAAGAAAAAAAATCCTGTATTTGGTCTGTTTCCAGGAGTTTTGAAATGCACATGTATTACTGAAAACTGAGCCATTACCATTCTGCATGATTTGATTTCTTCCTAAAATTTTCATACGAACTAGCTTAAGTGACTAACACCAAGCCCAGTAGGTTTTAGTACATGAACAAAGGGAGGAATAAAGACCATTCACAGAAAGTTTGTAGAATATCAGCATCCATCTCCACTGTGTATTTCCTGAACTCACCTGACTGCACACGAAGAGGACCTCTGTAGGTAAGAGTCAGAAACCCTTCACCAGACAGATACAGGGTTTTATCTAATTCCACCAGCCTCACCGATGTCAGATTTTCTGCTTCACATCCAGCAGCTATTTTGCCATTGATTTTACCACAATCTGGCATGGGTCCACAAATGTTTAGCTAGAAGTTTTGAAAACATGTGGGTATACACAGTATTAACTGCATCAGAAAAATTATGTCCATATAGCCATTTCTACATCAGTAGAACTCACTTGTAAAGTACTTCAAACAGCATGAAATGTCTGTCATTTCTAGACCGCAAGACAACCAACTATACTAATACTGGAACAACATCCTCAATCTTCAGCTTCAAGGTCCACAAATTCTCCCCACTAGCAGTACAGGATGTGGTTTAGCAAGTTTATGATTAGACTAAAAAACACTATGGTAGTATCTGTGGACAGCCTAGGACTACTGATACATGCAGATCACATTAAGAACACTGATAGCGACAGATTAATCCCTTTCTAGGCTTCCACTGTCCATTTCTTCTGCACCAGCAGATAAACTGGTATTACTCCATAACTGGGAAACCCTGCATAGCCTCGAAAGTGTGGCTACCTTATGTTTGCTAAGAACCAGAAGTTCGATGCTTTTAAGATGATCTGAGATGAATCAAGTTATCTTCCATTCCTCCCCTCAAGCACAGTACTTTCCCGCCAACTCAAATTTCATAAGAGGACTGAGTTAAAACTCCACTTGCTCACTAAGACTGGAAAAATGCAACAACAGCAACCATAAGCAACAGATTGTACAGTCAGAATCCTTACCAAGAACCTCCTCCCAATGCCAGTAGCCATATAGCCTTTTCCAGAAGCTAATGGCTGCAGATTAAACAGAAAGCCAGTGTTTGGATCTCGCACAGAGCAGGACTAAAAAAAAAAAAAAAAAAAAAGAAATAATTACGACAGCATTATTTTCTCCTTCTGCATTTCTTCTGTTTAAGTTTTGGCTCCCTAAACAAGTTAGGGGTAAAGGAATGATTTACACGTATTCCTAGCCTGCAACTTAATTTGGACAACCAGAATACAGCTCTGGCAGTAGCAACACTTCATTCAATTCTTTTGCACAGTTGTCCATTGACATCAGCCACATACCAACACATCAAAGTGCAATTTAACAGATGACATTTATCAGGTCAGCTAAGAGCAAGGAAATTTTAAGTGAGGGTTGTTTTCACACTGATGTGTTTATGTTGAGACCTGTAAAGTAGAAGCAACTGAGTAGCTCAATGTAAAAAAAAAAAAACAAAAACCAAAACACCCCCCCCCCCCCCAAAAAAACACACAAAAAAAAGAGCCACCCTCATTTGATGATCTGTACACAAACAAGGACAATATATATCCTTACATATAAACTCAGTTTTACTAGCAACCTTGTAAGGGAATGAAACATTCAGTGCCACAGCAAGTATGTTGTTCTCGAGAGAGAGCACTTGAATACTTTGGTCAGAAGTTCGCATTTCAGGAACACTTCAAGAAAGCAATAAGATATCACAAGACTCCATTATGATCAACTTCAGACTTCACTGTAGTTAGTTTTCTTCAAGAGTCATTTAAACACAGCAACAAGGAGTGCTAGAAAAAAAAAATAGTATGTTGAGAGTATGAATACAATTATCACCCCCTTTCTCACCTGAGAATCATCTTTTGTCTCCTTGATTGGACAAGCAGCCTCAGTTTCCCATAAGAACGTGGCCACACATTCCTGAATAGCTATAAACCGTGGGCTGCTACTCTGGAAACAGATTGCAGAGAGAAGACCAGAGTAAGCGTAACAGCCAACACCTCCTCACACTTGAGACTCCACTTTACAAGAAACTATCACGTTCTTCTAAAAGACTTCACTACAAATGCACACAATTCCCACCCGCTTCCCTCTCCCCTATTTATTTTGAAGGTCACCACTGAAAACTTTGTCTAGCTAAACACTTAGCATGTCATTAAGCTTTAGCAAAGAATTGAATCAGACATCCAAAAATTCAGATTAAATTCAATAATGAATCTAGACATGCATAATCAGACCTTGCCTCAGTCTAAGCTTTGAGGAATTTTGGGGTATAATGCACAGTCCACTATAAAAAAAAAGTGAAAATCAAACAACACAGAACTCTGTTAGCTGAGGTAACAAGGTAACAGGAGTATTAATTATACACACTTCATTTCAGTGTTTTCAGGCAAAAGCAAAGCAGTTCATAACTGCTCCAAGTCACAGATTTTCACCATACCTCTTGGGCTGAAGATCAAATGAGTGAGTGGAGTAACACCTGCAGATTCGCAAACCAGCAAGAACAAGTCTTGGCAAGCTTCAGTCTAACAATACTCTGTCTAAACTTCAGTATGTGGAGTTGTATCAGCAAAAGCTTTATAGATTTAACAACTCATCTAGAATCAACAAGCAACAGAGGATGCAGAACCTAAGCCTGAAGATGCACTTTACAATATTCTTCCTCTTAAGGGGGTCTGCAATGTTTGCATGTACAACTCCTCAGTCTTAAGTCCCCATGTATTTTTCATGCTAATTAGACTAGTCTGAAATATCACTGTCCACTGAGGCTGTTGGTTTTTAACTATTTCTTGCTTATGATAAAATACCCAGTCTAAGACACACGCTTCTTTAGCATCTAAGTCAGCTTTGTAAGTCCTCAAGAAGTCTCCCTTGTCATGAATCTCCTATACATCTTCATGTAGCTTCAAGTTATATGATGAAAAACCTACTATGACGAAGCAACAACTGAAAGATCATTTGTCCTTACAAGAGTGCCCCTGGAACAGATGAAGTGGATGGTGGTGGTATAAGTAGTTTTCTTTCCATCAGCATCAATGCACACAGAGCCATTTGCATAGGTTAGAATAATGCGTCCAGGTCTTTCAACTACTAGTTCTTTGCTGGCAACACCAAGATTACTAACAGAGGTGACTTCAGAGTAAGAAACCTAGAAATAAAGAAAAGCATGTCAGCATTTCTAAACTAAAGTGAGCAGTTATAGATACAGTCAAAAAGAAGAAAATACCTACCACAATAATCTTGTGTACAGAAGGTTATCTTGAGAGTTTTGAAGATAACAAAGGTGTAGAGATCCCCTTACATATCTTCCCCATTATGTACTTAAGTTTCACGTATTTAACACACAAGCTCCACAAGCAGGCATGGTTTGGTTTTTTGTTGTTTTTATTTTTAGTACAATAAGGTGCCTGTAGTGCCTCACAACAGCCATCCTTATTTCACCAGCTACTCATCTTAGGAACTTAGGGAGGCCTATGCCTCACGTGCAGTAAGTAGGATTTAATTTGTACAGCTCTTTAAAACACAGTATGTGGAAGCCTCCAGGCATTCTTAGAATTGACGTCAGGGATCTGCCATACTTAGCAAAGCCTAAAAAGCACTAGCAGAAACTGAGCATTAGAACAACAGTAGGTGCTGCTACTACCAAGGTCCAAATTAGTCTTCACTTCTGCAACATAACTGGTGTTTCCTATTTTTAAGAAACTATTTTAAGTTAGCAACAACAACAAAACAGAAGAATACACCTCCAAAGCAGCTCTGTCCACAAGGACTTCTGGGGTTTTTTTGCCCCCCCCCCCCTTTTTTTTTAAACAACTCTGCATTTAGGTTGATACAGTGTGCTCACTTTTTATTCCAGTGTCTTCAGCAAGAAGTAATGAAGCCCTAATGTGTCTCCATGTGTAAAATAGCCTTACACAACAAGGACTAACGCAAGCACAGGGAACTAATAATATTGAGCTCAAGTGCCACAATGGTGACGTACAGATTCAGCCATTCAGGCAACCTCTTCAACAGTATGGAGAGAAGGTGTTCTCTCCATTTTACAGAATGAATTAGGACAGATCGGTGAGCCTCTAGTTCAACATTCCCTACAGCTTTGAGTAGCACTGAAGCCAGGCCTGGGGCAAAGTGTCCATCCAGCCTGTCAGCACAAACAGTCCCATGATAAATTGTTACACTTCAGGGAAGTACAGAAGTAGAAGCCCATAACCACCACCACTGCCTTTTTTTTTTTTCCTGGCTTGGCAACTTCTGCTTAATCTACTCCTCAAAGCCAAAGAGAGCTCAGAGAGGGGTGACAAAGAATCTTTAAATGCATTTCTCCCACAGTTCAATCTAAAACAAGTCAGAAGCAAGACAGAATATCCAGGAGAGCAACCTGTTCCTAAAGCAATGCTAGCAGTCTCGGAGACCGCAGCAGTTTACACAGAAGAGATGCAGTTTGTCCGCCTCTGCAACACAGGACAAAAGAATCATGCGTGTCAAACATGACATCGATACATTTGTAAAAATTAAAGCTTTGGTCTTTGAAGAGGTGGACAGGAGGTCTACCATTCTGCAGTGATTATGCCAACATTACGGATACACAGAATACAACTGTATTTTGCACAAAGAAGCCAGAAGTCATGTACCTATCTTGCATACCCCTTAATCTCACTCACTTGGCAAACCAGCTCTGAGCTGGGAAGGAAACCCTACTCACATGATCATGCCGATATTCCATCTGACAGACAGATGCTCGCCGGTCGCATCCTGGGACAGCAATCAGTGGTCGACAGACGTTTATGTAGTACTTCTTCCGCTCACTTGGTCTTGAATTATCCATGGCATACCAGTTTTCACCTCTCTTCTCAGATTTTGCTAAGCTGAGCAGGAAGAGAAAGTTCTATACTAAGAATACACATTCTTCATAGATTCTCTCTAGCTTTCTCTGTCAGTCTCAAGAAACAGAGCAACTGTAAGGCATTCCAGAATAACTTCTTCCCCTCATTTTTAAGTGTTAGAGTTAAAAAGAGTACTCCTAAGAAGTAAAGCACAGTTGACAAAGTAATAAGTTTTTATTAAGCAAAACCATCCCCAAAAGTCAACTTACTTCTTAGGAGACAAGTCAACATACTAGAGGGAAATGCTGTCTTCATTTCAAGGTACTTGCAGTTAAGATTGTCACAATAGATGAAGTTTCTAGTGCTGTCTACACAGGAAACCAGCTTCATCCAGTACTAAGCTATCAGCCAGAATACTAAACTAGAATAGCCAAGTTATGTTATATATGTTACTTTCCCACCTTGACAAGTCATATTGGTCCATGGTGTTGGGATCAGTCACAACACATTCCAGTGGCATTTCAGGACAAGCGTGTTCAGTGTACCACCTGAAGTTGTAGGTATAGTTATCTTCTATCTAAAAAACAGCAAAATAAGTCAGTGAGGCTTTCCACACAGAATACTTCATGACTCGCAGCTACTCCTTTTTATGTTAAGCTTGTTATTTCCCCTTGGTTTTGGGATATACCTTCTCAGATTGATTTGTGTAGGTCTGTTTTGTTGTAGGTCTTGTCATTTGCTGTGTCACCAAAAATACTCTTTCCAAAAATAACACAACCAGAGCAACTAGAGCAATATAACTGCTGTCTGCTATGTTACAGGACACACAGTCCTGCCACTTGTTACTTCTCAGCCAGTTTTGGCTTTTTCAGCTAGAAATACAAGATGATCAAAAGCACTAGTAATTACATGGCCCTGAGACTAGAGAAGAATGAAGTAAGAACCTGGATCCAGCTGAACAGCTTACTGTTCAGTGGTCAAGACAAGCTTTATGGCTGCAGCAAGAGGCAGATATACCAAGAGAAATAACTATTTCTCTTAGTCTGCTTTATAGATACTGGATATTTCCATCTGTCAATCTCTGCTTACACTGGCCTATCAGCAATTATTGTCAGGATTTGGGGATGGAGGTCTTTCCCTTCTTCATATAGAACTTCTTACCTGATATTCAGGCTGACCTATTCCAGCCTGATGGTCACACAGAAAAGTTATAAGGGTAGATCTCTGTGTTTTCTTCTCATCATTGTATGCTGTACCATTTTTGTAGGTCAACTGAATCAGACCATCATAATAGGAAAGTTTGGAACTGGGCAGCCCAAGACTCCAAAACTGATCCTTACTAGAAAAGAAAAAGTTGGCTTTGAGACTGAAAAGAATGCAAAATTAATTCTCTCTTGAAGAGAAGTCTTACAAGTAGTAAGCACACAGGTAAGTTTATAGAAGACACCATAATAAGACAAAAGAATTAAATAAGGCTGACTAGACATAAGTGAGCTAGATGAATAGAATTCTGCAAAAGGAGACTTAAAACATGAGCAGGTGTCCTTCTCTGAAAAGGAACAGAAGTTGTACCTTGCTTAGATATCTAGAAAACTTTAACACTCCCTTCTCTAGAAGTGTGACAGCAATATCCCGTTCCCGTACTCCAGACTAGAACTCAAACTGCAGACACCCTAATGCTAGGCTCAAACTGGTTCCATGCAAATACACACGGACAGTGAAGACCTAGCACTGCACAACAGCAAGTCTT
Source organism: Harpia harpyja (assembly GCF_026419915.1). NCBI lineage: Eukaryota > Metazoa > Chordata > Aves > Accipitriformes > Accipitridae > Harpia > Harpia harpyja. Next base: position 75,552,490 of record NC_068943.1, on the reverse strand, counting down.
CTCACTCAGGGAAGAAAACTGCCTTCACATGCTCCTAGCTTTGGTTTAGGAGGGTTTCTTTACTCTGACTTAACACTGGCTCTACCAGATCTAGCCTGACCATCTTCCCCTAAAGAATGTTTTTAGTGTCTGCAGTGAAGTCTCCTTGGCTGGAGAGTAACTCAGATAAAGCCAACTCAAGTACAGCCGCATGTGTTTGCAGTGTACCACATCTCTGGCAACAGGCCAACCTGGAACCTGAAGCGTACAGATACTAATCTCAGACATAGCTTGCAGAAGCTAACAGCAATGATGCTGTCAGAGCAGCAGTACACACTGGGACTGTGCCTGCGCAGCACTTTTAGTGATGGAAATACAGTGCAACACCCAAGCTCTAGGTTCCACCTCTACATAAGGCAGCCACTACTCATCCTGAGCACAGCAGTTCTTCCTTAAGCCAGCTCTTGGAATCCAGCTGACCCTGAATCGAAATTGTGGGTTGGCTTAATACAGCTGCAGCAGTTAATCTGTCCCTATGGGAAACATAAGTGGGAGCAATGGACACATTCATTCAATCTCAAAAGCCAGCTGTAAACAAGATTACAGGTGTGTGCACTTTGCTTGAAAGAGCTGGCAGCATAATTACTGCACTACCAAACAATATTTTACATGCACATCACCTCAATCTATTACAGGCAGCACAGCAATTACTTTACATGAGAATTGTTTGCTGTTACACACAGACAACACACCATGCAACAAGAGATCTTTTAATACAGACAACAGAACTAGAGTTACTCACCTTTGTGTTACTTGGCATGCTGCTGATTTCGTGTGACACAACTCATCCGGCACACTGCCACAGATGTTTATGTAAAACAAGTATTCAGTAGTATTAACTACATAGTGCCCATTTTTCTTGGCCAGAGGTGATAAATCAAAAGAGAAGCCTAATTGGGAAATAATAAACTTGATCAGTTTAATTTTTTCCTGTCACCTCTCACAGGTTTTGATTCTGCCAGTCACACAGCTAGTTCACCTCCCCCCAAATAAGTCTCCTTCCACATAATTATTGTTCAGAAGCAATATGGATATACTAAAAGCATGTTTTCTTATACAGAGATATTTACTACAGTAAAATACACATTACATCTATTTTCCTCCACACACACTAGGGGAATATTAAGCTCGTGCTGTTCTGATCTTCCATACGCATGTGCTTAAAACTACTGTGCTCTAATGTTGTGTGTGCTTAGACTTAGGCTAAACTCGCTTTGTTCTTGTGCATCAAAAGGACTCAGTGTTGTGACACAAGTTCTACCCCTCACAACCTTTCAATTTGCTGAGCATAAATACATACCTGCCTGAGGATCAGAGACTTGACAGTTATCTCCTTCAGTTTTAGACAGGACACACGCAGCAGCAGTATACCAATCAAATGCATATGAACATACACCCTCAGACATCAAGATCGGAGCACTTTCTAGATCACCTGGTATCACAAGAGCAATGTGTTACACATACAGTCAGGCTGCCAAAAGAACTAGGCATTTAAGCCTAGGAACACTAACTCCTCTCCAACAGCAGACCAAGATTAACTGTTGAAGTACCTCTCCTCTGAAAGTGAGGACTAAATAGAACCAAAAATTCCTTGCACAAATTCTTTGCATCTTCTTCCCCAGAATTAAAGTTTAGCCCAGAAGTAAAGATGCACTGCTCGGTCTGTTCCTCAGTACTATCGCACTCTTTGGGGAAAAACAAAAAGTTTGCTTTGATACAAAAACCTGGTGTTTTGCTACAACAGCTTTATTAGGAAGGAGTGCATAACCTGATCCTAACGGCCAGCACACTTGGAGGATTCAGCTTCCTCAGGCTGAGGTAGAGGAATACAGGTTTTCTATTACTCTGGGAGATGGTTAAACTAGTGGGCTATTATATGGAGATGAACAACATTAACAACTTCTGCAAATGCTTCTGCTTTTTGTAAATTGCAAGCAGTTAACACAAAACACTTATTGGAAGAGAAGGTTAAAGTATCTGATCTCAGTCCAGAACCAGTCTTTCCCATCAAGACAATCTAGGGAAATAAAGTACTTTGTATAGCTTCCAGGTATTTGTGGAGCTTTAAACACTTAAACATACTTTCATCATGTTTAAGAGAGTCTTAGTTTAAGAGACTTACTCAAGGGTCTTTAAAGAGTACTTGTATGAAAGGTGAAGACAGCTAAATACCTGCAATTACATTGTTATCATCCTAGTAAACAAACCGCAATGCTTCAGCTTGTGCATAGAAGGAAATAAAAGACAAAGGCACATGCTAATATTTAGCACTCATGCCTGGGCACATTAAATGACCTCCAGTTTTTAACTGGATCAGAGAACAGGGTGTGGATATTCTCACCTGGTCTGCACACTAGAGTGATGACAGTTTTGATTTTTTTGTTAACACCACAGCTGTCTCCATTTGAATAAGTAAGTTGAATATTTTCTCCAACCCTTTTAGGAGAAGATACAAATGTTCCAAGATTCTTACTCCTGTTTTGCTTATCTGTAAAGATAATCACATCACTTTTGTTTCTCCGGAAAGAAATGAATTTTACACTATTAAGATAATATTAACTAGCCAAATGGAAAGTCTTAAGAAAGCAGATCATTAGGAGTTTGTTTTTACCTCACCAAAACCATGCTACAAAGCCTGAAGTTCTTTAGTTAGAAAAGGCTACTTGCATCATTTCTCCTAGGGTCTTTGGGAGCACAAGAGAAACGTGCTCCTAACTTCAAATAACTGAAGGCACTCAGGGCAGCCAACTCCATTTGCAGAGGAAGTGCCAAGCCTTCAGAGCCTTAAAAAAAAAAAAACCAAAAAAAAAAAACCCAAACACCACACACACAAAAAACAACCATCAAAAAACCCCAAAACACTCACCTACAGAGCAAACAGCAGCATCATCTGGGCAGCTGGAAGCTCCTCCTCTCTTCCACACTTTATGGCAGACATTGATATAATAATGCTTCCTCCCTACCTCTGAAAAGCTACTGTCCACAGCTTCCCAGTTCTGGGCTAACTCTGAAATACAGGGGATTGTTAAGAACAAGTCATCCGGCTTAATTGTTCTAGCCTGTCCATGCCAAAATGCCTTTTATCACAAAAAAGGATCCACGTTTATAACCACTTAAGTTGACAGCAACCATGGCAGTCATAGATACAGCTACTTTCATAAGGCACTCACTCCTTTTGGGACAAGGGAAGTGAACGCCAGTACCCCAGAAGATCACTAAAAAAAGCAAAAGCTGATTGATATTCAGCTAAAGAACTGCACTAGAGATGGCAGGTAAACTCGGGGAAAAAAGTAACTGAAAGCTAGTTTTCATTGCCATACCTGAACTGCGGATCAGAGGTGACAAGTCATAGTGTTTTCTCTTATCAGCAACTCTGCAAAGGAGATCTTCTTTCTCTTTAACACATGCATATTTTGTATCCCAAGTAAAAAAATAAGTGCAGTCCACTTCACCAGTAAATACTGGAGTTCCTCTACCATCGTTACCTTAACATTGCAGATGGATAAACAGACATTAGGTTTCCACTAGGGGAAGGGAAGAAAAGCAAGGAGACTTGAGGACTAGCAATGAGCAAGGGAGATAAAAATCCTTTTGCTGCACAGGACTTGCATTTGTGGTTTGATGGGGTTTTGGGGGGTTTGTTGGGTTTTTTTTACTGTTGGCTAAGAAATGAGGCTCTTTTATACCTCAATATTCTTAACCATCAGTGTAAATTCGGAATAGCAGTGCTACTACACAGCACAAAACAATCCTGCCAGCCATAGAAATTAGTGCTTACTTTAACAATATTTATTCCTTGTGTTAGCTGTGGCTCAAAGCATGCATTCCTTTGAACATAAGGTCTACTAGCAAGCACAGAAGTCAAATCCTGAGCAGAGTCATCACAGCTTGTTAAACTCACCTGCTGTTTCATTGCACTCAAAGTTTATGACAGTCATTCTCTGAAAGCCGGAACTACATGCATCCCCATTTGGATAAATTAAAGTGAGATCCCCATCAGAGTATCTGAGTAAAAAGTCAGTTTTAGATAGAAACATGGGATCAGACACAATCACGCAGTGTTCTTCACATAACAGAAGCCACACTCTTGTTTCTTTATTAATTGTCTCACTCAAAGGGAAAACAAATGCTTGTTCAACATTATACTGTCATTTCTACTGCAACAAAGGCTTGCATCCACTGATTTTTCTGGTTACTTTTCATGAATTTGTACAGAGTTTAAAGAATGCTCTAAAGCTATTCCAGCTGTGGTGGAATATCTGTTCCCATTAGTTTATTGCATGGCTATTTTTGCAGGTGGAAGAAGTCATACTTCCTGGAAGATCACTCTGACAAGTCTGCCACATGCTTACAGACAGAATGGAAGATCATATCTAGGTGAATAATCTCTGCTTTGCAGTCTCATGCAAACTATTGTCCCCCGTATGCCACTTGGGAATCCTGAAGTTCTTAAAAAAAAAAAATTTTAAAAAAAAATCACAAAATCCTGTACATCAGTAGTCTTGGATATGATTAATGCATGTTCTTGCAAAGGAAGCAGAGATGCCCTCTGGTTGAGGACAGCTTCTAAAACATCTGATCCTGATGCCACTTTACATGCAAAATTCAAGGAGGGCAAGAGGCAGCACAGCACAATTTGCAATTCTGACACCAAAGTCAGTGAAAGTTTCTTCCCTGTCTAGGCAATGGCCTCTACCAACCTCATCTGCTCCTTTGTTTGCTAACGTTATCCTGGTATACTGTTAAAGTTTTTCTATAAAAAACTGAGCAAAAATACTTGGATTTTGTATCAAATATTGCTTACATGACAAATAAGGGCAAAGAAAGAAACAAGAATCAATCAATCAGACCAGTTAGCAGGGCTAAAGAGCCTTTTACACACCTCAGGGTTTGATTCTCAAATCTTCCTGCCACTTTTTGCTGGTTATTCGAAGATTTTACTTGGCAAGATGAAGTGTATACCGTGCTGTCCTTGCAGTTACCTGCAGTGGTTTTCCCACATACATTCAAGTAATAGTAATACTCCTCTTTGTCATCTTTGGCTAAATATGGCGTGACATAATCTGAATGAATAACAAAAGGAAAAGTGTTTTAACACACAGCAGAACAGACGTAAAAACCCAAATATCTACAGAGAATATTTTTCCTGTCTCCAAACACGGAATTGGAAAACTGGCTAGTAACACCACAAACACAAAAGAAAAATAGTGAGCTTACCTGGAAGTTGAGTAAGTGGTCTTAAATCAATGGAGATATCATGTTGCTCATTAGTCAGAAGACAGGTCTTGCTTTCCAGGTAATCCCGGTGACAGGCATACTCAGTAACCCACTCAATTTCATACCGGCAATTTGTTTTTGCTGTGAGTTTGGGACCTGCACTCTGATACATAAGTAAGAAGAATTTGAATTACAAGTAGAGACTTACTTGAAATGCAATCTTTAAAGCAACAGTATCACATTCCTTTAGGGTCAGTAATGACTAACTTCACCTGTAAATTGCTTAAGAGGTGCAAACATTGTCTCTGGCCTCTCAGAAACAGGTGTTGAGAAGAAATAAAACAGCTCTTATTGAGTGGCAAACTATTAGAAGCCTAAACAGAGGTAATCTGCATTAGCAGAAGGACAACAGAAGGAACAGTACTTTAAAAAGCACTTATCCTTAAGATGTTGGCAAAAGCAGAGATATGTGAGCCCAAGTTGCTAAGCACAGCTTGGATTGTGTTTGCCTCAGAGGAGTCCTCAAAGAGGGGATGTAGTGGGTTGACCCTGGCTGGATGCCAGGTGCCCACCAAAGCCGCTCTATCACTCCCCCTTCTTAACTGGACAGGGGGAAGAAAATATAACCAAAGGCTCGTGGGTCAAGATAAGGACAGTTTAATAAACTGAAAGCCAAGGTCGCGCGCGAAAGCAAAGAAAAACAAATGATATTATTCTCTACTTCCCATCAGCAGGCGATGTCTAGCCACTTCCTGGGAAGCAGGGCTTCAGTATGCGTAGTGGTTGCTCCTGAAGACAAAAAATGCCCCCCTTCCGTCTCCCTTTACTTAGCTTTTATATCTGAGCTGACGTCATATGGTATGGAATATCTGTTTGGTTAGTTTAGGTCAGCTGTCCTGGTTATGTCCCCTCCCGAGTTCTCGCCCTGCCCCAGCCTGCCGTTGAGGGGGGGGGGCAAAAATGTTGGAGACAGCCTTGATGCTGTGCCAGCACTGCTCAGCAGTAGCCAAAACACTGGTGTGTTATCAACACCTTTCTAGCTACTGATGCAGAGCACAGTGCTATGAGGGCTGCTATGGGGAGTATTAACTCCATCTCAGCCAGACCCAATACAGGGGAGCAGAGATCAAGTGTTCTCTGAAGGCAAAGCAGCCTCTTAGACACAGGCGTTTTAGCAACTTTGATTCCCTCAGTCCAAACCAAGACTGAAAGATGTTTGAGAATTCTTTAGGCAACACTTCCGTCAGATGTGTTTTCTGTAGTGAAATATTTTGGCACCTCTGGGAGAAGGGGTAGTCCTGGTTTTCCTCACTTTAAAGTGAAACATTTAGAAATTCACTTTGTTTCATAAATCTGTATTTCTGCCATCCACTAAAACAACAGGCAGATACCAAGGTAAGTATCAGATAAGTTACAGGCACAAGGATCATTAGTAATACCACAAGCGTGCATAGCTGCAGTGAGGTATTACAAAGTGACAGCAGACAAAGGCCTATGGTTTGTTTCCGCAGCAATGAGGGTGAAGTACAGTACCTATCTAGGTCAGACGAAGGACAAAACATTAAACCAAAAATTAGCCAGACAAGAGTTTCTCCTTCACTAACCTGCAACCAAAAGCACCACAATATGAAATGGCAGAGCATTAGCAATAGCCAGTCTGGCCCAATTCAAGGAGCGTGGGTTGCTGACATTAGCCAGCATCACATCAAAACAATCACCATATTGCATTGAAGCGAGGCTAAAACAGTGTCCTGCAAAAACCGAGCTGCTGCTTAACACTAAAGATTTTATTTTAAGTTACAAGGAGTTCAAGAGCCTGCTTAGTAAGTAACAGACGTTTGCCATGCAATGACACTTGCTAGCTTTTTTTTTTTTCCTCCAAGGAAGGCCAGATTAATAAAGAAACAAGTTACAGACAACAGCTATAAGCATGCCCAGCCCAACTGATGATGGAAGAGTGCTCATTAGCAAGCAAAGCTCTGTGCCAAGGATTAACACTATACTAACACCATCCTATTTTCAGAGGAAAGCTTTGAACCCAGAAAAGGATGACCAAATTCACCAAGACAAGAAAGAACAAATACTTAGGATCTCGCACTCTTCACAAGCTGCAAACCAGGAAAATTTCTGTTCTTTTCAGCCCTGAATAAAAATGAAAGATAACGCACACAGAAGTTAAGAAAAACCATTTAACACAAACTAAAACAGCAAAGTTACCTCTTCTCCCCTCTTTGATGGGCAAACAAAAGTGATCGTCACTGCTGGGTTATGGCCTAGGCAGAAGTCTGGCTTTTCTTCATCACTATATATTCTCTCATAACTCAATACCAGCCTAGAAACAGGAAATGGCAAACCAAAAATACAATTAAGACACTGTGCACTGTAAAGAGGAAGGATATTCTTGAAAGAACATCCACTTTTTGCTAGATACCCAGGCAGAATATACCAAAGTAGCCCTGCTCCTGAAAGTGACTTTTACGGAGGTCTTTATTCCTTTAATCTTACAGTTAACCAAAATAAAGATTAAAACAGTCCCAGCAAAATTACTTAATACAGCATCCTCTTGCACCCCAGTTAAGACTATGCTGAATGCCTTGTAACCCATATTGTAGCAAGAACTTGGCTGATAGTCACAAGAACACTCTCAGCTTTGCTCTCAAACTGCTGGAGAGAAGACGTGATAAACACTCTCACAACTTTTGGCAGTAATAAGGACTCATGTTTTACCACATTCCTGTATTTTACCACCTCTGTATGTATAATCTCTTTCCATTCTGCCCGCAGAATTAAGTGCAAGATGAACTCATTAGCAAATTGACAGGAGCAAGGCAACTGGGACAGATCAGATGAGGCAGGAGTAGGAGAATGAAACATGGTAACTCTCTGACAGGGAGAGACAAATGGCAAGATGACTTGGATGAGAGAACAAGGAAATCAACACAACTTCCCAACTAAGCATTACTGTTCTATGCAGTCTAAGAGGCAGAAGACAACAGCTCACAGAGGGGTGACAGCCTGGCTTCAGGTTAGCCACCCATCTAACTGCCCTCTCTACATCTTAGGGCACAGGTATACAATCATCTTACTCCCTGCTCAGGCCACCCAAGTCTGACTGAGCACATACAATGAATTTTCCTCAAGCAATGAGAAGCTCTTCAGTCCTAGCAGGGATCAGATAAAGCTTTCTTGCCAAGCACTTCTGTAGACTACTAGTTGCACTTCAATATGAGAACAAGCTTGTGCTTCCTCAGATGTAAGGTTCTGCCTTGGTACAGAACATCTCAGCCACTTGCTTCATCCTGGGGGAAAAGCCCTGCAACAAAGGACTAACAACTTCATTTGTAAACTAAAAGAAAACCCTCAACCTTATCACTGACAGGCCAGAACCTTTGGCATCTCTGTTATTAACCTGGTTTATTCTGCTCATTTTCTTCAGCTTGCATCGGAGATAAAAAGAGCACTGCAGAAGTCAACAGGGCAACTATTGACCCCGCAGACAAGGTAAGCAGGCTCAGATAACCTGAAGCTCAGAAAGATCAGCAAGTCCCCTAAGCCACATTGGATTGTTTGGGTGTTTTTTTGGTGGGTTGGCTCATTTGTTTGGCTTAGTTTTTTGGTTGGGGTTTGGTTTTTTGTTTTTTTTTTTCTTTCAAGCTACACTTCCAGCACAAAAGGCAGCAAACAAAACAGAGGCAGCACCAAGGAAACAGTTTCTCCTAGTCCCAGTTCTGCCACCACCAGGAACAAGAAGCCTTGCATTGCTTAGCTATTTCTTCTATCAATAACTCATTAACACAAAAAATACAGAAGGGCAACATCTGGCCCTATTCTCAACTTGTACTCCTGGGCAGTAGTGAGCCAAATACAGTGCGTAAACCCACAGAGAGCCAAGTGCATTTACCCTGTGGGCCCTCAGGCAGTGGGCAGATGGGGTCAAATCTCACTCTTCTGCTTGTGGGCAGAGAGCACCAATCATCCCTCGCTTCTGAGAGTTCTGCAATTCTGTAAAAAGGAGTGTCTCACAATGAAGAAGAAAATTTGATCTGCTACGGCAGGATGCCTGAAAACAACTCTGCCCTGCCAGTATTTGAAGAAAATTTTTCTGCCAATGCTTCAAAATTGAAGTGTTATTGATGTTAAGTTCTGGAAGGCTCATCCATTACCAAGACTGCTTTTTCCAGCCCAGATGACTGAGAAGTGTTCATAGAAGCATCACCACAAAAATCACATACCTGTCTTTGTCATGAAGTTTCAGCTGTTCCTGTGGATGGCCGACATCATACGCCTGACCTTCGTGTAACAAGCAAGCAGCACTGCCAGCAGGGCAGTTTCTGGTTTCTCCTCTTGAACTTCCTGTTATAGAATACAGAAAACAGAATATAGGACTCAGTTTCTAAGCCCTGCTCTACCTGAAGTATCTTGCCATTTTATCTGTGGGCTCACTTACTATTGATTGCTTTCACCTTTACTAAAAATAATGTAACCTCTTTTAAAGGTGAAGTGGGGATCTGACAAGACAAAACCCAAAGTACTTGTGATAGTTCATGCTGCCCTGGTTTTGAACAGCAAATTAATCCTTCCTGCCAAAGTAACTGCAGCTAGTTACCAGTTGCTAGTACAGCTGCTGGATGTGTAGGGCTTTGAGAACTTCTAGAACTGTGCCAAGTATTTTTATTTTTTTTTCCGCAACACCAAAATGATACCAAGTAGTGGGTAACCCCTCCTCACAGGGAAGGTTTTTTTCCCCTCCATTGTTTCTTATAAACCATCTTATTCAAAGCTGTCAATAAAAAGTTTCAGACTAGTGGGATTTTTAAAAGAACAGACCTCCCACTAAAACTAGAAGCATTAAACCCTTAACAGGGGCACACAATACATATTTAACTGCAGAGTAAAAAATTACAGTGGGAGTATACAGCTAAACCAGCCTTTCAGCAAGTTTCAAATGAGTGATTTTGCTGGTTTAATTCCTTACACATATAGCTCCCAACTGACATGAAAGTGCTAGCGATGCACCATTACTTACCCAAGCACCTAAACACTATTTCAGATGCATTTCAGGACATTCACTTGGAACTAAGCAACAGCCTGAACTGGAGCCCAAAGTAATAAATTTAGAGCTATGAAGTGCTATGAACCATCTTGGTCCTATTTGGCAGCAAACAGAAGCAGCTACAAGACAAGCTGAGCTTTTCCATTCAGTCCAGTTTAAGTCAACTTTTCTAACAGTACTTGCCCATCCAGAAGAGGCGTATCTCTGAACAGCTCAATAGTTGGAGAGTAAGACTTGGCTTCACAGAAAGCAGCCTTCAGATAATCAAAAGTAGCTTAAAACAATAGTGCAAGTCCTAAAATACTGATCTTTGATCATAGGACAACCTCAACTGAGGCACTGGAAAAGAACCACACTACTAGAAATTTATACACTGACAGGTGACATAAGCAAGCGTTCACACCTAAGTCCCTGCAGATGTTTATGAACAAGGAATCATCATCAGAATCATCCACCAGATAGTGTCCTGAAACTTGGATGAGAGGATTCAAGTCATGTTTCTTCAAATCTTCATCAAACACATAGCAAGGGACCTAGAACAACAAAAAATTACACACAATCAATGCTACACAAGTAGGGAGAAGTTATGAACAGGCATATATAAAGCCAAGTTAACATGTGGAAAAGGTTTTTACTGCTTGAAGCTCAAACACTTAAAGCTAGATACGCTGACTAAAATGAGGCATCCAAAGTTACTGTTCTGCTCTAGCTTTTCGAAGAGTTTTACTATAAACAACCATTCAGATCACAAAAAAAGTTGAAGAGTTATTTAAAATTCTCAGCTCCACCAACTTCCAACAGATGCTTTATATGCCTATGAAAAAGTTAGGTTTATAGAGGTTGCTAAGATTCATTTGGGGTGGGGGCAAGTGGTTAGAGTAAAACTGCCAGATGTGTGAAGAGTAGCTTCTGCATGGACAGTACATAGATTACCTCTTTCACAGGTTTAAACAAGTCTTTCTTGCAAGCCACAAAGGTCCTCCATTCAAAATAGTGCACACACTCTGTTGCTGTTACAAACTCAGGGGTACCCTATTTAAAGGAAAAAAAAATAATTCTTTGAAAAACAGACTTCAGTTTTATTTTACATGTGCAGACAGCAAGAAGTTCATTCAAGAGATTAAGAAAAACAGAATACAGCATGTCACAGAACAAGGGCATACAATTTCTTAATATAGCACATGTTAACAGCAAGTTTGTTATTTAACAGCTTTGTTGGTAAACTCAGGAAGATGCAGGGTGCCAAATCCTTCCCAGTCTGCGTATATACCAATTCTTAAATTAACATGTGCCAGTCCTAATATGCAGTAATCATACTGTAACTTTTAGAAACGCTCACTATGCCAATGGATATTGGCACAAACACCAGTCACATCTAGTTACTAGAAAGGAAAACACCAATACAAATGTATATAAATAGGTGAACAGCAAGGCAAAGCATGGTTTACCAGTTCCCTGTCTTTTATCCTACAACAAGACTGATTAGCAATCTCTTCTGCTACACAGAAAGAACACCTCTGATCTCAGCTACTTATTTTTATAGGCTCACATTATACACATTTGTATCTATTTCAAGATGGGGGTTCTACTACAGTTCAGGGCTGGATGTTCAACTGAATGTCTCTAGAGACAGACAACAATCAGATTTTTCCATTCTCCCTCCATTACCTCAGCTAGAAGCACTTCAGCATATTTAAACTGATTCCCCTCCCCCATTTAACCCTGCCATAAAAAAAAGTGTTGGGAACAAGTTGTTCCAGACGCTATTACAAAATCCTTTTACTAGGTCACATGAAGAATAGGTGGTAGAACTACACTAACTAGAAGAAGTTTGAAGATCATTATGATCTGGTGTTACAGCTGGAGTTGAGCAACAATTTTTAATTTAAAGAGTCATCTGCTGAAACAGAACAGGAAGCATTTAAATCTCTGCTGCACTGGCACTTTGTTTGAATGGACTAGATTTCCAAGAGGGAGCGTGCAACAGCATCATCAGTGCCAACAGTGGCACTGATAAGTACTTACATATTTGTGTATCAGAGAAACTGATCACAGTCTGTACAAAAGAGCAAGCTGTGGTATCAGTTAAGCATGTGGAAGGTGTAACTCCTAAAGCACCTGGAAGTGAACTGCAGACACACACGCCCCTAGGAACTTTTGGGGGATCTCCGGTCACACTTTGAGCAGATTCTCATGAACAACTACCCCTCCGGAAACCCAGCTGGATGTGTAAGCACTGTTAGTTCAGTGATGTGCAGACAAAACCCAATGCTTACTGTTGTCAGCTATGCTGACCCATAACAGAGGTCAGTCATTTTGCTTCAATGCTGTTCTATTAAACAGCCATCCTAGGTCCACAGCTTGGGCACAGCCAACATTTAAACAACAGCTCTCGTTATTACAGCACCCTGTACACTGTTGACTCATTCCTCTTTATTACGCTATTAAAATACTACAGTGCAATCCCTGTAAAAACACTGAAGACCCAGAAGAGCCCACGATCAGAGCTAAGCTGCAGATCTGCAATTATTTTCTACTGGGAACTGAATTTTGAAAGCCACAGTAGATCATGACCCTACTAAAACATAACTGGGTCTTCCTTAAGCTATGAAGTTTGGTAATTAGTACACGAGTACAGTAAGTCTCCTTAAAAAGCAAGTTAGAAGTACATGCCATTGCCATTGAAGATAAGAACACGCGATTTAGACTTACCAGTGTTTTCCCACACAGGAAGTTAATGTTGCTTTGAATTTGGTGTTGACTGCCTTGCTGCAAGCAGTTACGTGTAGTGTTGAGTTCCAGAAGAGTTTTAGAAACTTTTTGCAAGCCTAAGTCACCTAGGGTTTTTAAAAAAAAAAAAAAGGGGGGGGGGGGTTATCATAACACAGCACCTTCACAGAAGCTCAACAAACAAGCTCTAATTTCAAACACTGAGTGGCACACGACACATCAGTCCACTTGAAGACAGTCTTTGAACAGAGTACCACTGAAGACCTTCCTAATGGTTCTTGCGATTTGGAAGACTAGATCCAAGTTAAGATAGTGTTTGACATCTCTAATCACACTTCCACTTTCTCAAAGGTTTTTAGCAAACACTGAATCTTAGGAAGCCCAACAGCAGGTGCCACTACAAACTAGTCACAGCTTTAGGAACAAGGGCTAAAGGACTCCATCAGAAAACTGTTACCAACTAGTTTCAAGTACCACAATTCATTCCTTCCTCCCACCAGCTTCTATTTATCAGTTTCTCAGCCATTATGCCATTCTACAAATAGCGTCAGCACAATACAAGAGAGTCTCTATCATAGAATCATAGAATAGTTTGGGTTGGAAGGGACCTTCAAAGCTCATCTAGTCCAACCCCCCTGCAATGAGCAGGGACACCTTCCACTAGATCAGATTGCTCAGAGCCCCGTCCAACCTGGCCCTGAATGTTTCCAGGGATGGGGCATTCACAGCCTCTCTAGGCAACCTTGCCAGTGCCTCGCCACCCTCATCATAAAAAATTTCTTCCTTACATCTAGTCTAAATCTACCCTCATTTAGTTTAAAACCATTACCCCTTGTCCTATCGCAACAGGCCCTGCTAGAAAGTTTGTCCCCATCTTTCTTATAAGCCCCCTTTAAGTACTGGAAGGCTGCAATAAGGTATCCCCAGAGCCTTCTCTTCTCTGGGCTGAAAAACCGCAACTCTCTCAGCCTGTCCTCATAGGAGAGGTGTTCCATCCCTCTGATCATCTTTGTGGCCATCCTCTGGACCCATTCCCAACAGGTCCATGTCCGTCTTACATTGGGGGGCCCCAGAGCTGGACGCAGTACTGCAGGTGGGGTCTCACGAGAGTGGAGTAGAGGGGGAGAATCACCTCCCTCGACCTGCTGGTCACTCTTCTTTTGATGCAGCCCAGATATGGTTGGCCTTCTGGGCTGCGAGCACACACATTGCCAGCTCTACTTAATCTTAGGTCTACTTAATGAAGAACTCACTGGTGCCTGGGCACAGCCACTCCACTGGTGCTGCCTGCAGACAAACCCAGTACAGATCCACTGCCTCAGCGCACGTCCCCCTGCATCTCCCATCCCCTGTAGCACAGCTCATGTGCTGCATGAAAGCTGGGGTCAGCGCTGCATCACTGTGCATCCCTCTCCTCCCCAGCACCTGAGACAAACGGGAAAGGGGGAGCACGTTTCAAGTCATGATGAGCACCAGCTCAAGCCACTGAAATGTTCCTGCTCAAACCTATTTTGGTTAGCGTTAAACACCAAGCCCTTTTAGATCCAGCATGCTAAGTCCAGCCTGTCCATTTTTGATAGGTAGGTTTTCTTTCTGCAAAGAGTTGGGGTTGAACTCTAGAGAATGCTATAAAATGCGAGTATTGATCAGCTTCCCCCTTTCCACTTTTGTTGATGTCTACACTAGGGAGAAAGCAAGTCAAACCTGTAATCACTGCAGATAGCAACTTTGCACCTAGGCCAAATGTTGTTTCATCTTAAAAACACACTTGCTGTAACTTTGCCCTGCCTGTTATCTCCTCACTTAAGGCAAGCAAAACTACACTACACCCAAGTAATACAGTCTTTAGAGCAAAAGGAGCAGAAGTAAGCAAACTGGGGATGAAGAAGGTACAAGAACCTCAAAAATATACTGTTGAAATGCGGCAGAGAGAAAGCAACTATAGCCACCAAACTTGCAGGTAAAGCTGAAATGGTGGCAATCAGAATGGAAACTTGATGCTAATGCACACAGCATCCCCTCAGTAGCTCAGGGCTCTTCTATTCATCCTGCATATGCTCACACTAACTGTGTTACAGGAAGGTACATTAAGATGCTCATACCTAAGCAGCCATTCACAGCATCCTCTGTATAACCAGGGCAACAAATATTACAGATCATTCAATAACCCTCTGCCTTCTCAAGGGAAGGTAAGGCTGGAGACATGTCAGCATGCATATGCGCAGGGTATGTGCCAGGCTGAGAACCTGCATCAGTGAAGCACATTACCACCGCTGTGGCTCAGTGCCACCTTCCAGGCACCTGGAGGCTGTCAGTGGTTTCTGGCTTTTATATTTCCTGACAGTCTTATCTAAAGGCTATCTTCAGGTTTTAAGACTTCCAGCACTGATGCTGGGAAAGGTGCCATGCAGGTCTCTTAAACCCAAGAGCTACATACTACTTTGAGAGCAAGAGTGCTACTTATCACATCATTGCTTAGAAGATGCTGGCAAACTGTCCTCTTTTCTTCCCTAGCTTAGGAGAAGGAAGCCAACACAACTTTCTAGGCAAGAGCTGTGTATAGTAACAATATGCACACATGATTAAAAACTCTCCAGTTATAAATGTATACAGTTACAAGCCCCAACTTAGCAGAGAACTTACGGCAGCACCATCTGAGGACTCACCTCAATGCTCCGTAAGCAGTAGTTTTCTCTCAACTCTAAGAACACACTACATTGCACTAAAGGCACTTGTGAGGTGACTCCAGTTTCCTCAGTTAAAGTGATAGTCAAGAAAAATCAAGTAAAGACAGTACATCTTGTTTACTACAGGCCAATATGCATGCTCTCTTCCTCCTTGCATGCTTAGAACTAGTTAGGGAACTTGCTAGAAGTTTTAGCAAGAACCTCTTCAGTGGCACATGACTTGTCCCATCCCTGCTCACAGAGCAAGTAGTCTCATGAGCCATCAGTTTCCCATGAGCTTCCTTCCAGAGCACCAGTTCTGCAACCACCTTTACCGTAACATCAAGCTCCCTCTTCAATGATCACTCACATTTCTTCATGACTTTAGAGATGTGTTCCTTCCACAAACTAACACACTACAAATCAGCTAGTACAGCTCACAAAAATTAGCATCAGATACTTCATATTACACAGCTGTACTAAATCTGTATCAAAGGCACTGTCCACAACACCTTTTGCTCATTGACTCCATCTGTTCAGCTGTTTGGAAGGAGAAAGTTGTTCAGAAGAAGGGGGCATTTAGGTGGCAGCTATCATTTCATGTCCAGTCCTTCTACTGCAGCTGGACAAAGTGTACATTTCACCACTCAGGTAAACAAACAGTTAGAGTAATATTTCTGCTTTTAATTTTAGTAGTAGTCCAGCTAAATGGCACTTGAGTCACTAGGTGTCACACTAAGTTAAATAAGTACCACGTCATTTCCATCTTCGCTGATGTTCAAGAATAAGCATTTGCCTCCACCCTGAAAACTTCCAAGGTCAATCAATAAAGCTGAAGAGCTTTTTCTAGGAGAGGCCTTTGGGGTCCCAACGGCAACCCTAGTGCATCATACTGACACACAGTTAACATTAGCCGCAAGGCTTCCCTTGGATACAGACTGATTACTGCCACAGAGCATAAGGCCTTACCAGCTATCAAAGCTGGGAGCAACAAGCAGAACCAATCCTACAGCCGTCACCCCTTGCATAGCTGATATTTAAAAATAAAACTATTGTTTGCAATGATTTTTTTTTTTCTGAAAGAATGAAAGAAGAGATCTGATTAAGCCCATATTTGAAGAAAGCTTACAACTTAGCAAATTTTATCAGCTGGCAAGTTGCCCTTCTTCCGTGCAAATCAAAGCCCTTCAGCTGCACTCAGCTTTGGCATACAGGTAATCTCATATCAGCTGGATTGCTTGAAGACAAGTATGCAGCTTAGCTGTTTTAGGTAACTGGAATCTACACTGGGAGTCTACAGCTGCCTAGACCTAGATCAAAGAGATTCTTCTTTTCTCATTAAGAGTGATTTTTTTTTTTTTTTGACAGGCAAGAAGCTTGATAACCCATTAGCATTATCTCAACTCAGTGTGATGGTACTGAAGCTCCAATGAAGCTAGAGGCAGTACAATGAAGCATGGCAGGCATCACTCGTTCATGGTTAGTCTGAGACTTACAAGTACAAAACTTAGAAAATTTGACCAATAAAACAAAGCAAAATTCAATGTTCATGTTAACTGCACTGCCTTGATTTCTTAATTTATTGCAGGGTGGTTAAAAACATATCTTACTTGAACAGGATTTGTGGCTTAACCCTTGAGAGTCAGTTCAAACAGCCTCTGCAAGACCAAGTTATGATTGTTGCTAAATCCTCTTTCCACCCAGTAGCAGTCAGGCAACAAAACACTCAAGGTTTGCATACACCAGAATATTTGATACTGCTCATGGTCATCACCCAGCTCTGTTCTCCCTTCCTCTTTCCACAAGAAGCACAGAACAAAACCTACGCACGCCTCTAGGTCTCACACTTCCCTTAAGAGAACAGGCTTCCTCAAGCTCACTCAACCTGCCACATTCCAGTCTCACTCAAAAAAGCATGTTAAAACAGATGCCCAGATACTACTACTTTTTCTAATCCACAGGCAACTGAAGCCTCAAATGCATATGAGTTGAGATGCACATCAGCAGGAAACAAAATTCTTGCTGTACATTTTAGGAATAAAACAAATTAACAGCATCAAGTGGTCTGAGATGTCACGCTCCTCAGAGTAGAGGACGCTACTACATGCAATTGCAGTCTGAACTCAAATGCAATGTAACCAGTCATCCTAGCAAACTCTGGAGCTTGGATATACTGCACTACATAAAGACACATGCAGCCATGAACAGAGATACGCTTTTATTCACGCACACAGTGATTTTATAAGCCTGGGTCACAACACTAGCGGTTTGTTTGAAAAGCACTGATTGACCAGAGTCTGAATCTACAGATAATAGAGAGGGTTGGAGAGAATGGAGTCTGACTAGCTGCTGTGCATCTGCATACAGGCGAGAATCACCTTCCTCCTCACCATTTTCCAGCAGTTCAAGCTCAAACACTTTTACTGAAGACTCATAGCTTCCGATAAGAGCTGTCTGCCAATGGAAGGAAAGATTGGCAAGCATGTTAAATTCAAACTTCAGATCTGCAGGTACTAAGAGTCAGTGTGAAGAGATACTACCTTTCAGAAGGCTACTCCTTTATTCTATTAGAAGTAACAGTCAGCTATCAGAAAACCTCTTAATCAGTATTCCTACATTATTGTTTCATTAGCTGAAGCCCAGAAGCAACCTTGAAAGTGACAAGCATCCATGAAAATAAGCACACAAATAAATACTGTTCAGAGCACAAGGTGCTTCTGACTGATGAAATCATGTGCAAGCATGTGTATAGGAATATGCCAGTTTCATATTTAGAACAGCATGCACAAGTCCACCACTCCTCAGAATGCCAAGGACATCTGTGAACTACTGAAGCAGCCACCAGATTTGACAAGTGTAACTGAAAACAGAGGACTGCATGTAATTGACTTCCTTTCTGTGTGTAACAACTTAAAGACAACATCCTAGAAGCTTAGCAATACTCCAAGATTGCATTACAGAGAGTAACCTGACTCTGAACAAAGAGCTGATGTTACATCAGGCTAGGTTGTGGTATCGTTTAGAGCTGTAACTTAAGCTTTATCCTGTGTTCAGTACCAAGCTTCAAACAAGGCTGTGCACAGTGTATATCCTGCCACAGGTAGATGCACTTATTTCTACTTGAGATAGCCTTGCAAAGTTTCACACTAGATTACAGTTAACTAAACCATAAGATAAGGTTCACTGTTCTGTGAAGTGATTAGCTGCAATCAGATCATGTTTTCCCAAATCTCCCCAGTAAATCCACAACAGGAAAAAGTTTTACACTGTTCTGAGAAGAAAAAAAAAAATCTTTGC
Source organism: Harpia harpyja (assembly GCF_026419915.1). Classification (NCBI taxonomy): domain Eukaryota; kingdom Metazoa; phylum Chordata; class Aves; order Accipitriformes; family Accipitridae; genus Harpia; species Harpia harpyja. The sequence continues at coordinate 75,533,488 of NC_068943.1, read as the reverse complement.
TAACATGTCAAAGTTTGCAATAGTTATAAGACCATCCATTAACATGTCTCTGAACTATTTATGAGGAAAGACACTTGTTTACCTACCTACAGACAGATAGCTATTCTTATTGATGTCGTATGCACAGACTGCACTTGATCTTCCACACTCTTCAACGCCAAAACACAAGTTTATTTTATAAAGCACATGTCTGTCCGCATCAATTGCTTCCCACGTGTAACTGAAAAGAAAAAAAAAAAGGTTGTCAGTTGGTATTCGTATTGTCTGCGCTGCCATCTTCTAGACACCAGTCCCTGAAATAACGAAGTTATAAAGCTAAGAGCACCACTAACTCGAGTTTCATATTCGTGGTCTACAGCTGTAAATACCACAAATAATTGTTATTGTGTCAGGGCCAAGAACAAAACAGATTTAACCACTTCAGGAGCATAACCAGGTCCATTTTTGCCTTTCTTGAACACCCAACCACCCATTCTTCCCCATCAGATCTCTGTGAAGGCCACTCCAGGTATATCACAGGTGGTGAACCTTTTCCCTTGAGAGCCTGATAAACTTCTCAAACATCTTTGGCAGGCTGCACACTACTGCACTTTAGGAATACCCAGCAGTAACAGTGGCAGAAGTGCTAAGTCTAAGTGGAAGAGAGCAGCCAGTCTCATCCTGCCTGCCAGCAGCAGAGCCACCCAGCTTCAGGGTCAAAATTGGGGTTGAGATTCTTGCAGCATTCAGACGGAAAGATGCTAATAACGCTTACTAGGGCCTAGCTGCACCTTTATGCATTTTTTTAATATATTTCAATATTGAAAGGACAGTTTCTGAAGGGTGATGTCAGAAGCTGGAAAGCAAGCAGAGCTATCCACAAGAGACTCAGTGACACCAGCTTGCCACAGCCATATCAGAAAGTCAGCTGTCTAAACACTGATAATGGAACATGAAGCTCTGGTTAAATACAATGGGGAATAAATCAGAGTTAACAGAAGAAAAAAATCAAATGCAGTATAGTTCTGAGGTAGAGCAAGGATTCGTGCAGCAAGATGTGGTCAGCCGCATGACACAGCACCACGCAGTTCCGAGGCAGGCCCAGGTCAGCTACTTTAGAGTCAGGAGCTCTTTAGACAGCCTGGCTTACTAAGCACGGTGCTCTGGCCAAGCTCCGTTAAAAAGGCACAGCTCAGTAAACATTTGCCGTCAGCTCGGCTCAGCCACACCTCTTCTGGTGCTGGCAGCCTGCATCCTCTGGACGGTATTGATTTTTGCAACATAAGAGATTCCCTTCTATCCCAAGTGGAAGCTTCAGTACGATTTAATACAGAGTCATCACATCAGAAAACTGAGGACAGCACAGTGCCTTTATTAGGTATTCCAGTTATTTACAACTCACACAGGGTTTAATGCATCTGACCCATAGAAGCATTCGTCTTAATCTACAGATTAGTACCAAACCCAGCGAGGAAGTTCAACTCTGCTCTCTCAGCTATCAAGAAATTAAAAGTTGACCAGAAGCTTCGCCCATAAGGTTTGTTTGCCTTAATCTCTAGCTCATAGGTGTTGCACCACTTGACATTATCATACCCCAGATTCCCCCCCCCGTCCCCCCCCAGAGGAGAACCCATTCTTTTTCCACTTCTGAAGCCCAGTCCTTCAGAGAGAAAGGGACAACAGCAGTTCAGCTATTTTACTCCAAATTTTGAGTCCTCCAAGAACTTCTCTCAAATCCAGTGCAGCTGATCTCTAATAAAAGAGCCAGCAGTAAGATACCACATACTTTTCCATTTAATTACTGACTACAGGGTTCTTGGCTTCCCTGTACTACAGCAGCCTTAATTTCAGTCTACTAATGGCTGGAACAAGTTAGGGACAACTACAAGAGTTCTCCCTGCAAACTGAAAAAAAAAAAGTTATACCCTAATTATATTGGGATATAAAGGCTCAACTATAATAATAGAAGGCTCAAAAAATAACTTACCAGGTACTGAGTCGTACCTAAAATACCAACAAAATTACTTTTTAATCAGATTCAAGGATTGTGTCTCAATCCTAGACAAATACTTGCCATTACTCTTTCCTCATAAGCAGACAGAGCTGACATTTTACAATCATACTGATTAGTGCACTGAGCCAGTTTCTTGCATTTCTGAAGTGGATAAAGACAATCACAATGCATGATGATGATGAGAATTAAGCTACAGTACGGAATAACCAAAGTTCAGGAATGCAAGACAGCTTGACAACACACAATCTCGCACGCACACACACACAAATTTAGAAGAACCTGACTCTACCTTCAAGGGCTCTGAAAACAGCAAGAGATTAAGACTAAAGCCATTTTTACCTCCAGGAGAAAATGCATTTCAATCAAAATACAATTTCTTCACAAGGAAGCCCCAGAAAGTTATTAGCATTTCACTGAAAAATTCCCAAGGGTTCCAGTACCCTTTTTTGACTGGTTTTGTAAGACAACAAAAAGTTAACATAATACTATGACACGAAGTTTTTGATCAAGCTAGAGTGTTCTTCAGTATGTTCTTTTTTTTTTTTTTTTAAGAGAACTTGCAAATTAAAATCGGTTTGTGAACTGAACGAGTATCTAAGTCCTTCACACAACAGAATTATCATTCTATGAGAGATTAAGGGTTTTTCTTTCCCAGTCCCATGTTATGAAACAGAGGAAACCAACATCTTTAAGTCAGTTCACCCACATGCCAGAAGCAAGAGAGAAACAAGATGAACAGCTTACAGAACAGAAGCAAAGCAGTCACTGAAGCTAGCCCTTCCCTCCACCCTTTCACAGGCCCCTGGACAGGGAAGGCTGAGGAATCCTTCAAAACAGTCCACAGAAAGAAAATATGAAATCCCACATTTAATCATGTTCCAAACCACAACTGCAGTGGCACACAAAAATGAAAATCTAATGCAGTTTCAGAGTAGTATTACTTTCAAGGAAGTTCAAGGGACTTTTTTTTAATAGGTGGGAGGAGCAGGGCAGGATTTATCCACTGGAAGTAACAGCAGGCTGGATGTAGCCTAAGCAGCTGTTCTCATTAGAGAGATGCAAAATACACTTTCACAGTAAAAGTAAGAATTATTTCTCTCACAAGTAAGACTCCTGGCATTAAGTCAGTGCCTGGGAATAGTTTCAAGT